>NW_028187322.1:3000000-3536643 GCF_964204655.1 Triturus cristatus
CCGTAAATACTCCCTACTCCGCCCTCGTCTGCCCTGGCCGGCTTCTTTTGGCCGCACTGGAGTCCTGAATCGCCCGACTCTCCCGGGCTTGAGTTTGGGGCGCGTCTGCACCCGGTGCGTGCTGCACCCGGCGTCTCCGTGAGTGCCCGGTGTGAGGAAGCTGCGGTCCCGGTCCCTAGGCGCGGGCGAGCGGCTGCTCGAGCCCGCGGCACCCATGAGGTGTCTAGGCCTGGGTGCTCCGGCAGCCGGGAGGAGACATCTCCGCTGCTGTTGCGGGCCCCCCTCCCGGGAGGAAGGCAGGGCTCCTACCCGATGCCCACCAGCCGGAGGTGAGGAGAAGTGGGGCTCAACCCGGGATGCCGAATCATGCTGTGGGACAGGCGGTGACCCGGGTTACACTGCTCTGGCATGGCACTTGGCTGCGGGAAGTATCAGGGCTCGAGGGATTGCGCAACTGGGACCCCCTGGGGATCTCCTGCCTGGGTGATGTCTGGCGGGGGAGCCACATGTGTTCCTTCCAAGAGCTCCGGAGCCGGTTTTCTTTACATTCCTCGCAATTTTATAGGTATCTCCAACTGCGCCATGCGCTCCAACCTCACGTCACACTGGATTCCAAGCTCCCCGACCATAGCCTGCCTGAGGCTCAAGTGATGCTGGGCTGTCTGGGGAGGGGGGGCATATCCCGTATTTATCGGTCCCTGGTCAATAACACCCCAGTGGATTGGAGCGGACTGCGGCGGAGGTGGGAGGCATGGGTGGGTCCTCTGAACGAGAGTGATTGGAGGGACGCCCTTATGGCGCCCAGGACGATCACCACATCGGCTAGATTGCAGCTTATCCAGCTTTACTATCTTCACGCAGCATACCTGACCCTGGAACGTCTGTTTCGGGCGGGCCTGTGCCAAGCGGCTTCATGCGCTCGGTGCGGGGTAGATCCGGCAGACTTCTTTCACATGGTCTGGTCTTGCCCTCGACTGGGGAGCTTCTGGGCCGAGATTGAAACTGAACTGATTGAAGTTCTGGGATGGGAGGTCCCCCATGACCCTCGGTTGGCTCTGTTGGGAATAACGGAGGAGCTGGATGGCTCCCTTAATGAGAAGTACTTCCTGACTACAGCTCTGGTGGTGGCCAAAAGGGATATTGCGGCCGCCTGGAAGCAGATTGTCCCACCCAAAGGGGCTAAATGGAGGAGGGGGTGGACTGGTGCGCGGCACAGGAGCGGACACTGTACGCTGCCCGGGGTTGCCCCAAAAAGTTTAGCAAAATATGGGGGAAATGGCTTGGGGGCTTGTTTTAGGGGAGGGATTACATTGGGCTGGAGCGGAAGGTGGGGAGGGGGAGGGGGAATGTGCGATTGATTATCAAAGATTCTGTGACAGGTCTTGTTGATGCCAATTTCTTCAAATTGCTGTATGTCCTTTTTGATTGTGATGCTAATATGAAAATAAAAATTTGTTTATCAAAAAAAAAAAATTGTTCTAACAAAGTTTGTTTTATAATTTCGTCTGTTCAGGTTACCACTGTGACTTGTGGTCAGTGAGATAGATCAATTTTCTGTGAGCCCTTCACACACACATACAGCACATTCATTTATTTTTGGAGTATGTACTATGCCCAGATGAGGGCAAACACTGTCAAAAAATGGACTCCCATCACAGCATCCTACTGCTGTTTTCTAAGCCGCATTTCCTGATACAATCGTCATAACCTTTAATACAAAAATGAATATAATCACAAGGAGTAAGACATTAAAATCACAGAGCCTGATTTCACAATGCCAACTTCGACATTGATTCCAGCATTATTTTTCTAAAGGGGCTTTTGGTTATTTACATTTACAGTGACTTTGGTATTGGCAGCAAATCCAGCCCTTCAGTTTTAATCAACCCACTGTGGAATTTATTTACGTTATTGGGCAGACGGCAACATCCACTGTGAATTAATTTTTATGTACAACACTGCTAAAACCAGAATGCACTTGGACAGTTGCTCATTGGGGCACAGGAGCACGCCCATTGGGGCGGGAATACAATAAAGCTAGACAGGTGTTTTAAATTTCAGTTGCTGTGTGTCTCATCGTTGTGCTCGTGAACAAGGACGGAAAGTCTGAAACGCGCAGAGATGCATTTATCTGATTGAAATCATGAAGCTGTTTCTGCTGCAAATGCTCAGCTACAGAGGGTAACCTTTAGTGTGGGCATCTTCACAAGGGATCCCTGTTGTCGTTTGGATGTTTGTTTGGATGTTTAGCAGCAGGGGAGGGAATTATACAAAAAAGAAGCCCTCAGCCAATTGAATAATAATAATTATTACAGCCGGATAAGTATGAAGGAATATGATAAAGTGAAAGAACAATTCTTCATAAGACTGGATGTGTGGAAGGAGGAAGGTTTACTGAGTTGGGTAGAGTTTAAATTCATTAAAAGAGAGAAACCAACAATTCCGGTATTTTATATGCTCCCCAAAGTGCATAAGAGTCTCACCAATCCACCAGGGAGACCAATTATTTCGTCTTGTGGAAGTTAATTTGAAAATGCTTCACGATACATTGATTATTTTTTAAATCCGATTGTGAAATCCTTGTCTTCATACATTAAGGACTCAACTGATTTTTTGAAATGTATCTTTGATATACAATGGGATGTGGACACTATGTTACTATTAACACTTGATATTTTAACATTATATACCAGTATAAGACACGCAGATGGTTTGAAAGCAACAGAGTATTCTTTAAATGGGAGACCAATTCGATTTCTGAGACACAATAAAATGATTCTAGAATTAATGGAATGGTGCCTAACAAAAAATATCTTTCTGTTTGATGATGATCTTTTCCAGCAGGAACAGGGGACTGCGATGGGCACCTGTTTCACACCCATTTATGTGAATTTACATCTTGGCTGGTGGGAGGAACAGGTGCTCAGAGGCAGTCCCCTAGAACATTGGTCGGAACACATACTATTATGGGTCAGGTTCATTGATGACATCTTCGTGCTGTGGCAGGGCACGGAGACAGATATAGAACTGTTCATCAAGGACCTCAATCAAAATTCCCTAAACCTAGAGTTTGTAGGTCACTGTAGTAAAGTGACCATAGATTTTTGGGATATTCGGGTAAAACCGGTAGGAGGAAAGTTAGAAACTTCAGTGTTCCGTAAAGCCACTGCTGGGAATACAGTCCTCCATGCGAAAAGTGCTCACCCAACTACATTAATTAGGAGTATCCCCTTTGGGGAAATCTATAAGCGAGGAGAGCATGCAGCAATCAGGAGGAATATGATAGAATTGAGAAGGATGTGACCTGTAGGTTCATTTAGAGAGGATACTCCCCGGTTGTTATAAGGGGGGCCTCAACCAAGGCAAGAAACTTAGACAGACAAAAAATTCAGTTTGAACCATCTAGAACGAAACAAAAGGAGAAACTCACAGAAGAGAATAAAAACCAAGATAATTCTAGATGTATAACACCGTTTAATGTGAAACATAAAGAAATCAGATCTATTTTAAATAAACACTGGTATTTAGTAAGAAATTATCCTGTATTAGGTTCCAGAGTGAAAAGACATCCAGACATTACTTATAAAAGATCTAAATCTTTGAAAGACATGGTTATCAAGAAAGAAAAGGATATGCTCCAACTTGGTTACATCAGAAACCAGGTTTTAGAAATTGTTCAAAATGCAAAGCGTGCCAGCATGGCATGAATTGCACTGATTTAAAAACATTTTTAAATAAAACTGTGACTATTAGAAGTTTTTTGACCTGTAGATCTAGCTTTGTTGTTTATCTATTACGATGCCCTTATCCTAAGATATATATAGGAAGTACAACCTTACCTGTATACAAACAAATTTTACAGCATAGGATGGCAATTGTAAATCAAGACAGGACATATCCAATAGCACGACATTTTGAGACCCATCACCAGAGTAACCCTGTGTGTTTGCAGTATACCTGCATAGCTGAAGTCCCCAGGAAGAAGAGAGGGGGGGACAGAGAAAAAGAACTGAGAAAATTAGAGACATATTTTATTCTAGAGTTCAACTGCAAAGAACCACAGGGATTGAATGTAGATGAGGATCTCTATACTTGCTTGTCCTAAGATAGATGAAGAGAAATAGAGAATGGGCATCTGCACACACGTAAAATCATCAATGATATGTTTTTTTTGCCCTTTTTGTTTTTAGTGGTGAATATCTATCTGTATGGAGGTGAATACAACAAAATTAATTTCTCTACTAAAAAAGATATTTTATTTGGGGTTCAAATATTGCCGAATATTTATGGGCATGTTGTAAAAATCCCTATTTGTTGCATTGAAGTGTGTAAGGTTGAAAGGAGTAAATAGGCATTTATGTTTAATCGTTGCCTAAGTTTACATAGGCATTTGCACTTTAAATCCCAGACTGTGTGATGATATTAATCACCAGGAATATTGTTTCTTTTTTTAGTCTTTTTTAGTTTATTAAATGTATAAATTCTTGGGTTCTCTTTATCAGTAGAAGAATTATTTGCACATGTTTTTGAATTGTTGGAAGAATGTTAATGTGCTGGTTCAATTGCAGAATAGGGATAGTTGCGTAATTTGGACATTAGCACTAGCACTTTGAATTGCCACATTTTGCACTCAATGGAGAAGGCACTTGCCGAATATGAATGATGAAATTGAATGTTATTTGCACTTGCACTTTAAGAAATATGCATTTTAATTGAAATGTATAAATAGGATCGATCCTAACTGATTAACAAGAATGAATGCAAGGAATAGTATTCCTGCTAATTATAAAAATTAAAGTCATTAGATTGGTTGCAAAAAATCTTTTTAGATGCAAAGAACATTATCATATGTTAATAAGACTCTTAAGAACACATTAAAGGAGGAAAGAAACTCTTCTAACGATAAAAAACGTGTTCAATGTATAAGAATGAACATGTTAAAAAATGGCTGCCAAAGTGTAAAGAGTAGACCTCGAGATGTAATGTGTTGAGTCCCTCTTTGATGTTGTTCACCAATTGAGATGTATTTTATTGACAAAAAATGGCGCTTAGACATTGTGAACAAGGCAGCGTGAGTCTGCTGAAATGCGTTGATGTTATATCTCGTTCGCTAAATAAAAGAGACCGAGTGTCCAGATTTTACCTTGGAGTGCTGGATGTTTACTTCTAAAAAGGAATGCACCTATAATTGGATATATATATATATATTATTTTGTATACAAGTCTCTAATGCATGTGTAGAGAAGGTAGGATTTTTAAGTATTTCTGAAATAAGACATTTTTCATTTTTTCTCCCCACAAAAGTCACTTACTGGTGCTAGGCAAATTCTAGACTGAGTTTGAAAGTCAGCATAAGTGGGTGAGAAATGCCCCTTTTCATAGGTGTAAGAGAAATGTCCTCCCTGTTGTCACTGCTAGCATGAGCAACATGTAGGGGATTTGTGTCTGACAGCTTGTTCTTTTCAAGTATCATTGCAGAAAGTTTTCTTCTAAAGAGAAGATCTCTCCCCATTTCCTCCATCATGTGTCTTAATCCGGGCAGCTGCAGCCTCCACCATTTATACAGTTGTTTAGCTGCACTGAAGATGGTGCCTCGGTGACAGCTTCAGGGGCATATTTACAAGCCATTTTGCTTTACTCATGCAAGAGCGATGCAAATTACAAATTAGATTCATGAAGTCATGCCAGGCCATCAGGTGTGGTCCTGAGTGGCTCCTTAAATCTTGAGTAATGCAATGCAGCGCAAATCGCTGCATTGTATTACTATGCGCCATGGAGCCTTTTCCATGGGTGTTGCATGAGTGTTCCCACGCAACATGCATTGATTTTGATGTATTTCCAGATTTACCAGAAGTAGTAGAGCGGGGATTGCACCAAAAACCTACACCTTCCCAGGTGAGGCATAACAAGGAGAAATATGTTTATTTCTCCTAGTTATCTCCTCTTTCTACGTGTACTGCATTCTGTAGTACACAAAGAAAGAGGAAAAAGCCTCTAGGGAATTGTTTTAGTGAAGGAAGGCGCTGCAAAACAAACCTCAACACAACGCAGGCAAGGGTGCCGGCGTTGGGGCTCGGCAGCCAAAAGAAGAGTGCCAGTGCAGGGGAAAAGGCAGGAATGCACCTATTGCTATAAAAAGGTGCATTCCTGCCCATTCCTTGTCACGCAGTGCAGCACAGCAAGGTGACTTGCTGTGCTGCAGTGCATGACTTGGTAATAAATATGGCCCTAATATTTTGCAGTTCATTGACAGGCTGAAGTGCATAAAAAAATATGGGAACTTTATAAAAGTGATTGTTGGGAACAGCTATCTTATGTTATAAAAGCTCAGTTCGCTAATGCAATCAGATTTCTGTTTGTGTAACTACCCACAGAACGAAATTCTGATTGGTGAACTGTTGAATAGTGACATTTATAGTGCTCTGAAGTCCCAGCCTGTGACTGAAAACACTGAGAATATGTAAGTCATAATTTAAAAATAGTATTACAGTATAAGGTAGGCGGTTTCAAAATGTGATTTAGACCCAACGTGATGCAAACCCAGTGCAAACTGTTGTGGTGGGATTTACTTTTCAACGCAAATCCTGATTTGCATTGGAAAGCTCCCTAAAGTAACAGGAAGTAGTTTTCGGACAAAATATTGAGTTGGAAATATTGGATGCAGAAATATCAAGAAGAAAATATTGTGACACAACAATATCGTCACGCAAAAATATAGTTGTCAAGAATATCGTTTTGTTTTTTAGATAAGTAATATAGGGGTCCATTAGGATGGCGGACGGATGACCGCCGTCGGGCTGGTGGTGGCAACTGCCGGACAGGAGGCAGATATCCACCCGTGCTCGAGACCCGGAAAACCACCGGTACCATTAGCATGGCGGTGATGACCACGGCGGTGAGATTTTCTGCCCGCCACTTTTCCGCCAGTACCAGTCCGCATGTCTGCCTAGTGGGTGGAACTGGACCGCTACAATAGTGCCGGAGCAGGGCTAGGCTCCGCCGGCTTGATTATGATGCCGGCAGTAGCCAGCCTTTCCGTGGCGGTGGGACCGCCATTGACAGGCATGCAGAAAATGTCTCTGGGGGCCCATTGGGGTCCCCCAATGTGTTGGGGGTGTGTGGGTGCACAGTGGGGTACCCATGGTACCCCCTACATGTCCCTGTACTAGGTGGCAGGCACTTTGAAGTGCCTGCCATGCAGTGCAGTGATATGCATGACATGCTCCTTTTCACATCACAGCGGTGCTGCTGGTAGCAGCAATAGCCGCAATGTTAATGCCTGAGATTGTACCGCCGCGGTCGGATTTCGACTGCGGAGCATGCTAATCGGACCGGTGGTTATGCTACGGTCCTTGCGGCCGGTCTTTTCCTGCTACCATGGCGGTCGGGCTGATCTTCCGACCGCCATCCTAATAGACCCCATAGTTTTCAAGAATATCATTGTTGTAAATATCGTTTTCAATAATATAGTTGTAAAAATATTGTTTTTTTAAATATCTTTGTTATATATATAATAGTTTTAAATGTAGATTATAAAGTTAAGTGATTTCTCATTTTTAATTTAATTATAAGAGTAATTTGAAACTCTTGTAGTGGGTAGCTAGGTTTGTAGAGCTGCAAGGTAGGAAGTTATTTAAGTATAATTAAGTAATTAATAATAATAATAAATGTATTATCAATATTTAATTGATTAATAATTATCTAAATCATTTACCAAGTTATTTATCAGGTGAAGGTTGCTGGGTTTGTAGGGGTGCAGGGTGGGAAGTTAAGTAATAATTAACAATTTATGAACACTTTATTATTATACAATTGATTATTATTTTGTAATGATATTTTGTACGTTATTTGAGCAGGTTGGTGAGTTTGTAGCGATATAGGGTGGAAAGTTAATTGGTAATTAACAAAGTAATGAATATATAATTGTTAATTAAGAACAGATTGATTAATGATTACATATTAATGTATTAATTAACATTCGGTTAGCAATTGACTATGGCATTAAGTGTGGGCTGCTAGGTTTCACGGGGTATAGTGTGGTAAGTTACTTAAGTAATAAATAATGGCCAATTTGTTTTTATTGATAATTGATTATTAAATAGGTTAATAATTATGCTAATTGTTTAATTGTTTTTTTATATATTTATATTTTTTTGGGTTAGTTAATAAAGTTTATATTAAGATCTTTATTAAATTATTAGTGTTGTGTTTCATGTATGTTATGTGTTTGAAGTGAACTACTAACCCAACTGTTGCATAGACTGGAGCGGGAATAGAACATTTTACCTCTCTGTAGCCCAATGCTTTCCCTACTGTTGCACAGACTAAAGTGGGACAAGTAAATTTTACCCCTCCTGAGTCCAATACTTTCCCTACTGTTGCACCACTCCGACTAAACCACCCAACTATGCCCACTGCACCCAAACTTTAGCAATCACAGCGCCGTGATATCCCTTGGGATGATTGTTAGCGCTCTATAAGAAACCTAAATAAATAAATAAATAAAAATACTGGAATAGTGAATGATACCTCTCTGAAGTGCAATGAATTCCCTGCTGTTGCACAGACTATGTTGGGAATAATAAATATTACTCCTTGAGAGCCCAACACTTTTTCCTCTGTTGCAAAGACTGGATTGGGAATAGTAAATGTTACCCCTCTGACACACAATGCTTTCCCTACTGTTGCACAGATGTTCATTGAAAAAATTATATAATGATTTAAAAATTAAATATTTAATTAACAAAAAATAATAAAGAAAACAACATCATTTCTCACCCTATTCCCTACAAACTGAACATGTTGCTAAATTAGCAATCACTAATTATACTATACAAAATATAAATAAAAAAATCAGAAATTAAACCCAAATAAATGAAAGAACAATTAATCAATTAAAACATTACATAATAACCATTTCAAGGTTCAGGTTCAAGATGGTTGTCATTGGGTCGTTTGAGTGCATGGTCAGTCGTAGAGTGTTCTTGTGGATGATGGCGATGCCTCCTCCTGGTCAGCCGGTGCAGTCCTTGCAGGTGATTTTGTAGCCGTCGGGGATGGTGATGGCGATGTCCGGTCCAGATCAGAGGTTGATCAAGGTTTCCGTGAAGAAGGTGATGTCGGGAGAGGCGACGTCGAGGTGGTCTGTGGCGGATTTGTGGAGGGATTGCACATTGAAGAGGATGTAGTTGAGTCGGTCAAGTGTGCTGTTGGTCGGTTTGGCGACAAAAGGATCTGGCATGCTGGCATAGGTGAGGATGTGGCTGCAGTTCTGGCAGTAGAAGGGTCATTGGGTCTTCTTCAGTGATGCGAGGTGGCAGGCAGTATGGCGTCCTGAGTTGTGGGCGAGGAGGGTGCTGGCGTCATAGCGGTGGAAGGTCCGAGAACCAGGATACCAGGCGCTGTGGATGGTCCATGCACGGACCTGTTTTTGGCACGCCAGCAGCTGCCATTCAGTTGTGCTGAGGGGCTAAACAGCTGGGTGGCAGGAAATGTGGGAGCGGGAAGGGTCACTGGAGAGAGCGAGCCATGGGGACTACCGCAACAGGGACGAGGTTGAAAAACAAACAGAAGAAAAAGGTAAAAAAGGATAAAGCTGAATAAAGGCTCTAAGGCAGAAATCAGAAAAGAGAGGGAGAGGGACAGCCCAGCAGCAGAGCAGTGATGCTCTACCACTAGACCACCAGATATGAGGAACAGGCAGGGGCCTGCGGGTGGACGTGGGCCTCGACCAAGGGTCAGCAGCAGCAACAGGGGCAGCAGCAGCTACCAGGCAAAGCTTCGCTGTGAATGGAGCAAGTCCTCTAGAAAGTCGGTGTTTGCTACTTCCACTCCAATCTAAGTAACAGTAGGGAAGGTGTTGAACCTCTGAGGGGGTCAAATTTACTATTCCCATTCCACCCTAAGCAAAAGCAGGGAAAGTGCTGAATTTCGGAGAGGTTAGATTTACTACTCCCACTGCAATGTAAGGCACAGCTGGGAAAGTGTTGCACTTCAGAGGGATTAGATTTGCTATTTCCACCCCAATATATACAAAACAGAAGGAAAAGTATTGGACTTAAAAGGGGTTATATTTACTATTCTCACTCCATCCTAGCAACAGTAGGGAAAGTTTTGGATTTTGTAAGGGTTATATTAACTATCCCCGCCCCAATTAAGCAATAATAAGGAAAGCATAGGAATTGGGTGGACTAGATTTACTGTTCCCACCCCAATTTAAGCAGCAGTAGAGGAAGTGCTGTACTTCAGAAAGGTTACATATACAATTACAATACAGTCATTAAAAAAAATATTTAAATACCGAAAACATAAAATGATTAACCAAGTTAAACTTGAAAATACATATTGTATAAATGTAAATAAAATGCACAATGTATTGTAAATAGACTAAATAAATGAATCATTAAATGAAATATTTAAATAAACATACGTAAAACTAATTTCTCTCGCTACTACTGAAAAAACCGCAAACACCAAGAAGATAAATTAAAATATAAATAAAATGATAACATTTAAATAAATGAAACATATAAAAATAATGAATATAATATACACTTGCTGATATATAATACAAATTGTTTCTTGCATATTCCAAATAAAACAATTTTTTAATTTTAAATATTCAATGAAAAAAAGATGATTTATAAATTAATAAAGAATACTATTTTCATTTAATTTCTCACCCTATTCCCCTACAAACTGAACATGCTGCTAAATTAGGTATAACTAATTATACAATTCAAAATAAATAAATTAAAAATCTGAAATTAAACCCAAATAAATGAAAGAAGAATTAAACAATTAAAACATTACATACTGATCATTTATATATTGATTTTACCTTACATTACTTAACATTAAAAAACAATTAGTTAAAATGTTATTAACCTCCCACCATATTCCCCCGAAAAACCCAATATCCCACTACTAAATTATAAACTACTTAAAATAGGTATTTGTATATCACACATACACTCTTAGGCACCTTAGCACTAACAGATGTTTATTGTTACCCAACGGTACTCATTTTATCGACCTCAGATGGTTGAAAGGCTGAGTGGACCCGCCGGGATTTGAACCTATGATCATGAGATTGAACACAGGGCCCTGAAGTGGACACATTATTCCAATGAGCCACCTGATCCATCTAATTATCTTTTGAAAATTCAATTACACATTTAAAAATGCAAATTATATTTAAAAAAAGAAAATGTTACTAATATTATAAGTATATACATATATCTATTAAAAAACAATGTTTATTACAAGTATACTAAAGTCCACAATATTAATTACAATTTTCTTCATTATCAAATTGTATACAATAAAACTTGCATTCTTAATTTTGATATTCTGTTACACTATATTTTTGCAGTGGTGATATTTTTGACAACATATTTATGTCACATGATATTTTGGAATCCATATTTGGTTCATTCACCATATTTAACATGTGCCCATTTTGAAAATGTCCCTTTTTTCATGTAAAGTGTAGTTACAGAACTATTAGTCATTTTTTCCACTCCGGCATAAAGGGACCACAAACCTAATTGCAAAATGCGTAGCTTATTTATGAGCCCCTTGTTACACTTTTGCCCCGCTGTTGCATCACTATTTGTAAGGTTGCAGCAGCATAAAATATGTGCCATGTTGCACCATATTTACAAAGTGACGCATCTAAGCAGATGCGTCACTTTATAAAGCCCTGTGCCACATTATACCTGCGTCGGGTATAATGTATGTAGGGTGGGTGTCCCCCCGCAAAAAGCTTAGTTGAAGTGGCACAGTGAAGTCTATCAGATTTCACTGTGCCACTTCTAGGACGCTACTGTGTCACAACCTTATGTCTGCCTCATAGCAGGCATAAGGGTGACAGTGCAATGGGAATAGGCTTCCCCCATTCATTGCTGAAGTTGCATCATGCTTATGACACAACTCCAGCAATGCGTGGGTTTCACGCTGACAGATATGTCGGGATTCCTGACGTATCTGTCATTCCATGCGACATGGTACACCGTACAATAAATGCGGCACATCCATCATGTCACAAGGAGGGCACACTGAAAAGTGTTGCATCACTGCTTTCACGCAGCGATGCAACACTTTTCATAAATTAGGTCCTAGTGTTTAAGACTGTATATATAAAATTCCCACTACCAAAAACAAGTTTTTCAACTTTGTGGAGCACTCCTGTCTTTAACATTGGCACATTTTAAGGTTTCTTTTCTCACAAAAACAGCTAGTGCATGACTATCAACTTGTCCTTCTCTATTCCTGAACAAAGGATTCACCGGCTCCTTTTAGGAAGCCTAGTTTTATACCTCACACACACCGAAGTACAACATTTAGGCTCACTACTCAAAAAGATTTTTGTTAACAGTGTGAAAGAATCCTGTAATTAAAGTAGGCACATTCTGAGGTTTTTATTTCCATGAAAAAGACAGCTGTATGTCAGCCAAAGTGACTTTCTCTATACCAGCTCAGTTCAGGAATACAATTTTTAAGACTGTTGTATATGATTTGCCTTTCAAATAACACAACCATCAAAGCTGAGAAAGTCTCTTGTAGCTGACATGGGCACTTTTGAGAATGTTTAAGCCTTGTTTAAGAATTTCTATTTTACACTCCAAATATAAAAGGCTGAACAAATAGATGTTTCAACGTTGTGAAAGTTTCCCATGTTTCACCTGGGCACATTTTGAGAATGTGTCTTCCCATAAAAAGGCGGATGTATCACTGCCAACTTGATTTTTTTCTACTCTTGCACAAAGGACTGCTAGACCCATTCTGGAAATACACTTACAGAATTTGTGTTCCTAAACACAGTAAATGTTTGAAGTTTGTTAAACAAGGTATATGTGCACATATACCTTGTATATGCACGTTTCGGCTTTCAGGAATCCTTTTTCAATCATATACATATATATATTGCAATCTGGGTTTTGTGGATTCCGGAGTGCTTCCCAATCGCCAGTGGTGCTGGTTTGAGGCGATGCCACCTCACGCCTCTAACAATCGAAAAATACCACTTCTCACATGAAGAATATGCTTTGTGAGGAGATGATCATTTCATTCTTGAATTATAGAGACAAAAAATATAAAGATGTGCCAGTTCTATAAATGTATCTCTCTATTGTATTAATCCTAAAGTGTCAGAACAAATCAGTATGGGGAGTTTATGGCAATCAGAAATACAGTTTTATCTTCTTAATGGAGACTAGAGTTGATAAGATGGGGGCTAGAAAACAAAATGAGAACTCAGATACTTGGATTTTTAAGGAAGTGTCAAGCTTCCTGGATGAACACAGGTTAAATCAGTTAATGCTGCATTTGAAGTGGGATTCGTAGATATGGGATAATTCCAGTCTATCATAGTGGGGGTTTGAGTACCACTATTATCACATCATATCATCTCATGTGCGTATATAAAGTGCACATTCACACCTGAGCGTATCTTGTTGCTGAATACCATGGGGCAGATTTACAAGCCCCTTGCGCCTCTTTTATGCCGCCGTTGCATCACTTTTGTGACACAGCGGTGACGCAAAACCAGCGCTATGCTGCGGGGTATGTACAACATGACGCATCTGGGAGATGCGTCACGTTGTAAAGCCCTGCACCAGGAGTAGGCGTTCCTGCGCAGGGGGGGGCGTTCCGTCGCAGGTATGCTTCCTAAAAGTGGCTGAGTGAAATCTACATGATTTCACTCAGTAACTTTTGAGCCCATGCTGCGTCAAAACCCTGCGCCTGCTTGAAGAAGGCGTAAGGATTGACGCAGCATTTCAAAGATAGGGCACCCCGGAGCCTTGCTGGAGCTGCGTAGCGCTTGTGACGGAACTCCAGCAATGCGCTTCCTTTACGTCACAGATGCGTCACGCATCTGTCCGTTTTTGCCCCATGGTGTGCCGCATTGTAAATGCGGCACATCCATGGTGGCGGAGCCGTGGCGCACAATAACTGGTGCATCCCTGCTGATATGCAGGGATGCACCAGTTATTGTAAATCTGCCCCATATGTTTTTTGTTATCCAAGTAAATAGTACTTACTCTATAGACCTTCGAAGGAACAAAGGCTGAGTGGTAGCACCAGGATTCAAACATGCAAGAGAGTGGTCAACACATATCCCTCAAGTGGATTGCTTAAATTAATAGGCCACCAGACCAATATGATCTGTAGGGGTTCTTCAACATACCTATCTTTACACATATCACTGTGGAGACTTGAATATGACTGCAATCACACATTATCATTGTGGGTACTTAAACATCAATGCAATCGCACAATATCTCTGTGAGGACTTGTACATGACTTAAAATCATGCACTATCTCTGTGTGCTATCCCTGTGCATCCTATTAATCGCAGACTATCTCTGTGGGTCTGTAATCACACACATTCTCTTTGGCAACCATGGTAATACTATAGTCACACACCATCTCTGTGGGGACCTCGACATCTCTAGAGTCACACACTACCTCAAAGGGGACCTGGGCATGTCTATAATCACACACTATCTCTGTGGGGCCCTGGGCATGTCTATAATAACACACTATCTCTGTGGGGACCTGGACATCTCTATAATCACACACTATCTCTGTGGAGACCTGGTCATGTCTATAATCACACACTATCTCTGTGGGGACCTGGACATCTCTATAATCACACACTATCTCTGTGGGGACCTGGGCATGTCTATAATCACACACTATCTCTGTGAGGACTTCCACATCTCTATAATCACACACTATCTCTGTGGGGACCTCAGCATCTCTATAATCACACACTATCTCTGTGGGGACCTGGGCAAGTCTATAATCACACACTATCTCTGTGGGGACCTGGGCATGTCTATAATCACACACATTCTCTTTGGCGATCGTGGTAATACTATAGTCACACACCATCTCTGTGGGGACTTGAGCATTCCTGTAATTACACGCAAGCTCTCTTTTGGCTTGCACATCATCAGCTTCGCATTCTCTGTATGGGGCTTTGTGAATACTAAAACATAGTAAAGTTAGACTTTTGGTTTAAGTTTACATTGTTAAAACTGGAAAGTAGAAAAGTTAGATTTTTTGTCTTAGTTTACCATTGTGAATCGGACCCTATTTTAATGAGGACTTAAACACAATCATCTTCATGCACTATCTCTGTGGGGACTTAAACATGACTATAATAACACACTATCTTTGTGGGGGCTTGAAAAAATCTATAATGAAACACTATCTATGTGGGGACTTGAACATCACTATAAAAACATACCATCTCTGTTGGGACTTGGGCATTCCTGTAACTAAACGCAAGCTCTGTTTCCACTTTAAGCACCAGGGGTGCCATGAGGCACATGGTCAAGACTTATTTGCATATAGCTGGGTCTGAACTGGGGTGGCGAAGTGAGCTAAAGAACAATGATGGATTCAATCCAGATCTGTGACTGGGGGTGAGTGACTGAAAAGTTTCAGCACTCTGTCCATCATCTCCCTGCAAATGCTTTGTTTGCTTTAAGTTGGCAGGGTATGCCCAGATGTTGGTCCCTTGCTCACTTTGCCACTGGATTCAATCTAGCCTGGCTGATGAGGGTGTTTTACCCCGAAACCAGTCCCAGGATGCTTGTTTCCGGTCCAGGGAAGACCTTGTTTGGCAGTTCAGGCTGGTCTGTTCCCATGAGGCACAGGGTCAAGACTGATTTGAATATAGCTGGGTCTGAACTGGGGTGGCGAATTGTGCTAAAGAACGATAGTGGATTCAACCCAGATCTGCGACTGGAGGTGAGTGACTGGAAGATTTCAGCACTCCATCCATCATCTCCCTGTGCTTGCTTTGACTTGAACATCATCAGCTGCACAATCTCTGATGAGGCTTCGTGAATATTGAAAAGTAGTAAAGTTTGACTTTTGGTCTAAATTTACCTTTGTGAACACTAAAAAGTAGTAAAGTTAGACTTTGTCTAAGTTTACCTTTGTGAATCGGGCCCGTTTTTAATGAGGACTTAAACACAATCACCTTCATGCACTATCTCTGTGGGGACTTAAACATCGCTGTAAAAACACACTATCTCTGTGGGGATTTGAACAACACTGTAATAACGCACTATCTTTGTGGGGACTTGAACATCTCTATGATAACACACTATCTCTGTGGGGACTTCAACATTGCTATAATAACATACTATCTTTGTGGGGATCATTCCTATAATTACACACAGCCTTTGTGTGGACTTGAACATTATTAGCTACTCACTCTTTATAATGGGATTTAAGCTTTGAATGTACACACTATTTCTACGGAGACTTAAACACAATCTATGTGGGGACTTGAACATCTATTTTGGCAAAAATGTAAGCAGCTAATGAAGCTCCGCGTTCCACTTAACCATATGTGTTAGTTCCCTTATCTCCTAAGATGTTTTTAAGCACTAATAAATAGGTTGAATACAGCTTTCAGTGTCTTTCTTTAAGCATGATATGATATTTTCTGCCACATTAACATAATCTGTCTGTAATGTACTCACCTAGTATATATGCAGAAATTCATATATGAATAGATTATAATGCTGTTTGTGTATATTGTTGATAAAATAAACATTTAGCCATGTGCCTTTGACTGTATTCAATCACAAATAGTGTTACGGACTAGGTCCCCACAAGGATGGTAGCACATGTTCAAGTCCCCACAAGGATGGTGCAGTGCGCATGATTAAATAACAATATATTTGCAAATTTGAAGCAGGATCCTGTATCATGAATTTTTTATTAACATTCTTCTGTTATTAGTGTGTTTTGAAAACATTGGGAAAGGTTAGTCCCCACAAGGCAGGTATTCACACATAGTCCCCACAAGGATGGTAACATGAGTATGTGTATGTGTGTAGGTGTGTGGTTGTGTGTGTGGTTGTGTGTGTGTGGTTGTGTGTGTGTGGTTGTGTGTGTGTGTGTGGTTGTGTGGGTGTGGTTGTGTGTGTGTGTGGTTGTGTTTGTGTGTGTGTGGTTGTGTGTGTGTGAGTGGGTATGGTTGTGGTTGTGTGTGTGGGTGTGGGTGTGGGTGTGGTTGTGTGTGGTTGTGTGTGGTTGTGTATGTGTGGTTGTGCATGTGTGTGGGTGTGGGTGTGGTTGTGGGTGTGGTTGTGTGTGGTTGTGTGTGGTTGTGTGTTGTTGGGTGTGTGGTTGTGTGGTTGTGGTTGTGTTTGTGCATGTGGTTGTGTGTGGGGTTGTGTGTGATTGGGGTTGTGTGTGGGGTTGTGTCTGTGTGGTTATGTGTGTGTGGTTGTGTGTGTGTGGTTGTGTATGTGTGTGTGTGTGTGTGTGGGTGTGTGGTTGTATGTGTGGTTGTGTGCGGTTGTGTGTGTGTGGTTGTGTGGTTGTGTGTGTGACATTAATACTAAAAGCTTCACAAAATAAAGAAACACAAACATCGAGTTTGTGGAAAGAGAAGGCACGTAAGTCAAACGGGCGCATCAGAGCATTAACCCAACAACAAAACAAACAAGATGGTTGTG
This sequence comes from Triturus cristatus, assembly GCF_964204655.1. Taxonomy (NCBI): domain Eukaryota; kingdom Metazoa; phylum Chordata; class Amphibia; order Caudata; family Salamandridae; genus Triturus; species Triturus cristatus. The sequence continues at coordinate 3,017,493 of NW_028187322.1, forward strand.
TGTGTGTGTGTGTGGTTGTGTGTGGTGGTTGTGTGTGGTGTTGTGTGTGTGTGGTTGTGGTTGTGTGTGTGTGTTGTGGTTGAGTGTATGGTTGTGTGTGTGGTTGTTTGGATGGGTGTGGGTGGGTGTGTGTGTGTGTGGTTGTGTGTGGTTATGTGCTTGTTTGGTTCTGTGTGTGGTTCAGTGTGTGTGGTTGTGGTTGTGTGTGTGCATGTGTGTGGTTGTGTGTGTGGGGTTGTGTGTGGGGTTGTGTGCAGTTGTGTGTGTGGTTGTGTGGTTGTGTTTGGTTGTGTGGTTGTGTGTGGTTGTGTGTGTGATTATGGTTGTGTATGTGGTTGTGTGTGTGGTTGTGTGTGTGGTTGTGTGTGGTTGTGTATGTGGTTGTGTGGTTGGGTGTGTGGTTGGGTATGTGGTTGGTTGTGTGTGGTTGTGTGTGTGTGGTTGTGGGTATGGTTGTGTGTGTGTGTGTGGTTATGGGTGTGTATGTGTGTGTGTGTGTGTGTGTGTGTGGTTATGTGTATGTTTGGTTGTGTTTGTGGTTTTATGTGTGGTTGTGTGTGTGTTTGGTTGTGTGTGTGTTTGGTTGTGTGTGTGTGGGTGTGTGTGTGTAGTTGTGTGTGTGTGGTTGTGTGTGTGTGGTTGTGTGTGTGTTTGGTTGTGTGTGTGGATGTGTGTGTGTGGTTGTGTGTGTTTAGTTGTGTGTGTGTGGTTGTGTGTGTGGTTGTGTGTGTGTGTGGTTGTGTGTGTGTGGTTGTGTGTGTGTGGTTGTGTGTGTGTGTGGTTGTGTGTGTGTGTGGTTGTGTGGGTGGGTGTGGGTGGTTGTGTGTGTGGTTGTTTGTGTGGTTGTGTGTGTGTGCGGTTGTGTGTGGCAGTTGGGGGTGTGCGGTTGTGTGTGTGGTTGTGTGTGTGTGGTTGTGTGTGTGGTTGTGGTGGTGGGTGTGGGTGTGGTTGTGGTTGTGTGTGTGGTTGTGTGTGTGGTTGTGTGTGGTTGTGTGTGTGGTTGGGTGTGGTTGTTTAGTTGGGTGCGGTTGTGTGTGTGTGGTGGTGGGTGTGCTTGTGCATGTAGTTGTATGTGGGGTTGTGTGTGATTGGGGTTGTGTGTGGGGTTTTGTGTGGGGTTGTGTGTGTGGGGTTGTGTGTGTGGGGTTCTGTGTGTGTGGTTGTGTGTGTGGTTGTGTGTATGTGTGTGGTTGTGTGTGTGTGGTTGTATGTGTGATTGTGTGCTGTTCTATGTGGTTGTGTATGTGTGGTTTTGTGTGTGTGTTGTGTGTGTGTGTGTGGTTGTGGTGGTGTGTGTGTGTATGTGTTGTGGTTGAGTGTATGGTTGTGTGTGTGGTTGTGTGGATGGGTGTGGTTGTGTGGTTGGGTGTGGTTGTGTGTGTATATGGATGTGCGTGTGGGGTTGTGTGTGTGGTGTGTATGTGGTTGTGTGTGTGTGGTTATGTGTGGTTGTGTGTGTGGTTGTGTGTGTGTGGTTGTGTGTGTGGTTGTGGGTATGGTTGTATGTGTGTCTGTGTGTGGTTGTGTGTGTGGTTGTGTGGTTGTGTGTGCGTGTGTGATTGTGTGTGTGTGTGTGGTTGTTCGTGTGTGGTTGTGTGTGTGGTTGTGTGTGTGGTTGTGTGGTTGTGTGTGTGGTTGTGTGTGTTGTGTGTAGTTGTGTGTGTGTGTGCGGTTGTGTGTGTGGTTGTGGTTGTGTGTGGTTGTGTGTGTGTGTGTGTGGTTGTGTGTGTGGTTGTGTGTGTGTGGTTGTGTGATTGTGTATGTGTGGTTGTGTGCGTGTGGTTGTGTGTGTGTGGTTGTGTATGTGTGTGGTTGTGTGTGTGTGGTTGTGTATCTGTGTGTGGTTGTGTGTGTGTGGTTGTGTGTGTGGTTGTGTGGTTGTGTATGTGTGTGTGTGGTTGTGTATGTGGCTGTGTGTGTTTGGTTGTGTGTGTGCGGTTGTATGTGTGTGGTTGGGGGTGTGCAGTTGTGTGTGGTTGTGTGTGTGGTTGTGTGTATGGTTGTGGTTGTGTGTGTGTGGTTTTGGGTGTGGTTGGGTGTGGGTGTGGTTGTGTGTGTGTGGTCGTCTGTGTGGTTGGGTGTGTGTGGCTGTGAGTGTGGTTGTGTGTATGGTTGTGTGTGGATTTGTGTGGTAGTGTGTGTGTGGTTGTGTGTGTGATTGTGTGTGTGGTTGTGGGTGTGTGTGGTTGTGGGTGTGTGTGGTTGTGTGTGTGGTTGTGTGTGTGTGTTTTGTGTGTGTGGTTGTGTGTATGGTTGTGTGTGGTTGTGTATGTGGTTGTGTGTGTGGTTCTGTGTATGGTTCTGTGAGTGGTTGTGGTTGTGTGTGTGCATGTGTGTGTGTGTGTGTGTGGGTGGTTGTGTGTGTGGTTGTGTGTGTGTGTGGAAGTGTGGTAGTGTGTGTGTGTGGTTGTGTGACTGTGGTTGTGTGTGTGGGTGGTTGTGTACGTGTGGTGTTGTGTGTGTGATTTTGGTTGTTTGTGTGTGTTGTGGTCATGTGTGTGGTTGTGTGTGTGTGGTTGTGTGTGGTTGTGTGGTTGGGTGTGGTTGTGTGCGTGTGGGGTTGTGTGTGTGTGTGTGTGGGGGTGGGGGGGTGGTTGTGTGTGGGGTTGTGTGTGGTTATGTGTGTGGTTGTGTGTTTGTGTGCTTGTGTGTGTCTGTGTGTGGTTGTGTGGTTGTGTATGTGTGGTTGTGTGTGGTTGTGTGTGTGGTTGTATGTGCAGTTGTGTGTGTGTGTGGTTGTGGGTGTGGTTGTGTATGTGTGTGTGGTTGTGGGTGTGGTTGTGTATGTGTGTGTGGTTGTGTGTGTGTGGTTGTATATTTGTGTGTGGTTGTGTGTGGTTGTGTGTGTGTATGTGTGTGTGTGTGTGGTTGTGTGTGTGGTTGTGTGTGTGTGGTTTTGGTTGTGTGTGTGTAGTTTTGGGTATGGGTGGGTGTGGTTGTGGTTGTGTGTGTGGTTGTCTGTGTGGTTGGGTGTGTGTGGTTGTGTGTGGATTTGTGTGGTTGTGTGTGTGTGGTTGTGTGTGGTTGTGGGTGTGGGTGTGGTTGTGGTTATGTGTGGTTGTGGGTGTGTGTGGTTGTGTGTGTGGTTGTGTGTGTATGTTGTGTGTGTGGTTGTGTGTGTGGTTGTGTGTGTGGTTGTGTGTGTGTGTGGTTGTGTGTGTGTGTGTGGTTATGTGTGTGTGTGGTTGTGTGTGTGGTTGTGTGTGTGTGGTTGTGCTTGTGTGTGTGGTTATGTGTGTGTATGTGGGTATGGTTGTGGGTGTGTGTGTGGGTGTGGTTGTGGGAGTGGTTGTGTGTGGTTGTGTGTGGTTGTGTATGTGTGGTTGTGTGTGTGTGTGTGTGTGTGGTTGTAGGTGTGGTTGTGTGTGGTTGTGTGTGGTTGTGTGTGTGGTTGGGTGTGTGGTTGTGTGGTTGTGGTTGTGCTTGTGCATGTGGTTGTGTGTGGGGTTGTGTGTGATTTGGGTTGTATGTGGGGTTGTGTCTGTGTGGTTGCGTGTGTGTGTGTGGTTGTGTGTGTGTGGTTGTGTATGTGTGTGGTTGTGTGTGGGTGTGTGGTTGTATGTGTGGTTGTGTGCGGTTGTGTGTGTGTGGTTGTGGTTGTGTATGTGTGGTTGTGCGGTTGTGTGTGTGACAGTAATACTAAAAGCTTCACAAAATAAAGAAACACAAACATCGAGTTTGTGGAAAGAGAAGGCACGTAAGTCAAACGGGCACATCAGAGCATTAACCCAACAACAAAACAAACAAGATGGTTGTGTGTGTGTGTGGTTGTGTGTGGTGGTTGTGTGTGGTGTTGTGTGTGTGTGTGGTTGTGGTTGTGTGTGTGTGTGTGTTGTGGTTGAGTGTATGGTTGTGTGTGTGTGGTTGTGTGGATGGGTGTGGTTGGGTGTGTGTGTGTGTGGTGGTGTGTGTGTGTGTGTGGTTATGTGTATGTTTGGCTGTGTGTGTGGTTTTATGTGTGGTTGTGTGTGTGTGTGGTTGTGTGGTAGTGTGTGGTTGTGTGTGTGTGGTGTTGTGTGTGTGGTTGTGTGGTTGTGGTTGTGTGTGTGTGTGCTGTGGTTGTGTGTGTGGTTGTGTGTGTGTGGTTGTGTATGGTTATGTGGTTGTGTGTGGTTGTGTGTGTGTGTGTGGTTGTGCGTGTGGGGTTGTGTGTGGGGTTGTGTGTGGGTGGGTGTGTGGTTGGGTGTTTGGTTGTGTGTCTGGTTGTGTGTGGTTGTGTGTGTGTCTGTGTGTGGTTGTATGTGTGGGTGGTTATGTGTATGTGTGGTTGTGTGTGTGTGTGGTTGTATGTATGGTTGTGTGTGGTTGTGTGGTTGTGGTTGTGTGTGTGTGTGGTTGAGCGTGTGTGTGGTTGAGCGTGTGTGTGGTTGTGTGTGGTTGTGTGTGTGGTTGTGTGGTTGTGTGTGGGTGTGGTTGTGTGTGTGGTTATGGTTGTGGGTGTGTGGTTGTAGGTGTGGTTATGGGTGTGGTTGTGGGTGTGGTTGTGTGTGGTTGTGTGTGTGGTTGTGTGTGTGGTTGGTTGTATGTGGTTGAGTATGCAGTTGTGTGTGTGTGGTTGTGTGTGTGGTTGTGTGTGTGGTTGTGTGTGGTTGTATGTGTGTCTGTGTGTGGTTGTGTGTGTGTGGTTGTGTGTATGTGTGGTTGTGTGTGTGGTTGTATGAATGGTTGTGTGTGGTTGTGTGTGTGGTTGTGGTTGTGTGGTTGTGCATGTGTGTGGTTTGTGTGTGGTTGTGTGGGTGTGGGTGTGGTTGTGGCTATGTGTGTGGTTGGGTGTGGTGTGTGGTTGTGTGTGTGTGGTTGTTGTGTGGTTGTGTGTGTGCGTGCATGTGGGTGTGGTGTGTGGTTGTGTGTGTGTGGTTATGTGTATGTTTGGTTGTGTGTGTGTGTGGTTTTATATGTGGTTGTGTGTGGTTGTGTGTGTGGTTGTGTGGTAGTGTGTGGTTGTGTGTGGGGTTGTGTGTGTGGTTTTGTGTGTGTGGGTGGGTGTGTTTGTGTGTGTGGTTGTGCATGTGGGGTTGTGTGTGGGGTTGTGTGTATGTTTGTGTGTGTGTGGGTGGGTGTGTGGGTGTGGGTGTAGTTGTGTGTGGTTGTGTGTGGTTATGTGTGTGTGGTTGTATGGGTGGTTGTGTCTGTGTGTGGTTGTATGTGTGGGTGGTTATGTGTATGTGTGGTTGTGTGTGTGTGGTTGTATGTATGGTTGTGTGGTTGTGGTTGTGTGTGTGTGGTTGTGGTTGTGTGTGGTTGTGTGTGGTTCTGTGTGCGTGTGGGTGTGGTTGTGTGTGTACTTGTGGTTGTGGGTGTGTGGTTGTAGGTGTGGTTATGGGTGTGGTTGTGGGTGTGGTTGGGTGTGGTTGGGTGTTTGGTTGTGTGTGTGGTTGTGGGTGTGTGGTTGTGTGTGTGTAGTTGGGTGTGTAGTTGGTTGTGTGTGGTTGTGTGTGCGGTTGTGTGTGTGTGGTTATGTGTGGTTGTGTGTGTGGTTGTGTGTGTGGTTGTGTGTGTGTCTGTGTGTGGTTGTGTGTGTATGGTTGTGTGTATGTGTGGTTGTGTGTGTGGTTGTATGAATGGTTGTGTGTGGTTGTTTGTGTGTGGTTGTGTGGTTGTGCATGTGTGTGGTTGTGTGTGTGTGGTTGTGTGGGTGTAGGTGTGGGTATGTGTGTGGTTGTGGGTGTGGTGTGTGGTTGTGTGTGTGTGGTTGTGTGTGGTTGTGTGTGTGTGTGCATATGTGTGTGGTTGTGTGTGTGTGGTTGTGGTTCTTGGGGTGTGGGTGTGGTTGTGGGTGTGGTTGGGTGTGGGTGTGGGTGTGGTTGTGTGGTTGGGTGTGGTTGTGTGTTTATTTGTGGTTGTATCTGTTTGATTGTGGGTGTGGTTGTGCATGTGGTTGTGTGTGGGGTTGTGTGTGATCGGTGTTGTGTGTGGGGTTATGTGTGTGGGGTTGTGTGTGTGTGGTTGTGTGTGTGTGGTTGTATGTGTGGTTATGTGTATGGATGTGTGGGTGTGGTTGTGTGTATGTGGTTGTGTGTATGTGTGTGGTTGTGTGGTTGTGATTGTGTGTGTGTGGTTTTGTGGTTACGTGTGTGACAGTAATACTAAAAGCTTCTCAAAATTAAGGGTTTCTGGAAAGAAAGCACGTTTTAAGTCAAACGGGTGCAGCAGAGCATTAACCCAACAACAAAAGAAACAAGATTTGTTGTGCGTGTGTGTAGTTGTGTGTGTGGTTGTGTGTGGTTGTGTGTGTGTGTGGTGTTGTGTGTGGTTGTGGTTATGTGTGTGTGTTGTGGTTGAGTGTGTGCTTGTGTGTGTGTGTGTGGTTGTGTGTGGTTGTGTGGTTGTGTGTGGTTGTGTGTGTGTGTGGTTGGGTGTGGTTGTGGATGTGTGTGTGGTTGTGGTTGTGTGTGGGGCTGTGTGTGGGGTTGTGTGTGGGGTTGTGTGTGGGGTTGTGTGTGGTTGTGTGTGTGGTTGTGGTATGGTTGTGTGTGTGTCTGTGTGTGGTTGTGTGTGTGTGGTTGTGTGTGTGGGTGTGGTTGTGGGTGTGGGTATGGTTGTGTGTGGTTGGGTGTGGTTTTAAGGTTGTGTGTGTGTGGTTTTGTGTGTGTGGTTGGGTGTGCGGTTGTGTATGTGGTTGGTTGTGTGTGTGGTTGTGTGTTTGTGTGTGGTTGAGAATTTCTGTGTGGTTGTGTGTTTGTGTGTGTGTTTGTGTGTGTGGTTGTGTGTGTGGTTGTGTGTGGTTGTGTGTGTGTGGTTGTGTGTGTGGTTGTGTGTGTGTGGTGTGTGTGTGGTTGTGTGTGTGTCTGTGTGTGGTTGTATGTGTGGGTGGTTGTGTGTATGTGTGGTTGTGTGTATGTGTGGTTGTATGTATGGTTGTGTGTGGTTGTGTGGTTGTGGTTGTGTGTGTGTGGTTGTGGTGGTGTGTGGTTGTGTGTGTGGTTGTGTGTGGTTGTGTGTGCGTGTGGGTGTGGTTGTGTGTGTGGTTGTGGTTGAAGGTGTGTGGTTGTAGGTGTGGTTATGGGTGTGGTTGTGGGTGTGGTTGGGTGTGGTTGGGTGTTTGGTTGTGTGTGTGATTGTGGGTGTGTGGTTGGGTGTGCGGTTGGTTGTGTGTGGTTGTGTGTGTGTGGTTGTGTGTGGTTGTGTGTGTGGTTGTGTGTGTCTGTGTGTGGTTGTGTGTGTATGGTTGTGTGTATGTGTGGTTTTGTGTGTGGTTGTATGAATGGTTGTGTGTGGTTGTGTGGGTGTGGTTGTGGTTGTGTGGTTGTGCATGTGTGTGTGTGTGTGTGTGTAGTTGTGTGTGTGTAGGTATGGTTGTGGGTGTGTGTGTGGTTGTGGGTGTAGTATGTGGTTGTGTGTGTGTGGTTGTGTGTGTGGTTGTGTGTGTGCGTGCATGTGTGTGGTTGTGTGTGTGTGTGTGGTTGTGGTTGTTGGGGTGTGGGTGTGGTTGTGGGTGTGGTTGGATGTGGTTGGGTGTGGTTGTGGGTGTGGTTGTGTGGTTAGGTGTGGTTGTGTGTTTGTTTGTGGTTGTGTGTGTTTGATTGTGGGTGTGGTTGTGCATGTGGTTGTGTGTGGTGTTGTGTGTGATCGGTGTTGTGTGTGGGGTTATATGTGTGGGGTTGTGTGTGTGTGGTTGTGTGTGTGTGGTTGTATGTGTGGTTATGTGTATGGTTGTGTGGTTGTGGTTGTGTGTATGTGGTTGTGTGTATGTGTGTGGTTGTGATTGTGTGTGTGTGGTTTTGTGATTACGTGTGTGACAGTAATACTAAAAGCTTCTCAAAATAAAGGGTTTGTGGAAAGAAAGCACGTTTTAAGTCAAACGGGTGCAGAAGAGCATTAACCCAACAACAAAACAAACAAGATTTATTGTGTGTGTGTGTAGTTGTGTGTGTGATTGTGGGTGGTTTTGTGTGTGTGTGGTGTTGTGTGTGGTTGTGGTTATGTGTGTGTGTTGTGGTTGAGTGTGTGCTTGTGTGTGTGTGTGTGGTTGTGTGTGGTTGTGTGGTTGGGTGTGGTTGTGTGTGTGTGTGTGTGGTTGGGTGTGGTTGTGTGTGTGGTTGTGGTTGTATGTGGGGCTGTGTGTGGGGTTGTGTGTGGGGTTGTGGGTGGGGTTGTGTGTGGTTGTGTGTGTGGTTGTGGGTATGGTTGTGTGTGTGTGGTTGTGTGTGTGTCGGTGTGGTTGTGGGTATGGGTATGGTTGTGTGTGGTTGGGTGTGGTTGAAAGGTTGTGTGTGTGTGTGTTTGCGTGTGTGTGGTTGGGTGTGCGGTTGTGTGTGTGTGTGGTTGTGTGTGGTTGTGTGGTTGGGTGTGGTTGTGTGTGTGTGTGTGTGTGTGTGGTTGGGTGTGGTTGTGGTTGTGTGTGTGGTAGTGGTTGTGTGTGGGGCTGTGTGTGGGGTTGTGTGTGGGGTTGTGTGTGGGGTTGTGTGTGGGGTTGTGTGTGGTTCTGTTTATGTGTGTGTGTTGTGGTTGAGTGTATGCTTGTGTGTGTGTGTGTGTGGTTGTGTGTGGTTGTGTGGTTGGGTGTGGTTGTGTGTGTGTGTGGTTGGGTGTGGTTGTGGTTGTGTGTGTGGTAGTGGTTGTGTGTGGGGCTGTGTGTGGGGTTGTGTGTAGGGTTGTGTGTGGGGTTGTGTGTGGTTGTGTGTGTGGTTGTGGGTATGGTTGTGTGTGTGTCTGTGTGTGGTTGTGTGTGTGTGGTTGTGTGTGTGTGGGTATGGTTGTGGGTATGGGTATGGTTGTGTGTGGTTGGGTGTGGTTGTAAGGTTGTGTGTGTGTGTTTGCGTGTGTGTGGTTGGGTGTGCGGTTGTGTGTGTGGTTGGTTGTGTGTGTGGTTGTGTGTTTGTTTGTGGTTGAGTATTTGTGTGTGGTTGTGTGTTTGTGTTTGTGTGTGTGTTTGTGTGTGTGGTTGTGTGTGTGGTTGTGTGTGGTTGTGTGTGTGTGGTTGTGTGTGTGGTTGTGTGTGTATGGTTGTGTGTGTGGTTGTGTGTGTGTCTGTGTGTGGTTGTATGTGTGGGTGGTTGTGTGTATGTGTGGTTGTGTGTGTGTGTGGTTGTATGTATGATTGTGTGTGGTTGTGTGGTTGTGGTTGTGTGTGTGTGGTTGTGGTTGTATGTGGTTGTGTGTGTGGTTGTCTGTGGTTGTGTGGTTGTGTGTGCGTGTGGGTGTGTGTGAGACCGGCCTCGTGGGGTGGGCCCTCCCGACCAGCAAGTTTCCCTGCAACCACGCCGAACCTCGTTGATACAGCCTTCCGGCTCCCGCGGGCCAACATCCCGAGGGCCAACCAGATCCCCAACACGCACCCGGCCGAGGGAGAGCGAAACCTCCCCCAAACCAGACCGAGAGGCGCCGATCCTGTCACACCTCTGGTCTCTCCCCCGAGGGAGGTTTCGATCGACCACCAGGCTCCCGGGGAGCAGGCGCCTCGCCCGCTGGGTGTCTGGAGTCCCTCCCGGACCCACCTGAACAGATCAAAGGGCCGAGCAACAGGAAACCCCGACACACTGCCCCCCAGGCACCAGACCCCTCTCCGCGAGGACCCCGGACTTCAAAGAGGAGGGGGAGTATAACAAGGGGTGCTGAAGGGACGAAAGCAGAGAAGACCTGGACTGACGAGAGCCTGCTGACCTGGTCGCGGCTCGATCGCTCCCCGAACCGAAGAACGCTACCCGAACTCTGAACCATCTGAGCCCTGCTGACGCTGTCGCGGCTCCCCGAACTCTGAACCATCTGAGCCCTGCTGACGCTGTCGCGGCTCCCCGAACTCTGAACCATCTGAGCCCTGCTGACGCTGTCGCGGCTCCCCGAACTCTGAACCATCTGAGCCCTGCTGACGCAGTCGCGGCTCCCCGAACTACGAACCTCCGGTGCCTGCTGAGTGACTCGCGGCCCGCTCCTCCAAGAGAAACGGCAGAGATTGCCGAGAGAAGCAACATCCCCTCAGCTCGAGGATTGAGAGCTGTGTGCCGGATACCTCGCAGAGACACTGATTCAAAGACTGTCCCGCTACCCCTTTTCCCTCATCACGAGATCGCTGCCGCTTGTGGCATCAATTCTGCACCTGCCTTCCGGATCATAAAGATCCCTGACAACTACCGATAAAAGTCTATTGTCTTACAACGAATTACTGTGTGGTGTCCCTCTATCCGAAGAGAGAGTATGCGCGGCGTGTGCGATCCTCGGTATGAGACCCTTCCAGGAAGGGCCTCCCCGCTCTTGCTCGGCATAACTCTGGGAAAGGTGGGCCTCCGGGTGGTCAGGAACGCATTCCGAAGCCTCCCCGGGGAACGCCTTCCAACATTTGGTGGCAGGCGACGGGATCCGAGCCAACACCTAGAGATCGTGCAGTAGACAGCTTACGCACTACCAAGAAGAAATGGAAGGAGAAACTTCCCTAGGTGCCGCAGGCACCAACCCAAGCACGACATTCCAAAAGGACCTGTTAGAATCTTATACGCACCGAGAACTGAAACAATTTTCCAAAGACCTTGGAATCGCTACCACCGGTCTAAGCACGAAAGAGGACTTCCAGGGGGCATTAAAAACCTGGGTCGAGGCGGGAACTCCCCGGACACAAACAGAAGGAGAGCCTCCCAACGAACCACGAAGCACCCCGGGGAGGAACGGCGCCCCCGAGGGGGGCCTATCCCCAGAGGAACTAGCGGACCGAGAAAGAGGTCGCAACCACGAACTAGAACTAGCAAAATAAAAAATCGAAGGAGAGCTAAAACTGGTGGAAAAAAAGCTGGCGGTGGAACAGTTACGCCTACAAGGAGAACTCGAGGAAAAGAAACAACAAAGAGAACACGAAGAAAGAAAACTCCAACTGGAGCACGAACGTAGCCTGAAAGAGATCGAGCTCAAAGCGAAGAATGCGGAGGCCAGACCCTCGGAAACCCAACCCCTCTCCTCCACCGTGGAACCAAAGTACCACATCCCCAAAGACGTGGTGAAAGAATACTGTAAGAAAGACGACATCCAGCAATGGTTCAAAGCCTACGAAGTCGCCATGACCTCCCACCGAGTCCCGCAGAAAGACTGGGGGGCTGGGCTGTGGGGCCGGTTCCTGAGCGAGGGGAGAGATACCCTGCTGGACCTGCCCTCCACGGTGATGAACTCTTACAGTCTCATGAAAGAGGCCCTAGTAGCCAGATATGGGCTCACCCCTGAAATGTACCGGCAACGGTTTAGAGACTGCAAGAAGATACCCGGTACCACCTGGGTGGAGTACGTGAACTTTTACAGCCGGGCCTTGGACGGGTGGATCAAGGGCAGCAAGGTCTCCACCTATGAGGAGCTGTTCGACCTAATCGCATGGGAACACTTGTCCGCTAATTGCTTTGTGTTAGAAAAGGTAGACGGACCGGGAGGGCCGGCCGGGGTCAGGGGGAGAGGTCTCCGGGGAGAGCCGTCTCCAGCGATCGTACAGACAAGTAACTTCCCCCCCACAGACAGGAATCACACACGGATAAGGTTCAGTGTTCTTTATAGGTACTTAGTTATGATACGGTAGAATGGTACAAGGAGGTCTGGACGCCGGGGTCCCCTCGATTAGAGTCTCGTAAGGTAGGGAAGGGGGTAGCGGGTCAGTCTATTTACCAATCAGGTAGTTCGGATGAGATGATGATGAGCTCACAATCCTCGAGCTTGGTGTTCAGGTGGTACGGTCCGCGGCAGCGCCAGCAGGTCCCGGTAAGGATGGTTGATACAACGGGCCGCGGCAGCGCCAGCAGGTCCCCGGAAGATGTACGGTCCGCGGCAGCGCCAGCAGGTCCCGGTGAGGATGGTCGTTACAACGGGCCGCGGCAGCGCCAGCAGGTCCCAGGAAGATGACGGTCCGCGGCAGCGCCAGCAGGTCCCGGTGAGGATGGTCGTTACAACGGGCCGCGGCAGCGCCAGCAGGTCCCAGGAAGATGAAGGTAGCAGAAGGCCGCGGCAGCGCCAGCAGGCAGGACGATGGTTCACAAGGGCGGGCTACGGCAGCGCCAGTAGACCGTCAGGGTTGAATTCACTCGGTGTCTCTCGACTCCAGGATACAACTGCCTTCCTGCTCCGGAGCTGTCTTAGTTATAGGGCTGGTGCCCTTTGATGTCCGGACCCTCGCACTTGGAGGTCGGAGGGTCCGGGATGAAGGTGTCCAGACACCCAGCAGGGGGTGGAGCCAGCGCCTGGGGGCTGCTGGAGGCGATCGGCACCTGGCGGGGGAAGAGCTCTTGACGCTTCGTTCTCCCATTGACCTGCCAAGTGGTCCGCTCCCCTCCTGGGTGGATGGTGGTGCCGGGATGTCGGGGCCGGCCAGGCCCGGGGTTAGGGTCGAGGTGAGGCCACGCGGCCGCGTGGTGCAGGGCCCAAGATGGCGGCTTGACCTGGCCGGGGAAGCCGGTGGGGCTGGACCCCGTGATGAGTAGGGGTCCGAGGGCAGAGGGTCCGTCGGGAGACGGAGTCCAGGGGCTTGTCACGGGGGTATGCCGGGTGGGCCGGAGCTCAGGCCCTGTCGTGCGGGGGGGGAGCCAGCCCTCTGTGTGGCCTGTCCAACATGCGTCCCCCCCAGCTGAAGGCGGGGAGAGTCACCCATCTCCTTGGGGACTCTCTTCGTCGAGGCGGAAAAAGCGGGACAGGCCGTCCGCGTTGGCGTGGTCTTGGCCTGGCCGGTGCTCCACAGTGAAGTCCATTCCCTGCAGGGAAATGGACCAGCGCAAGAGTTTTGGGTTCTCCCCCCGCATCTGCATCAGCCATTGCAGGGGTCGATGGTCGGTTTGTACCCGGAAGTGGGTACCGAAGAGATAGGGTCGGAGCTTTTTGAGGGCCCACACTACTGCAAATGCCTCCCTCTCGATTGTGCTCCAACGCTGTTCTCGGGCCAGGAGACGTCGACTGATGAAGGCCACCGGCTGGTCATGACCTTCGGGGTTCAGCTGAGAGAGGACGGCCCCGATGCCGTGGTCGGAGGCGTCGGTCTGTACTACAAATTCCCGACTGTAATCGGGGGCCTGGAGCACCGGGGCGGTGCACAGGGCGGCCTTCAGCTCCTCGAAGGCCGCTTGACAATCAGGAGTCCAGTGGACCCGCTTCGGTTGATTCTTGGATGTGAGTCCCGTGAGGGGCCCCACGATGCTGCCGTAGTCCTTCACGAACCGCCGGTAGTAGCCGGTGAGCCCCAAGAAGGCTCGGACCTCGGTCTGGGTGACGGGGGGCTGCCAGGACTGGATGGCAGCAATCTTAAGTTGTAGTGGGGCCACCAGCCCGCTTCCCACTTGGTGCCCAAGGTAGGTCACAGACCCTTGGCCAATTTGGCACTTGCCGGCTTTAATGGTGAAGCCGGCCCGCTGGAGGGCTTGGAGGACCTCTTGGAGGTGACGGAGGTGGTCGGACCAGTGGCGGCTGTATACAGCGATATCGTCCAGGTAGGCAGCGCTGAATTCTTCGAGCCCTGCCAAGACCTGGTTCACAAGACGTTGGAATGTGGCGGGGGCATTCTTCATGCCAAAGGGCATGACCTTAAATTGATAGTGGCCATCGGGGGTGGAGAAGGCTGACCGTTCCTGAGCCCTGGGTGTGAGGCCGATCTGCCAGTAGCCCGCCGTCAGGTCGAAGATACTAAGGTAGCGGGCGGCCCCCAGCCGGTCGATCAGCTCGTCTGCTCGGGGGATGGGATGAGCGTCGGTCCGGGTGACAGCGTTCAAGCCCCGGTAGTCGACGCAGAATCTCAGTTCAGGGGCGGTGCCGGGGGCAGCGGCCTTGGGAACTAATACAACCGGACTGGCCCAGGGACTGTCCGAGGGCTCGATGACCCCGATCGTGAGCATCTTGGCCACTTCCTCCTGTATGCAGGCCCGTACCCGATCTGGTACGCGGTAGGCCCGGTGCCGGACAGGGGGACTGTCCCCGGTGTCTACGTCGTGCAAACACCAAGGGGTGACCCCGGGGGTGAGTGAGAACAGGGCAGCGAACTGCAGCAGGAGGTCCCGGCAGTCCTGGCGTTGCTCCGAAGTGAGGGCGTCGGAGAGCCGGACCCCATCCACGGAGCCGTCCTTCTCCTGAGTCTTTAAGAGATCCGGGAGGGGCTCGGAGTCTTCTTCTGTACCACTGTCGGTCGCCATCAGGAGGCTTAGTTCGGAGCGCACAAAGTGTGGTTTGAGCCGGTTGGTGTGGAGGACCCGCAGGGGGTTCCAGGTGGACCCCATGTCGATGAGGTAAGTGACGGGGCTTTTACGCTCGACCACTTTGAAGGGCCCCGTCCACTTGTCTTGCAGGGCACATGGTTCGGTGGGGGACATCACCCATACTTGCTGCCCAGGCTCGAACTCAACGGAGGAGGCATTGTGATCATACCACCTTTTCATGTCCTCCTGACTGGCCTCGAGGTTCGCCTTGGCCATCTCCCTGAAGCGCCGGGTCTGGTTTCGTAGGGCCAGGATGTATTTGAAGACGTCGGGAGGGGTCGTTAAGGGGGCCATCTCCCAACCTTCCTTGACTAGGCTGAGGGGCCCTCGCACAGGGTGCCCGTACAAGAGTTCGAAAGGGCTAAAACCGAGGGACTTCTGGGGGACTTCTCGGTAGGCGAAGAGGAGGCACGGGAGCAGCACATCCCACTGGCGACGGAGAGGCTCTTCCAATCCCCCAATCATCCCCTTGAGAGTGCGGTTAAAACGCTCCACTAGTCCGTTCCCTTGGGGGTGATAGGGGGTCGTGAATCTGTAGGTGACCCCGCATTGTTGCCAGAGGGACTTCATGTATTTAGATATGAAATTCGTACCTCGGTCGCTGACAACTTCTCGGGGGAAGCCTACCCTGGAGAAGATCCCCATCAGGGCCCGGCCAACCACCGGAGCTGTCACTGTCCGTAGGGGCACCGCCTCGGGGTAGCGGGTGGCATGGTCCACTAGTACCAAGATGAACCTGTGTCCTTGTGCCGTGCGGGGGTCCAGAGGCCCCACAATGTCTATCCCAACCCTCTCGAACGGGGTGGTGACCACCGGGAAGGGTTGCAGAGGGGCCTTCAGCTTCCGACCACTCTTCCCGCTGGCTTGGCACGTGGGGCAAGATCGGCAGTGGTTCAGGACGTCATTCCTCATTTTTGGCCAGAAAAAGTGGGTCACCAGGCGACTGTATGTTTTGTCCTGGCCCAGGTGTCCAGCCAGGGGGACATCGTGGGCCAGGTTGAGCAGAAAGTCTCGGAAGCGGAGCGGTACCACCAGAACTCGACCGGCCCCCAGCTCGGCGATTCTTTGCTCGCTGTAGAGCAGGTCGTTGTCCCAGTAGACCCAGTGGGTTCCGGTGGTGTCCCCTGCGTTTTGGGTATCGGCTTGTTGGCGGAGTCCCTCGAGGGAGGGACAGGTCTTTTGTTCCTGGCGGAACTGTTCTTGGGGGGGCCCCCCCTCTTGACGCCACTGAGCCAGATCCGGAAGGTCCTGGTGTTGTGCGTCTGCTTCGATAGTCGGGTCCGGGAGGTCGGCCTCGCTGTTGTCCTCGACGGGGGCAACCGGGGGCGGAGGTGCCGGCCATTCGGTTTCTTCTGATCGGGGGGTGGCCCGGGCGGCCATGGATCGGGTGGTTATGCAGGCCCAGTCCGGGAGGCCCAGCATCCCCAGGTGCTCTCTTTTCTCGACGGTGGCCCACGGGGAACTCTCGAGGTCATTCCCCAGGAGGCAGTCCACGGGGGCATCGTCCCGGACCGTCACCTTCAGTAGGCCGGAGACCCCTCCCCATTCAAACGGGACGCAGGCCATCTTACACATACTCTCAGAGTTATCTGCCGAGCGGACGGGGCAGAGAATGTTCGGCAGGATCTGCTCGGGCTTCACCAGATGACAGCGGACGGCCGTTACGCTGGCGCCGGTGTCACGCAAGGCCTCGGCTCTCTGTCCATTAATGGTCACCCACTGACCGTATTTTCTGGTGTTGGCGGGTAGGGGAGCCCGCGGAACCATGTCTCTTCCCCCTAGGCATGCCAGGACCATGGCGGCCGGTTCCCACCCTTGCTGGGCCGGCTCGTACTCTTCGGGTCCCTCCGAGGATTGCTCTTCCCCTAGGGCAGCGGCCGCTACCTGGCGGGGCTTGGGCGTTTGATTTAGCGGGCAGTTCGGGTCATTGGCGTAGTGGCCTAGTCGCTGGCACCGGTGGCACGTGACGTTGGCTCGGTACCCAGGCCGCAACGGGGGGTTGCCCCGGCCGGCCGGAGGCGGGGTGCTGGCCACGGGTGTTGTTGGTAAGGCGTCTCTCCCTCGCCCCGGGCCCCCTCCTCCTCCCCGAGGACGGTGCTGGCCTTGGTTGCCTCTGTTCTGGTCGTGGGGCCCTCTCCGGCCCACTCGGGTGCTTTCCCACCGGTCAGCTTCGGCGGCGAGCTGCCGGGGGTCGGTCAGCTTACTGTCGAGTAGGTGCTGCCGGAGCTCGACGAAACAGTTGTTTGACAGGTGCTCCCATACCATAAGGTTGAAGAGTTGTTCGTAAGTGGTGACCTGACTTCCCTTGATCCACCCTTCGAATGCCCGGCTGAAATAGTTCACGTATTCTACCCACGTTGTACCTGGGATCCTGGTGCAATCTCTGAACCTCTGGCGGTACATCTCGGGCGTGAGGCCGTAGCGGGTGAGGAGGGCAGCCTTCATGTGGTCGTAGGACGACATTTGGTGATCGGGGAGCTGCAGCAGGGCATCGCGACCCTCGTTGATAAATCTCCCCCAAAGTCCGGCTCCCCAATCACTCCGGTCGATTCGGTGGGAGGTCATTGCGATCTCATAGGCTTTAAACCACTGTTGTATGTCGTCTTCTCGGACATATTCGCGGACAACATCCTTGGGGATGTGAACTTTTTTCTCACTTGGCCCCGGGGTGTGTGGTCGCTCAGGCACCCCCAGTTCCTTATTATGTTTGCGCAGTTCTATTTCCGCTAGTCGGCGCTCGTGCTCGAGCGTTATTTTTTTCTCTTCCAGCTCTCTCTGTCTCTGCTTTTCTTCTCGTTCCTCTCGAAGCCGCATATGCTCGAGGTTAAGTTTCTGTTCAGCTAACTTGAGTTCCCCATCCATCTTGAGTCGTGCCATCTCCAACTCGTGTAATCTGACTCTGTCTCTTTCTCGGATCTCCTCTTGCGGAAGGCCCGTTCC
Organism: Triturus cristatus; assembly: GCF_964204655.1. Classification (NCBI taxonomy): domain Eukaryota; kingdom Metazoa; phylum Chordata; class Amphibia; order Caudata; family Salamandridae; genus Triturus; species Triturus cristatus. The sequence continues at coordinate 3,034,571 of NW_028187322.1, forward strand.
CCGCTCCTCGGGAGCCGTGGCGTTCCCCTCTGGTGTGATGCTGGTTTGGTCTGGGGTGACGCTGCTTTGGTCGGAGGGTCCTGTGACCCCCGTTTCTGTCCATGACTCCAGAGCGCGCTTTAGATCATCCTTGGTACTCAGGCCGGTGGTAGCAATGCCAAGTTCTATGCAAAATTGTCTCAGTTCGCGGTGGTTGTATTCTTCTAATTTCTCCATTTGGAATTTCTCGGTGGAGCTGCTATCTTTGGTCGACATCGTGTTTTTGTCGTGGGGTGAGCTACTCTCTGTACGCTTACGCGTTGATTCGGATCCCACCGCTGCCACCAATGTTAGAAAAGGTAGACGGACCGGGAGGGCCGGCCGGGGTCAGGGGGAGAGGTCTCCGGGGAGAGCCGTCTCCAGCGATCGTACAGACAAGTAACTTCCCCCCCACAGACAGGAATCACACACGGATAAGGTTCAGTGTTCTTTATAGGTACTTAGTTATGATACGGTAGAATGGTACAAGGAGGTCTGGACGCCGGGGTCCCCTCGATTAGAGTCTCGTAAGGTAGGGAAGGGGGTAGCGGGTCAGTCTATTTACCAATCAGGTAGTTCGGATGAGATGATGATGAGCTCACAATCCTCGAGCTTGGTGTTCAGGTGGTACGGTCCGCGGCAGCGCCAGCAGGTCCCGGTAAGGATGGTTGATACAACGGGCCGCGGCAGCGCCAGCAGGTCCCCGGAAGATGTACGGTCCGCGGCAGCGCCAGCAGGTCCCGGTGAGGATGGTCGTTACAACGGGCCGCGGCAGCGCCAGCAGGTCCCAGGAAGATGACGGTCCGCGGCAGCGCCAGCAGGTCCCGGTGAGGATGGTCGTTACAACGGGCCGCGGCAGCGCCAGCAGGTCCCAGGAAGATGACGGTCCGCGGCAGCGCCAGCAGGTCCCGGTGAGGATGGTCGTTACAACGGGCCGCGGCAGCGCCAGCAGGTCCCAGGAAGATGAAGGTAGCAGAAGGCCGCGGCAGCGCCAGCAGGCAGGACGATGGTTCACAAGGGCGGGCTACGGCAGCGCCAGTAGACCGTCAGGGTTGAATTCACTCGGTGTCTCTCGACTCCAGGATACAACTGCCTTCCTGCTCCGGAGCTGTCTTAGTTATAGGGCTGGTGCCCTTTGATGTCCGGACCCTCGCACTTGGAGGTCGGAGGGTCCGGGATGAAGGTGTCCAGACACCCAGCAGGGGGTGGAGCCAGCGCCTGGGGGCTGCTGGAGGCGATCGGCACCTGGCGGGGGAAGAGCTCTTGACGCTTCGTTCTCCCATTGACCTGCCAAGTGGTCCGCTCCCCTCCTGGGTGGATGGTGGTGCCGGGATGTCGGGGCCGGCCAGGCCCGGGGTTAGGGTCGAGGTGAGGCCACGCGGCCGCGTGGTGCAGGGCCCAAGATGGCGGCTTGACCTGGCCGGGGAAGCCGGTGGGGCTGGACCCCGTGATGAGTAGGGGTCCGAGGGCAGAGGGTCCGTCGGGAGACGGAGTCCAGGGGCTTGTCACGGGGGTATGCCGGGTGGGCCGGAGCTCGGGCCCTGTCGTGCGGGGGGGGAGCCAGCCCTCTGTGTGGCCTGTCCAACACTTTGTAGAGCTGCGCCAGCACCTCCTGGACAGCAAACTCACAGACCCTCAGAAACTGGCCGTCGAGGCTGACCGGTGGGTAAACACCCGGGCCTCCCGGGGCCCCGTGGGAGACTACAGTCGCCACAGTCAGGGACCCCCCCGCCAGAGGGGCGGAGGGAATCAAGGCCGGCCAAGGGAACTCCCGGGGGATCCCCGCTCAGCCCCCCCAGAGGACAACCTCCGCCCTTTCCAGCTCCACCTCCGGCCAGCACCGGGCCACCGGGGAGGCCGGGGCCCCGAGTGAGGATCACCTGTTTCCGCTGCCAACAGACCGGACACTATGCCAGCGACCCTCAATGTCCCATGTACCAGCGAACCGCCACAACAACCCCGCCGGCTCGACAAATGGCCTCCGTAGCCCTGGGGGAAGAGATGGAAGACTCCGAAGAATGGGAACCAGCCACCATGGCCTTGGTCTCCCTAGGGGACCAGGAGATGGTCCCCGGAACGTCCCTGCCCGCCAACACGAAGAAGTACCGACAGCAGGTAACAGTCAACGGTCACCGCGTCGAGGGCCTCTGGGACACGGGGGCGAGTGTCACGGCGGTTCATTGTCACCTGGTCTCCGAAGATCAGATCCTACCCGGCGCCTTTTGTCCCGTCATATCGTCAGACAATTCCGAGAGCCTCTGCCGGATGGCCCTAGTCCCCTTCGAATGGGGGGGAGTCACCGGCAAGTTATAGGTGGCGGTCCGAACCTCCCAGCCCGTGGACTGCCTCCTGGGCAACGACCTTGAGAACTCCCCGTGGGGACAAGTGGAACGAAGAGCCCATCTCGAGATGATGGGCCTACCCGAATGGGTATGCGCCACCACGCGCTCAATGACTCTCAGAGTGCCTTCCTCCGAGGGGGGAGAAGCCATGCCGCTAAGCACCGCCACCATCCCGAGGTCCAGAATACGCCACCAGGGGCCAACGACCCCCTTCTGGACGATACGACGAAGGGTCCGTGCCTTCCGACCCCGAATCCCTGACCGAACTCGGGGACCTGCCAGAACTGGCCCAGTGGCACTGCGAAGGAGGCCCCTCCCGTGAAGAATTCTGCCAAGAACAATCCACCTGCCCGTCCCTCATTGGACCCCGACAACAGGCCGAGGCCCAAGCAGCAGGCGACCGGACCAGAACCCACTGGGTATACTGGGAAAACGGCCTCCTGTACAGCGAACAGAAGTCGGCCGAGTTGGGATCGGCCCGAGTACTAGTGGTACCCCTGCGCTTCCGAAGTCTCCTCCTGGGCCTGGCCCATGATGTACCCCTGGCCGGACACTTAGGCCAAGATAAGACCTACCAACGACTCGTCACCCACTTCTATTGGCCCAAGATGCGAGCAAATGTGGAGGCCCACTGCAAGTCCTGCCCCACGTGCCAGGCCAGTGGAAAGAGTGGGGGCAAGCGCAAGGCTCCGCTACAACCCTTCCCAGTCATCAGTACCCCTTTTGAGCTGGTAGGAATCGACATCGTGGGACCACTGGACCCCAAGACCGCCCAGGGCCACCGGTACATCCTCTTCCTGGTGGATCATGCCACCCGTTACCCCGAAGCCATCCCTCTCCGCACCGTGACGGCCCCCGTGGTAGGCCGGGCCTTGATGGGGATCTTCTCCTGCGTGTGGTTCCCCCGCGAAGTCATGAGTGACCGGGGTATGAACTTTATCTCCCGATATATGAGGTCCCTCTGGCAGCAGTGCGGAGTATCGTACAAGTTCACCACCCCGTACCACCCCCAAGGAAACGGCCTAGTCGAGCGCTTTAACAAAACACTGAAAGGAATGATCATGGGCCTCGAGGAACCCCTACGCCGGAGGCGTGACGTCCTCCTCCCATGCCTCCTGTTCACCTACCGGGAGGTTCCACAAAAATCCCTGGGGTTCAGCCCATTCGAACTACTATATGGACACCCCGTCCGGGGACCCCTGAGCCTGGTCAAGGAGGGTTGGGAAACGACTCCCCGGGGGACCCCTCCGGATGTGTTCCGATACATCCTGGCGCTCCGCAACCAGACCCGGAAATTCCGAGAACTCGCAGAGGCGAACCTCGAAGCTAGCCAGGAAGAGATGAAGCGCTGGTATGACCAGAATGCTACGCTGGTCGAGTTTCAGCCGGGCCAACAAGTCTGGGTCATGGCCCCGGTGAAACCCTGCGCCCTCCAAGATAAATGGACTGGACCCTTCAAGGTGGTCGAGCGGAAGAGCCAAGTCACCTATCTCGTCGATGTGCAGTCCCCACGGAACCCCCTCAGGGTTCTCCACGTGAACCGCCTCAAACCCCACTTTGTACGGACAGAATTGAGTTTGCTCCTGGCCACCGACGATGGGGCCGAAGAAGACACCGAGCCCCTTCCAGACCCCCTGGGGGCAAAAGAGACCGATGGTTCTGTGGAGGGGGTGAGACTATCAACCACCCTCACAGCCCAACAGTCCAACGACTGCCGCCAGCTACTAAGGCAGTTCGTGGACCTCTTCTCCCTAACCCCTGGGGTCACCAACTGGTGTGTCCACGACGTGAACACCGGCGACAGCCCGCCAGTGAGACACCGGGCCTATCGGGTCCCTGATCGGGTCCGAACCTGCATCCAGACCGAGGTGGCGAAGATGCTGGTCCTCGGGGTGATTGAACCCTCCGACAGCCCCTGGGCCAGCCCGGTAGTCCTGGTTCCGAAAGCGGTTCCCCGGGTGTCGCCCCCGAGCTGAGGTTTTGCGTGGACTACCGAGGGCTCAATGCGGTCACCCGAGCGGACGCTCACCCTATCCCCCCGTGCCGACGAGCTCATTGACCGCCTCGGGCCGCTTGCTACCTCAGCACCTTCGACCTGACTAGTGGATACAGGCAGATTGCCCTCACCGAGGGAGCCAAGGAGCGCTCCGCCTTCTCCACCCCGGATGGGCACTACCGCTTTAGGGTGATGCCGTTTGGAATGAGGAATGCCCCAGACACCTTCCAGCGGCTGGTGAACAGGGTCCTGTCCGGACTAGTGGGGTTCAGCGCAGCATACCTCGATGATATAGCGGTATTCAGCTCCCAATGGACCGAGCACCTCCAGCACCTCCGACAAGTCCTGCTGGCTCTGCGCCAGGCCGGCCTCACCATCAAAGCCAGCAAATGTCAAATTGGGCACGGCTCCGTAACCTATCTGGGGCACCAGGTGGGAAGTGGGCAGGTCGCCCCCCTCCAACCGAAGATCGACGCCATCTTGTCCTGGGAACCCCCCACGACCCAAACGGAAGTCTGGGCCTTCCTGGGCCTCACCGGTTACTACCGGAGGTTTATTAAGAACTATGGCAGCATCGCAGGCCCCCTCACAGAACTAACCTCCAAAAAACACCCCAAGAAAGTACACTGGACTCCCTCCTGCCAGAAGGCGTTCGACACCCTAAAGGCCGCCATGTGCGCGGCGCCGGTGCTCAAAGCACCCGACTACGCCCAGGAGTTTGTGGTCCAGACGGATGCCTCGGAACACGGCATCGGGGCAGTCCTCTCCCAGTTCGACGACAAGGGCATAGATCGGCCCATAGCCTTCATCAGCCGAAGGTTGCTGCCCCGAGAACAGTGGTGGAGCACCATTGAGAGAGAGACCTTCGCAGTAGTCTGGGCCCTCAAAAAGCTACGGCCCTACCTGTTCGGAACACACTTCCGAGTACAAACGGATCACCGACCCTTGCGGTGGTTGATGCAGATGCGAGGGGAAAACCCCAAGTTGCTACGCTGGTCCATCTCCCTCCAGGGGATGGATTTCACGGTGGAACATCGCCCCGGGACGGACCACGCCAACGCGGACGGCCTGTCCCGATTCTTCCGCTTCAGCGAGGAGAACCCCCAAGTGGATGGGTAGTTCTCCCCGCCTTTCAGCTGGGGGGGCACGTGTGAGACCGGCCTCGTGGAGTGGGCCCTCCCGACCAGCAAGTTACCCTGCAACCACGCCGAACCTCGCGAAACCCCCCCCAAACCAGACCGAGAGGCGCCGATCCTGTCACACCTCTGGTCTCTCCCCCGAGGGAGGTTTCGATCGACCACCAGGCTCCCGGGGAGCAGGCGCCTCGCCCGCTGGGTGTCTGGAGTCCCTCCCGGACCCACCTGAACAGATCAAAGGGCCGAGCAACAGGAAACCCCGACACACCGCCCCCCAAGCACCAGACCCCTCTCCGCGAGGACCCCGGACTTCAAAGAGGAGGGGGAGTATAACAAGGGGTGCTGAAGGGACGAAAGCAGAGAAGACCTGGACTGACGAGAGCCTGCTGACCTGGTCGCGGCTCGATCGCTCCCCGAACCGAAGAACGCTACCCAAACTCTGAACCATCTGAGCCCTGCTGACGCTGTCGCGGCTCCCCGAACTCTGAACCATCTGAGCCCTGCTGAAGCTGTCGCGGCTCCCCGAACTCTGAACCATCTGAGCCCTGCTGACGCCGTCGCGGCTCCCCGAACTACGAACCTCCGGTGCCTGCTGAGTGACTCGCAGCCCGCTCCTCCAAGAGAAACGGCAGAGATTGCCGAGAGAAGCAACATCCCCTCAGCTCGAGGATTGAGAGCTGTGCGCCGGATACCTCGCAGAGACACTGATTCAAAGACTGTCCCGCTACCCCTTTTCCCTCATCGCGAGATCGCTGCCGCTTGTGGCATCAATTCTGCACCTGCCTTCCGGATCATAAAGATCCCTGCAACTACCGATAAAAGTCTATTGTCTTACAACGAATTACTGTGTGGTGTCCCTCTATCCGAAGAGAGAGTAAGCGTGGCGTGTGCGATCCTAGGTACGAGACCCTTCCAGGAAGGGCCTCCCCGCTCTTGCTCGGCATAACTCTGGGAAAGGTGGGCCTCCGGGTGGTCAGGAACGCATTCCGAAGCCTCCCCGGGGAACGCCTTCCAACAGTGTGGTTGTGTGTGTGGTTGTGATTGTGGGTGTGTGGTTGTAGGTGTGGTTATAGGTGTGGTTGTGTGTGTGTCTGTGTGTGGTTGTGTGTGTATGGTTGTGTGTATGTGTGGTTGTGTGTGTGGTTGTATGAATTGTTGTGTGTGGTTGTGTGTGTGTGGTTGTGGTTGTGTGGTTGTGCATGTGTGTGGTTGTGTGTGTGTGGTTGTGTGGGTGTAGATGTGGTTGTGGGTGTGTGTGTGGTTGTGGGTGTGGTGTGTGGTTGTGTGTGTGTGGTTGTGTGTGTGGTTGTGTGTGTGCGTGCATGTGCGTGTGGTTGTGTGTGTGTGTGGTTGTGTGTGTGTGGTTGTGGTTGTTGGGGTGTGGGTATGGTTGTGGGTGTGGTTGGGTGTGGTTGTGGGTGTGGTTATGTGGTTGGGTGTGGTTGTGTGTTTGTTTGTGGTTGTGTGTGTTTGATTGTGGGTGTGGTTGTGCATGTGGTTATGTGTGGGGTTGTGTGTGATCTGTGTTGTGTGTGGGGTTATGTGTGTGGGGTTGTGTGTGTGTGGTTGTGTGTGTGTGGTTGTATGTGTGGTTATGTGTATGGTTGTGTGGGTGTGGTTGTGTGTATGTGGTTGTGTGTATGTGTGTGGTTGTGTGTTTGTGATTGTGTGTGTGTGGTTTTGTGGTTAAGTGTGTGACAGTAATACTAAAAGCTTCTCAAAATAAAGGGTTTGGGAAAGAAAGCACGTTTTAAGTCAAACGGGTGCAGCAGAGCATTAACCCAACAACAAAACAAACAATATTTGTTGTGCGTGTGTGTAGTTGTGTGTGTGGTTGTGTGTGGTTGTGTGTGTGTGTGTGGTGTTGTGTGTGGTTGTGGTTATGTGTGTGTGTTGTGGTTGAGTGTGTGCGTGTGTGTGTGTGTGTGGTTGTGTGTGGTTGTGTGTGGTTGTGTGGTTGGGTGTGGTTGTGTGTGTGTGTGTGTGTGGTTGTGTGTGGTTGTGGTTGTGTGTGTGGTTGTAGTTGTGTGTGGGGCTGTGTGTGGGGTTGTGTGTGGGGTTGTGTGTGGGGTTGTGTGTGTGGTTGTGGGTATGGTTGTGTGTGTGTCTGTGTGTGGTTGTGTGTGTGTGGTTGTGTGTGTGTGGGTATGGTTGTGGGTATGGGTGTGGTTGTGTGTGGTTGGGTGTGGTTGTAAGGTTGTGTGTGTGTGTGGTTGCGTGTGTGTGGTTGGGTGTGCGGTTGTGTGTGTGGTTGGTTGTGTGTGTGGTTGTGTGTTTGTGTGTGGTTGTGTATTTGTGTGTGGTTGTGTGTTTGTGTGTGTGTGTGTTTGTGTGTGTGGTTGTGTGTGTGTGTGTGTGGGTGTGTGTGTGTGTGTGTGGTTGTGTGTGGTTGTGTGTGTGGTTGTGTGTGTGGTTGGGTGTGTGTGGTTGTGAGTGTGGTTGTGTGTGGTTGTGTGTGTGTGGTTGTGTTTGGCTCTGTGGTTGTGGGTGTGTTTGTGGGTGTGTGTGGTTGTGTGTGTGTGTGGTTGTGTGTGGGGTTGTGCATGGGGTGTGTAGGGTTGTGTGCAGTTGTGTGTGTGGTTGGGTGTGGTTGTGTGGTTGTGTGTGGTTGTGTGTGATTGTGGTTGTGTGTTTGGTTGTGGTTGTGTGTGGTTGTGGTTGTGTGGTTGTGTGTGGTTGTGTATGTGGTTGTGTGTGTGGTTGTGTGTGTGGTTGTGGGTGTGTGATTGGGTGTGTGGTTGGGTATGTGGTTGGTTGTGTGTGGTTGTGTGAGTGGTTGTGGGTGTGGTTGTAGGTGTGGTTGTGTGTGTGTGTGTGTGTGTGTGTGGTTATGTATATGTTTGGTTGTGTGTGGTTTTATGTGTGGTTGTGTGTGTGTGTGTGTGTGTGTGGTTGTGTATGTGGCTGTTTGTGTGTGTGTGTGTGGTTGTGTGTGTAGTTGTGTGTGTGTGGTTGTGTGGTTGTGGTTGTGTGTGGTTGTGTGTGATTTTGTGTGTGGTTGTGGTTGTGTGTGTGTGGTTGTGGTTGTGTGTAAGTGGATGTGGGTGTGTTTGTGTGTGGTCGTGTGTGTGGTTGTGTTTGTGTGGTTGTGGTTGTGTTTGTGTGTGTGGGGGTATTGTTGTGGTTTGTGGGTCTGGGTGTGGTTGTGTGTGGTTGTGTGTGTGGTTGTTTGTGTGTGTGGTTGTGGATGTGTGGTTGGGTGTGCAGTTGGGTGTGTGGTTGGGTGTGTGGTTGGGTATGTGTGTATGTGTGTGGTTGTGTGTGTGTGTGTGTGGTTGTGTGTGTGTGTGTTTGTGTGTTTGTGTGTGGTTGTGTGTGTTGTTGTGTGTGTGGGTGTGTGTGTGGTTGTGTGTGTGTGTGTGTGGTTGTGTTTGGCAGTTGGGGGTATGCGTTGTGTGTGTGTGTGTGTGTGGTTGTGAATGCAGTTGTGTGTGTGGTTGTGTGTGTGTGGTTGTGTGTTTGTGTTTTGTTGTGTGTGTGTTTGTGTGTATGTGGTTATGTGTGTGGTTGTCTGTGTGGTTGTGTGTGCAGTTGTATGTGGCGGTTGGAGGTGTGTGGTTGGGGGTGTGGTTGTGTGTGTGGTTGTTTGTGTGGTTGTGGTGATGTGTGTGTGGTTGTGTGTGTGTGTATGGTTGTGTGTGTGGCTGTGTGTGTGGTTGTGTGTGTGGTTGGGTGTGGGTGTGGTTGTGTATGTGGTTGGGTGTGTGTGGTTGTGAGTGTGGTTGTGTGTGTGGTTGTGTGTGGTTGTGAGTGTGTGGTTGTGTGTGGCTGTGTGGATGTGGGTGTGGTTGTGGGTGTGTGTGGTTGTATGTGTGTGTGTGGTTGTGTGTGTGTGTAGTTGTGTGTGTGTGGTTGTGTGTGTGTTGTTGTGTGTGTGGTTCTGTGTGTGGTTGTGTGTGTGGTTCTATGTGTGGTTTTGTGTGTGTGGTTGTGGTTGTGTGTGTGCATGTGTGTGGTTGTGTGTGTGCGTGTGTGCGCTTGTGTGTGGGGTTGTGTGCAGTTATGTGCAGTTGTGTGTGGTTGTGTGTGGTTGTGTGTGGTTGTGTGTGTGATTGTGGTTGTGTGTGTGGTTTTGGTTGTGTGTGTGGTTGTGTATGTGTGGTTGTGTGTGGTTGTGTATATGGTTGTGTGCTTGGGTGTGTGGTTGGGTATGTGGTTGGTTGTGTGTGTGGTTGTGGGTATGGTTGTGTGGTTGTGGGTGTCTGTGTGTATGTGTGGTTATGTGTATGTTTGGTTGTGTGTGTATGTTTGTTTTTATGTGTGGTTGTGTGTGTGTTTGGGTGTGTGTGGCTGTGTGTGTGGTTGTGTGTGTGGTTGTGTGTAGTTGTGTGTGTGTGGTTGTGTGTGTGGGTGTGGTTGTGTGTGTGGTTGTGTGTGTGTGGTTGTGTGTGTTGTTGTGGTTGTGTGTGTGTGTGTGTGTGTATGGTTGTGTGTGTGGGTGTGGTTGTGGGTGTGGTTGTGGGTGGTTGGGTGTGGTTGTGTATGTGTGGTTATGTGTGTGTGGTTGTGGGTATGGTTGTGTGTGGTTGTGTGTGTGGTTGTATGTGTGGTTGGGTGTGGTTGTTTGGTTGTGTGTGGTTGTGTGTGTGTGGTTGTGGGTGTGCTTGTGCATGTGGTTGTGTGTGGGGTTGTGTGTGATTGGGGTTGTGTGTGGGGTTTTGTATGGGGTTGTGTGTGTGTGGTTGTGTGTGTGGTTGTGTGTGTGGTTGTGTGTATGTGTGTGGTTGTGTGTGTGGTTGTATATGTGATTGTGTGCTGTTGTGTGTATGTGGTTGTGGTTGTGTATGTGTGGTTGTGTGTGTGTTGTGTGTGTGGTTGTGTGTGTGTGGTTGTGTGTGTGTCTGGCTATGTGTGTGTGGTTGTGTGTGTGTGGTTGTGTGCGTGGTTGTGTGTGTTGTGTGTAGTTGTGTGTCTGTCGTTGTGTGTGTGGTTGTGGTTGTGTGTGGTTGTGTGTGTGGTTGTGTGTGTGGTTGTGTGTGTGTGGTTGTGTGGTTGTGTATGTGCTGTTGTGTGTGTGTGTGTGTGTGTGTGTGTGTGTGTGTGTGTGTGTGTATGTATGTGTGTGTATATATATTACCTACTGGCGGTTGCCAGTAGGTAGTTATAGTTAGGACCACGTTTCCATAGGAAATCTGCAACATTCTATTTTGAATAACTTTGGCGCCGGTCGACGAATCTTCGCGAATTTTTCAAAATAGGTGGGGCGCTACGTTCCGCTCCTACCCTGAAAGTCTCGGGGGGATTTGTCAAGCGGGGGCTGAGATAAAAGGGGGGTCCCAAAACGCGTTTTTCCCATGCATTTTTCCATAGGACCTTTAGACACAGCTACAGCCCAAACGGCTGAACAGAATTACTAGAAATTTGGCAGAGAGGTAGTCCTCAGGTCAAGGAAGTGCCTTTTGTAGGTTTGGTGTAAATCTGTTCAGTAGATTCTGAAAAAATAGCCTTTAAATCAATATATATATCTGAGCCAGCTTACGGTGCGCTTACGGTACGCTTACCGTACGCGTACGGTGGCGTGCGCGAGCGCGATTCTGATTGGCTCTTAGATCTTAGTAAACATTCGATTCGGCCGAAACCAGGAAGCGGCGGCCGCCATTTTCTCTCTCGCACTGAGAGTGTGGATTAAAATACAAAGCACAAAAACATGTAAAGGGGCTGTTTGGACAGCTCCAAAACACCTAGCCATGTTGAGGGAGTCCCCAAAGATCCCCCAAGGCCAAAAACGGAATTTTTATTTTTTCGCTAATTTCGCCGATTACGCTTACCGTACGCGTACGGTAAAAAAATATTTTAAAAAAATAAATTATCCACACTCTCCCCACCCCGTGTGCAAATTGTGCCCGAAGGGCACCATTTGTGCATGGCTTATAAGAGGTGTGAAAAATTTAAATATTACCTTTCAAAATGAAGTGCATCATATGTCCTCCATGTGCGCACGGTGCACGAAGCGCATCGTGCGTACATGGCCCATCTAGCGTAACGTGGGCACGCGGTGCACGTAGCGCACCGCGTGCCCACCGTGCGTGCACGGCGCTAACTGCGTAAAGTGGGCGCGCGGTGCGCGAAGCGCACCGCGTGCTTACTGTGCGCGCACGGAACGAACTGCGTTAAGTGGGCGCGCACGCCACGAATGGAGTAAAGTAACCGTACAAATTCACTGAAAAAACCATAGGTTTCACACACGTTATAGTTAGGAATTAGCATTTAAAAAACCTTGCAAATTCACTGAAAAAACCATAGGTTTCACACATGTTATAGTTAGCGGAAATTTTACTGATAAAAAACCAATGAAATTCCCCCGTTATAGTTAGTGCAGGCAACTATAACTCACGCGACCGCAATCTTCTGCTGATGACATATGTGTCTTTATGAAAAAAAAATATTTGTAATATATGTATAGCTAAAAATTTATGGAAGAAGACATGGGCAAATAAGTGTCTAAATACAGTATTAGCATCAGCAGAGGATTGCGGTCGCGTGAGTTATAGTTGCCTGCACTAACTATAACGGGGGAATTTCATTGGTTTTTTATCAGTAAAATTTCCGCTAACTATAACATGTGTGAAACCTATGGTTTTTTCAGTGAATATATATATATATATATATATATAATATATATAGATATTATCTACTGGCGGTCGCCAGTAGATAGTTATAGTTAGGACCGTGTTGCCATAGGAAATCCGCAACATTCTATTTGGAATAACTTTGGCGCCGGTTGACGAATCCTCGCGAAATTTTCAAAATAGGTGGGGCGCTCCGCTCTGCTCCTACCCTGAAAGTCTCGGGGGGATTCGTCAAGCGGGAGCTGAGAAAAAAGGGGGGTCCCAAAACACGTTTTCCCCATGCAATTTTCCATAGGGACCTTTAGACCAAGGTACAGCCCGAACGGCTGAACAGAATTACTTGAAATTTGGCAGAGAGGTAGTCCTCAGGTCAGGGAAGTGCCTTTTGCAGGTCTGGTGTCAATCTGTTCAGTAGTTCCTGAGAAAATCAAAAGTAAAATCATATATATATGTGGGCGGAGCCTAACCACACATCTCATCCTGAGATCTGATTGGCTGTCAGCACTTCATCCAAGAAGTGTTGGCAGCCATCTTGGGACCAATATACATGATAGCACCTCATTAAAAAGCATTGCAGTTAATAGAAGGTTTTAAGACTTTAGTTACGATATAAATCATTTGTTGATGGTACCACACTCATTTTAGGAATTGTAGTATGTTCTAAGGTGATTTTTACCATGTGAAAAAGCCTTCTGCTGGGATATCATGATTGAGAGAAAAATATTTTCTCATGCTTTTTCCACAGAGGTTTGGAAGGTGATCTATAAGCTAAACTGAGAGCTTATTTTCTGTAAATTCACATTATCTTTCTCAGTCATGTGAGAATGAAGTCTGACATTCTCAGTAAAACATGTACATCCAACAAGGGCAGAGACTGTCAGTTGATTCCTTTGTGTTCTACTGCAGCTTCCCAGAGTGTTCCAATGAACAACTAGAGCGATAACAGTCCTATTTATGATAAACATATGGCACACCTGAAGCCATCTTGCTTGGATTAAAGTGGTAACTCTTAAAACAGTTAATTTAAAAAGGAACAAAATGAGGGGGTTCATTTTTCCATAAAAAGTATGATTAGTGCTGCAGAAAGAAAAATTAGGGCACATTTTGAGTGACTTCTCAAATCCTCTTCTATTTCATTAAAAAATTCTGGCATGCAGACTGAAACATGCACTTTCAATACCAGCAGCAGTTTTCCCTGGTGAGCAGTAGCTTTACTACAGTGATCTAATGAGCAAAAAGAGTGTTAACATTCTGAATTTATGGCAAATGTGTGACACATCTGAATGCCTTCTTGATGGAATCAAAGTAAAAAACTGAAAGTATTTCCTACTGAGGAGACTGCAGTAAATGAGGAAATTAGGAAACTTCATAACAAATAAGTCTCCCAAGATGGCCACCAGAGACAAAAGAGCCCAAATGTAGCCCAAATATCACCCAGATGTAGTCCAAGTATAGCCCAATGACAGAATGTCCCAGAGTGTTCTTAAAAACAACTAGAGCGCTTACTGTCTTCATTATGACAAAAGTATGGCACACCTGAAGCCATCTTGATTGGAATAAACTGGTAACACTTAAAACATTTAATTTAAAAAGGAACACAATGAGGGGGTTCATTTTGCCATAGAAATTATGATTAATGCTGAAGAAAGAAAATGAGGGCACATTTTGAGTGACTACTCAAATCCTCTTCTATTTCATTAAAAAATTCTGACATACAGACTGAAACATGCACTTTTAATACCAGGAGCAGACTTCCATGGTGAACAGTAGTTTTACTACAGTGATCTAATGAGCAACTAGAGTGCTAACATTCAGAATTTATGGCAAATGTGTGACATATCTGAATACCTTCATGATGGAATCAAAGTAAAAAACTGAAAGCATTTCCTACTGAGGAGACTGCAGTACATGAGGAAATTAGGAAACTTCATAACAAATAAATCTCCCAAGATGGCCACCGGAGACAAAAGAGCCCAAATGTAGCCCAAAATCACCCAGATGTAGCCCAAATATAGCCCAATGACAGAAGTGTGCAAAACACTTATTATTTTGTGTTTTTGCAGTGTTATATAGTGCAGACTTGTCAGGTATTGGAGTGCTTTACATGAGCATTGGTTACATCACACAAGAACAAATTAATTTTGGGTGTAGACATGGGGAGACTAAGTGATTTGACCAGAATCACAGAATGTCGAGCTGAAGCAGAAACTCCAACCTGGTCCCCAGTTGCAAAGTCTGCAGTTCTGGAAGTAACACCACATCCTCTTCCCTAAGTGCAACATTTAATCAAGTGGTCAACTGGATAAAAAAACATAAAGATAACAAATAATTTAAAAGTGCTTTGTCGCTATTTGAAAACTCAGAACATATGTCCTTATTTTAGTCTTTTAGAGCACTAACCATAATTTTGATGCCAATAAGACCCTCTCATATATGTAATTTCTAAAGGAAATGCTCTAGGTATTAGTTTTGATTACATCAAGATGACGTCAGGCGTTCCACACTTTTGTAATAAATATAGAATGTTACCAATCTAGTTGTTCATTAGGATACTGTTGAGAGGCAGAGGCCATGGGCACGGACTCTGAAAATTGAAGGCAGGTAGGAGGGTGCAAAGGCAACAATTTAACCACACTGAGCAGGCAGGAAGGGCCGTGGCAGCACAACAGACTATGGAGGGAAGTGGGGGCAGGGGCAACAAACCAACAATACAGGACTTGCAAGAGAGGCTGTGGCAATGTAATAGACCATTGTGGGCAGAAGGAAGAGGCAATGGTAGTACAACCATACATGCCAACAGACCCGATTCAGCCAGGAAACGTCCAATGTTTTTAAGCTCAAATGGGCTTTATTTTATCTGTCTCCTGTCTACAATCTCCTCTTTTTCAATGTAACTCAAAGGGGAAAATCAATACCCCAGTTTTTTATTCAAAATCTCACTCTTACCAAGTTCAAAATGTTCACAAGTATGGTACATTGGATCATGGAAGGAAATGGGGTAGGGACATGGACTTGGATAACAGAGGACAGGAGGGACATGGAGAGGTGCACCAAACTGACCCTGCAGGGCAGGCATCAGGGTTTGCAGCAGCACAATACACCACACAGGGCATGCAGGACGGGAGTGCAGCACAACAATCCATAGAAAGCAGGAGGGAGGGGACAGGACCATGCACATGGACAACGGAGAACAGAGGGGCAAGAGGCAATGGTAGCTAGCTGACCATAATGGACAGACAGGAGAGAAAGCTGCAGCATAACAGACCAAAAAGGGCAGGAGGGACGAATCAGGAGCATTACAATGGAACAGACAAGCCAGGAGGGAGGGAGTAGGGGTCTGCACATGTAAACAGAGGGCTGGGGGCAAGGGGGCAGGGCAGGATCAGCAAGATAGCCATGGAGTTCAGGCAGGATGGGCACTAGAAGTAAGACACACCATGAAGAGCAACAGTGAGACTGTGATGGCATACACACAGACCATGAAGGGAAGGTGGGAGGGGGTCAGGGGCAGCTAACTGACCACACAGGGAAGGTGGGAGGGGCCATGGCAGCACAGAAGACCATGCATGGCAAGTGGGAGGGTTAGTGGCAGCACAATGGCTATGATGGGCAAGAAGGAGGGTGCAGGGGCATGCGCAAAGGACGATGGAGGATAGAAGGGAGGGTCAGGACCTGTGCACAGACAAGAAAGTTCAGGGGAAGGGGCCTCACAACAGACCGCACGGGGCAGGCAGGAGGAGCAGTTGCAGCACAACAGACCAGGGAGGGCAGAAGGGTGTGGCAGTACAATGGACCATGTAGGACAGGAGGAAGAGGATAGGGGCATGGCATGTGGACAGGCAGGGTGGAGGTGGCAGGGACAGGTTACAGTCATCTGACAATGCTAGGCAGGTGGGAGGGGAGTGGCAGCTCAACAGAACACTCAGAGTAGATAGGAGTGGCAGGTCCATGGAACATGGTGGGCAAAAAGGATGGAGCAGGGGCATGCACAAAGACATCGGAGGGCAGGGGGAAGGAGAATAGGTGCAGCAAGCTAAGCACAGAGTTTAAGCAGGAGGTCAATGATGGGGCATAGAATTGGGCAATGGAGGGCAGGAGGAGTGGACTGGTACATCATACTAAATTGAGGGCAGTGGCAGCACATCAGACCATGCATGGCAGGAGGGAGGAGGCTAGTCCATGGATTTACACAACAGAGGATAGGGAGGAGTGGGATGGGGCAGCAAGCTAACTGTTCAGAGAAGGCGGGTATTAGGAACTTTATTGTTTTTAAAACGTGTGTCTGTGCAAACTACTTTAAATATGAACAAGTATGCAGCATAATCTCACTTTTCTTCAGGAAGAAGAGGACGTTTGTGACTGTGACTCCGCCAACTAGCCCAACAGGCATCTCCAGTATGTGCCAGGGAGCTGCGCTGCAGACAGGTGTTCTGAGGCCAAGCCCCTTTTTACACCTCTCTGCAACGCAGCTCTGTGGCGCTTACTGGAGGTACCTAGTGGTCTAGTTTGACCCTAGGGACCCTTAGGATTCAAGGGGACTTAATCTCTTAACTTAGAACAGCCACAGGGCGCGTTTACACAGTGGTGAAGGGAGGGGACGGGCCTGAGGTGACGTGTGCAAACACGCACTATGGCACGTTTTAAATTGGGGATATAATTTCCCTTCAATACTGAGGGCCCCTGGGGGCTAACTAGCCCACTAAGTGCTTCCAGTAAGCGCCACTGAGCTGCATTGCAGAGAGGTGGTCTAGGCCGTGCCACTTTTTACACCTCTCTGCAACGCAGCTCTGTGGCACTTACTTGGAGGTACCTAGTGGGCTAGTTGGACCCTAGGGACCCTCAGGATTCAAATGAACTTAATCTCCCAACTAAAAACGGACACAGGGCGTGTTTACACAGTGGTGAAGGGAGGGGACGGGGCCTGAGTTAACGTGTGCAAAAACGCCCTGTGGTCTGTTTTAAGAGGTAGTTTTAATCCCCCTGCCCTATTATATACTAGGGGCTTACAGAGGAGGTCATGCTAATCACAGGGGGACCCCAACGCATAATGTTCCCTAGTGTATTTAGGTGTTTTCACTGTATTCTAAGTGTTTTTTAACATAGCACTGGCTCTAGGACTGGTTAGTTAGACTCAGTTACCACCAGTATCCGTCCGAAAAAATTGAGGGTACAGGATGATTTTGCAACAAGGTTTCTTTCTGCTCTTCTTTTTGTTCTTTCTGCACGTTATCCTTCTTCCTGCACTTTTCTTCGTCTTTGAGGACTTCTGTTGCTTCTTTCTGCACTTCTTTTTTTTCTTTCTGTGCATTTTTTCTTCTTTCTTCACATGTCCTATCTCTGTAGGCACAGTTAGAAATTAGCATTTAAAAAACCTCAGAAATTCACTGAAAAAAAAATAGGTTTCAGGGGTGTTATAGTTAGCTGGACTTTTCACTTGTACAAAACCATTGAAATTCCCCCGTTATAGTTAGTTCAGCTAACTATAACTCGCGCGCCCGCAATGCACTGCTGATGACGTCACATATTACATCACTCATGACATGGTCAGTGACATCACTCATGACATCACTGATGACATCTCAAATGACATCACTGATGACATCACTGATGACATCATCCTTGTGATAGTGGCAGACCTCCTCTCACCCTAATATAACCTTTGATACACACATTCAAAAATAGAGACTAAAATTTTCAAAACAATGGACATACCAATACCAGTTACAACAACCTCTTCAGTAATTCTAAGATCCACATACACATCCACTCATTCACCAACAGTCCTATACGCTCTAACCTCAGCCTTAGGAGTGAGTTGCTACGGGGGCCATTATTTGTTCCAGGGGTATTTGTTGCTGCTAATTCAGGGTTACTCGTTGCTGCTAATGTTCCTTCATCGCTGCTAGATTACTGACCGGATCTCGGTCTTTTACTGTGTTTACTGTGTTTTTAACTGTGTTTTATCCGCATACCCTCACTTAAAACAGAATTCACTCACCTGCTGTTTAGAGCGGGATCTTACTTTCTCTCCTAAAGTCACGAGCGCCATCTTGGATTGGTCTAGTTCCTACACTTTGAGCGCCATCTTGTAACGCGCGTCAACGCTTTTAGACGGGGAGACTATAAATAACAGAGTAATGCAAGCGCGCAGCGGGCGCGCCGCAGGCGCGCCGGAGGCGCGCCAGATGCAAGCCCGTCTGCGCCCGTCCGCGCTCCGGACGAGAGCCGGACGCTGGATGATGAATGCGACTCTAACAAGGTACGCCATAGGTACTCTAAAAACCAGCTGATAGAGATAGGCATGAGGGAAAACAGTGGAACTGCTGCCGTTATTGACGTTAATGGCAGCGCCAAAGAGACCAGGGCAAGCACAAGAAATTCATATGCCAATACTCCTTGCCATCTGAATTGTGGATTGGTCAAAAGCAGATCCTTGGTAAAGCACTATTCTGAAATAGCGTTACTAATTGAGGACCTTAAGCTAGACGCTCTGTTTCTTACGGAAACCTGGATTAGAGCAGATTCCGAAGTTGAAATTGGACTCGCCTGCCCGGACGGATTTAAAATTTTACATAAACCCAGAGATGTGGGAATGGGAGGAGGGGTAGGACTGATTTTCAGGGAGGAATTAAACTTCACCCTGCTACAAGTGGATAAGTTAGAAGGATTTGAATTGATGGGCTTCTCGTTACAGGAAGCCAGGGGTAACCTTTTATCAGGCCTACTGTGTTACCGTCCTCCGGGGAATAAAACCTCACAGCAACCCCTTCTAGATACCATTGTCAACCTTTCCCTATCGCATTCCAACATGATCATCCTGGGAGATTTTAACTGGTGGGAGAATGCCAGCTTGAGAAATCAATTGAGAGATTTGAAATATACATGCCATAATCTAGGTCTTCAACAACTAGTCAACTCCCCGACACATCAGGGAGGGCATATACTCGACCTCTTATTCGCAAATGAGTCGGAGGTGGAACTTTTAAACATCTCCCCTCAAATCTGGACGGACCACTACTTAAAACATTTCTCAGTACGGCCAGATGTCTCTCCTGTCCACACTAACCCGGCCGGGTTATATCGGAAAGGGAGAAACTGGGCTAAATTAGCAAGGACTGGCGCACTCCTCACACCGCCCTCGAAGAGCCCCTTCCAGAGCTCTAATTTTGTGGAGGACAACTATAATATATACCAGGAGTACATTACGTCTGCACTGGATAACCTGATCCCCATGAAAAAAACGAAAATTAGAAAGAAAATCTCAGCCCCCTGGTACACTGATGATCTGAGACAATTAAGATCACAATGCAAGAAAGCAGAAAGGGCATGGAGGAAGGGGTATTCGGACAGAGATAAGGCTACTTTGAAGTCAATATTAGGCAGATACAAACTACTCATTCTGGAAAGTAAAGCCCAATTCTATGCTCAATCTATTCTGCAGGCCCCAAATGGGATTACGGAGCTTTTCAGAATAGCAAAAACTATCTCAGCTCCAACCTGCCTGGAGAATAGAGTAGACCCTTCACAAAAGCTCTGTGATGAGATCGCCACTCACTTTCAAGATAAAGTGGCTAAAATAGTCGACCGCTTTAAGGACGAGGCGACCGCCCTGAGCCCCGGAAAAAACCCAGTAATAAATGGGATCTCAGTCCAACTTAACCCCTTGACTGCCTTTCCCACTATGTCGGCCTCTATTTTTGACTCCTTGGTCGGGAGCATCTCCTCCGGCTCACCCCTCGACCCCCTGCCCCAGAAGGTGTGGAAAACATATGGCCATCTAACCTTCCCCTGGCTGCGCCAGATTTGTAACCAATCACTGGAAGCCGGACTAGTGCCGGTCAGTTGGAAGCAGGCTGTGGTTTCCCCTCTTATTAAAAAACCCTCCCTGGACCCTACTAATGCAGCCAACTTCCGACCTATCTCGTTGCTCCCTTTTCCTATTAAGATCCTGGAAAAGGTTGTGAGCAGATCTATTTCGGAATTCCTTGAGGAGCATCATCTGTTAGACGCGGACCAGTTCGGTTTCCGCCCTGGTCATGGGACGGAGTCTGCTCTGGTCACTGTGCTAGATAATCAGCGTATGCGGGCTGACACCGGGAGCACCACTGTGTTGGTGCTCCTGGATATGTCAGCCGCATTCGACACAGTGAGTCACCCTATCTTACTGGAGCGACTGGAGGAGATAGGAATAAAAGGCCGAGCGTTACAGTGGCTCCGCTCCTATCTTGCGGAAAGACAGCAGATGGTAACGCTGGGACCTTTCTCTTCAGAAAAATCCCCCGTGGCCTATGGAGTACCACAGGGCTCTAGTATTAGCCCCATTCTTTTTAATATATATTTACAACCATTATTTGCGCCCATTAAAGCATTTGGGGTTGAACTAGTAAATTATGCAGACGATACACAGTTGGTGTTTTTGCTGGAAGGTAAACAGGCGATGCCTTTAGAACAGTTTCAAAATTGCATGCGCTTGACCACAAACTGGCTGAGGAATAACTCCTTGCAGTTTAATGGAGCAAAAACTGAAGTGATGTTCTACTCGCCACCAGGGCGGAGTCATCACCTGGCGACTGAGTTCAGGCTAACCCCGGATGAGGCTCCACTGGCCCTGGCAGACTCCATCCGGAACCTCGGCGTCATGTTTGATAGCAACCTTCAATTAGACTCGCAAGCAAACAAGACCGCTAGTGTGTGTTTTGGGCTGCTGCGAGTACTCCGCCGAATCCTTCCTTTTTTGCCAGACAACTCGCGTGCTTTGATTGTAAGGAGTACAGTGCTCAGCAGGCTGGACTACTGCAATGCCCTGTACTTAGGAGCCCCCCAATATATCTTGCAGGTTTTGCAAAGAGTCCAGTCTGCTGCAGCAAAGCTGGCGCTTAACCGCAGACGCGACTCCTCCTCCACCCAGGCACTGCGTGAGCTTCACTGGCTACCGATCAGAGAAATAATTCATTTTAAGTCCCTATGCCTTGTCCACAAAGCTTTGCATGGGGATGGCCCGGCCCCTTTGCAGGAAAGATTTTCACGCTATTCCCCTCCAAGAAAGTTGCGCTCCTCTAACGCCAATCTACTGACACAACCCAGGTTCAAACGTGCCAGGATGGGCGGGAGGGCCTTCAGTGTGGCAGGGGCTCATCTATGGAATTAGCTCCCTTGGAACATCAGACAGCTAGACTCCTTGTTGGAATTTAGGAAGAGCCTTAAGACCTAGCTCTTCCCAGAAGCCTGATAGCCGCTTTCTCTCCTGTAGCATGAGTAATTGATTGTATTGTCAGAGCGCCAGGATACCCGTAGGGTGACAGTCTGCGCTATATAAGTGAATATACAATACAATACAATACAGTCACTCATACATGTACTCACTCATCATATGTACTCATACACCTATACATCCTGTTACACAATGCCACTCATCCATAGTTACTCACACACATAGTCACTCATGCTAATAAAAAATCAAACATACATTTACTTGCATATACAGTTATACACACACCACCACACTTACTTCTACGGAAACTTACACATACTTAGTCTTTTAAACAATCACTTATAGAAACACATACTTATTCATACAGGAACTCTTTCAATCTCTCACTCTCACATATACTCACTTATGTACACCAATAGTCAGATATACTAGTTTAAAACATATGTAGTTACTCATAAAGACACTATTGAGACAGTCATTCACTCACTAACACACCCATACACACACTCATCCACCCATACAGTCCTGCACACATGCTGTCTTCAACACATACAAACAGTGAGTCACTCATTCATGCACCTATGCACTACGTAATACCCCCCACCGAACCATGCAGACACTCAGACTGATACTCAAAAAACCAACTAATAACTTATATAGACACCCATGTAGCTACTCACCAACCCATGCAGCCACTTATACACAAAGTGAGAGACTGATACAGATATTTACATATTTAAACATTACTCACTAAGCCATGTATTCACTATGATACACTTAATCAGTCAGTTACACAATCAATTTTTCAAAAACAAATCATCCATTTAGACAATTATATACCCATTTATTCTTCCATCGACCTTGAGATATACATATATAAAACATATATAATTTTCAGAAAAACACACATTCACTGGATGATGTCATCAGTGATGTCATCAGTGATGTGATTTGAGATGTCATCAGTGATGTCATGAGTGATGTCACTGACCATGTCATGAGTGATGTAATATGTGACGTCATCAGCAGTGCATTGCGGGCGCGGGAAGTTATAGTTAGCTGAACTAACTATAACGGGGGAATTTCAATGGTTTTGTACAAGTGAAAAGTCCAGCTAACTATAACACCCCTGAAACCTATGTTTTTTTCAGTGAATTTATATATATATATATATATATATATATATATATATATATATATATATATATTCACTGAAAAAACCATAGGTTTCAGGCACGTTATAGTTAGGAATTAGCATTTAAAAAACCTTAGAAATTCACTGAAAAAACCATAGGTTTCAGGGGCGTTATAGTTAGCTGGACTTTTCACTCGTACAAAACCATTGAAATTCCCCCGTTATAGTTGGTTCAGATAACTATAACTCGTGCGCCCGCAATGCACTGCTGATGACGTCACATATTACATCACTCATGACATGGTCGGTTACATCCCTGATGGCATCATCCAGTGAATGTGTGTTTTTCTGAAAATTATATATGTTTTATATATGTATATCTCAAGGTCGATGGAAGAATAAATGTGTATACAAGTGTCTAAATGGATGATTTTTTTTTTTTAAATTGATTGTTTAACTGACTGATTAAGTGTATCTTAGTGAATACATGGCTTAGTGAGTAATGTCCTGAATAAAAGTGAGATTATACTGCATACTTGTTCATATTGTAAGTAGTTCGCACAGACACACATTTTAAAAACAATAAAGTTCCTAATACCCACCTTCTCTGAACAGTTAGCTTGCTGCCCCATCCACCTCCTCCCTATCCTCTGTTGTCTGAATCCATGGACTAGCCTCCTCCCTCCTGCCATTCATGGTCTGATGTGCTGCCACTGCCCTCCATTTAGCACGCTGTACCAGTCCACTCCGCCTGCCCTCGATTGCCCAATTCCATGGCCCATCATTGACCTCCTGCTTAGTCTCTGTGCTTACCTTGCTGCCCCTATTCTCCTTCCCCCTGCCCTCCGATGTCTTTGTGCATGCCCCTGCTCCATCCTTTTTGCCCACCATGTTCCATGGACCTGCCACTCTTATCTACTCTGAATGTTCTGTTGAGCTGCCACTCCCCTCCCACCTGCCTAGCATTGTCAGATGACTGTTACCTGTCCCTGCCACCTCCACCCTGCCTGTCCACATGCCATGCCCGTATCCCCTTCCTCTTGTCCTCCATGGTCCATTTTACTGCCACACCCTTCTGCCCTCCCTGGTCTGTTGTGCTGCAACTGCTCCTCCTACTTGCCCCACGCGGTCTGTTGTGAGTCCCCCTTCCCCTGAACTCTCTTGTCTGTGCCCAGGTCCTGACCCACCCTTCTATCCTCCATGGTCCTTTGCGCATGCCCCTGCACCCTCCTTCTTGCCCATCATAGCCATTGTGCTGCCACTAACCCTCCCGCTTGCCATGCATGGTCTTCTGTGCTGCCATTGCCCCTCCCACCTTCCCTGTGTGGTCAGCTAGCTGTCCCTGACCCCCTCCCACCTTCCCTCCATGGTCTGTGTGTATTCCATCATAGTCTCATTGTTGCTCTCCATGGTGTCTTGTTTCTAGTGCCCATCCTGCCTGACCTCCATGGTCATCTTGCTGCTCCTGCCCTGCCCCCTTGCCCCCAGCCCTCTGTTTCCATGTGCAGACCCCTATACCCTCCCTTCTGGCTTGTCTGTTCCATTGTAATGCCCCTGATCCGTCCCTCCTGCCCTTTATGGTCTGTTATGCAGCAGCTTTCTCTCCTGTCTGTCCATTATGGTCAGCTAGCTACCATTGCCTCTTTCTCCTCTGTTCACTGTTGTCCATGTGCATGGTCCTGTCCCTCCCTATTGCTTTCAATGGATTGTTGTGCTGCACTCCTGCCCCGCATGCCCTGTGTGGTGTATTGTGCTGCTGCAAACCCTGATGCCTGCCCTGTAGGGTCAGTTTGGTGCACCTCTCCATGTCCCTCCTGTCCTCAGTTATCAAAGTCCATGTCCCTACCCCAATTCCTCCTGCCTACCATGATCCAATGTACCATACTTGCGAACATTTTGAACTTGGTAAGAGGGAGATTTTGAAAAAAAACTGGGTTAATTGATTTCCCCCTTTGAGTTGCATTGAAAAAGAGGAGATTGTAGACAGGAGACAGATCAAATAAAGCCCATTTGAGCTTAAAAACATTGGACGTTTCCTGGCTGAAACGGGTCTGTTTTTTTGGCATGTATGGTTGTACTACCACTGCCTCTTCCTTCTGCCCACAATGGTCTATTATATTGCCACAGCCTCTCTTGCCAGTCCTGTATTGTTGGTTTGTTGCCCTTACCCCCCTTTCCACTGCCCTCCATAGTCTGTTGTGCTGCCACTGCCCTTCCTGCCTGCCCAGTGTGGTCAAATTGTTGCCTCTGCACTCTCCTACCTGCCTTCGATTTTCAGAGTCCGTGCCCCTGACCTCTGCCTCTCAACAGTATCCCAATGAACAACTAGATTGCTAACATTCTATATTTATTACAAAAGCGTGGAACGCCTGACGTCATCTTGATGTAATCAAAACTGTAATACCTAGAGCATTTCCTTTAGAAATTACATATATGAGAGGGTCTTATTTGCATCAAATTTATGGTTAGTGCTCTAAAAAACTAAAATGAGGACATATTTTCTGAGTTTTCAAATAGCGACAAAGAACTTTTTAATTATTTGTAATCTTTGTTTTTTTTATCCATTTGGCCACTTGATTAAATGTTGCACCTAGGGGAGAGGGTGTGGTGTTACTTCCAGAGCTGCAGACTTTGCAACTGGGGAACCAGGTTGGAGTTTCTGCTTCAGCTCAACATTCAGTGATTCTGGTCAAATCACTTAGTCGCCCCATGTCTACAACCAAAATGAGTTTGATGTTGTGTGATGTAACCAATGCTCATGTAAGGCACTCCAATACCTGACAAGTCTGCACTATATAAAACTACAACACTTCTGTCATTGGGCTACATCTGGGTGATATTTGTGCTGCATTTGGGCTCTTTTGTCTCTGGTGGCCATTTTGGGAGACTTATTTGTTATGAAGTTTCCTAATTTGCTACAGTCTCCTCAGGAAATACTTTCAGGTTTTTACTTTGATTCCATCAGGAAGGCATTCAGATGTGTCACGCATTTGCCATAAATTCAGAATGTTAGCACTCTAGTTGCTTATTAGATCACTGTAGTAAAGCTACTGCTCACCAGGGAAGTCTGGTGCTGGTATTGAAAGTGCATGTTTCAGTCTGCATGTCAGAATTTTTTAATGAAATAGAAGAGGATTTGAGAAGTCACTCAATATGTGCCCTAATTTTTCTTTCTGCAGCACTAAGTATACTTTCTATGGCAAAATGAACCCCCTCATTTTGTTCCTTTTTAAATTAAATGTTTTAAGAGTTACCACTTTATTCCAACCAAGATGGCTTCAGGTGTGCCATACGTTTGTCATAAGTAGGACTGTTAGCGCTCTAGTTGTTCTTTAGAACACTCTGGGAAGCTGCAGTAGAACACAAAGGAATCAACTGACCGTCTCTGCTCTTGTTGGATGTACATGTTTTACTGAGAATGTCAGACTTCATTCTCACATGACTGAGAAAGATAATGTGAATTTACAGAAAATATGCTCTCAGTTTAGCTTATAGATTACCTTCCAAACCTCTGTGGGAAAAGCATGAGAAAATAGTTTTCTCTCAAACATGATTCATGATATCGCAGCAGAAGGCTTTTTCACATGGTAAAATCACCTTAGAACACACCACAATTCCTAAAATGAGTATGGTACCATCAACAAATGATTTATAATGTAACTAAAGTCTTAAAACCTTCTATTAACTGCAATGCTTTTTAATGAGGTGCTATCATGTATATTGGTCCCAAGATGGCTGCCAATACTTTTTGGATGAAGTGCTGACAGACAATCAGATCTCACGATGAGATGTGTGGTCAGGCTCCGCCCAGATATATCTATCTTTTTAACTCTAATTTTCTCAGGAACTACTGAGCGGATTTACACCATTTAAGCAAAAGGCACGAGTCTGAACTGAGGCCAAATTTGGTGTAATTCCGTTCAGCAGTTCGGGCTGTAGCTACGTCAACAGGTCCTATGGGAAAATGCATGGGGAAAACACGTTTTGGGACCCCCCCTTTTTTCTTGGCACCCGCTTGATGAATCACTGTGAAATTTTCAGGATAGGAGCGGACCGGAGCTGTGCAAAAGTCTGGAATATTTCGCAAAGATTCGTCAGTCGGCGCCAACGTTATTCCAAATAGAATGTTGCGGATTTCCTATGGAAAATAGGTCCTAACTATAACTACCTACTGGCGACTGCCAGTAGGAGAGATATATATATATATCCTTAAATGTTTCCAACATGGCAAAAATTACATAGGTTTGCATTGTAAGAAATATACCCTCCTAACCCATAAGGAAAAGAGGACATGCACTGAAAAGTGGTCATACAGCAATCCTTTATTGCCATAAGGAAAACTTGTAATTGCAAGTAGTTGCCTGTAGGCTGCATAGCAGAGCAATAATGAAACAAAGAAACTAGCACCTTGCCTTTAAGGCTTTCAAGGGTTAGGGTACCCTGCCTTTAAGACCTGCAAGGAGACCCTCTGCTCCCATCATGCACCACAGATGACAGTTAGGTCAGTTCTTTTTTCCGGCTCCTTCTGTGAGGATCCTGGAGTTTGAGCTCTTCAGTATTTGACTGAATTTGGTTATATTCGACATTTTCTTTGAAAATTCGACATTTCTTGATTCCTTGAAGTATATTCTACTGGTTTTCTGACTTTTACTAAATTATTTTCCAGTCAGAATGCCTGATTTATTTCGGCAAATGTCCTTCCTGTGGCAAGAAAATGGCATTGTCAAACCCGT
This sequence comes from Triturus cristatus, assembly GCF_964204655.1. Lineage (NCBI taxonomy): Eukaryota > Metazoa > Chordata > Amphibia > Caudata > Salamandridae > Triturus > Triturus cristatus. Next base: position 3,061,711 of record NW_028187322.1, read on the forward strand.
ACTCGGTGTGTATTGTGTATCTTCCTTCTTCACACTACCCTGACCAGTGTTATCATTGCCAGAAGTTTTCTAAAAGGACTCTGCGTGACCGAGAACGCATCAAGCTTCATGCCCAGCTGTAGAGGGATAGAAGCCATCATGGTGGTGGCCATGGAGACATCAGAAACTCCACTTCCAGCAAGCAACATCGAAAACTGCGTCGTTCCACCTCCCCTGATTCCAGGAAGAAGCAGGTGACAGAATGGTCGACGTCGATTGCCGTCAAATCCGCCCCGAACGTTCTCCAAGTGCATGGCTGTGGTGGCTGCATTCCTCCGCAAGCGGAAAATCTTCGTCTGTCCCTACCTAGACGACTGGCTCCTAAAGAGTTCCACTCCTTCACTGCTCCAGAGCCATCTCACCTACTGTCTCCAACTTCACTCCCTGGAGTTGCAAGTCCACTACAAGAAGTCAGTCCTCAATCCGACACAGAAGATAAATTACTTGGGCGCTTCCCTGGAAACCGCAAGGGCAAGCGTGTGCCCTTCGGAGGAGAGGTTGTCCTCAATGCTGATCAAGTGCCGCACTCTTCTCAGCGCTCCACATCCTACAGCCAGGCAGGTGTCGCTGCTGGGATCAATGGCCTCATGCATCTTTATTGTTCCCAATGCCATACTTTACATGCGGCCTCTGCAGCAGTCCCTCGAAGATCAGTGGAAGCAGCGGTCAGGCCGTTGGGAAGATCGTGTGTCTCTTCCTCAGGCTGCCAGGGACTCCATCAAATGGTGGATGAAACTGTTGCACCTTCTACAAGGGGTCCCGACCCACACTATTGTTATGGATGCCTCACTGCAGGGTTGGGGAGCTCACATGGGCCAGCTTCAGGTACAAGGTCTCTGGTCTGAGACAGGAGACAGAGCGAAGTTATCACATCAACTTCCTGGAGCTAAGGGCAGTTTATCTGGCTCTCAAGTCTCTGTACCCGTCTCTCCAGTCCAGTTCTATTCAGATTCAGACAGACAACACTACTACAATGTACTATCCCTGGAGTCCCAGACCATATGGAAGTGGCTTCTGCCGAGGAGTCTCACGATCGTGGCTGTCCTCCTTCCAGAGACCTTGAACGTGCAAGCAGATTCTCTCAGCAGAGACTTCGTAGAAGCTCACGATTGGGTGCTAAATGACAGTCGCTCAGGACATTTTTCGGCATTGGGGAGTGCCAGACATCGACCTGTTCGCAGACGCGGCAAATACAAAATGCCCAGTCTTCTTGTCCAGATTCCCACAACAAGGATCACGGGGAATGCACTTTAGATCAAATGTTCGCAGATGTTGCTGTACGCTTTTCCACCACTCCCTCTGATCCCGGCAGTCATACAGAAATTTTACAGGACCAACACCAGAATGATCCTGATAGCTCCGGAGTGGCCGCGCCAGTGGTGGTATCCGGATCTTCGACAGCTGTCCGAGGCCCCACACCGGAGGCTGCCCTGCTGCCCGGACCTTCTGACCAAGAACAAAGGGAAGAGTATTTCATCCCAACCTCTCGTCCCTGCGATTGACAGAATGTCTCCTGAGGTCATCCAGTACGGGCACTTAGACCTCTCAGCGGACTGTATGAGTATTCTCAAGGAAGCAAAGAGGCCCTCCACCAGGCAATCTTATGCTTTCAAGTGGAAAAGGTTTTACCTGTGGTGTAAGGACAACGCTTATGATCCGATCAAGGGTCAGTAGCAAGTGATCCTTCCTTACTTGTTATACTTGGCTAAGTCTGGCCTGCAATATTCCTCCATCAGGGTTCACCTGGCTGCAATTACGGCATACAGGAAGTCTCCGAACCAGGGGTCATTCTCTCAAATGCCAGTGTTCAAGGACTTTCTGGAGGGACTCAGGAAGGTTTATCCCCCAGTGAGATCCCCTTCTCCACCGTGGGAACTTAACATTGTTCTTACTAACTGGGTGCTCCTAACTGGGTGCTCCTTTCGAGCCGATTCATAAGGCATCTTTGCAGCATTTGACCTGGAAGGCTGCTTTTTTAGTAGCCATCACATCAGCCCGCAGGGTTAGCGAGATTCAGGCGCTGTGCTGTAAGGAGCCTTCTACTGGGTTTCATGCCAATAGGGTGGTATTACGTACACATCCGAGCTTCCTTCCTAAGGTGGTCTCTGATTTTCACATCAATCAGGTTATTAATCTACCCACCTTCTTTCCTAAACCTTCTACTCCCCCTGAGAGATTTTTACACTCTTTAGATCTCCGGAGAGTATTGAAGTTTGCTCCAGTATTGAAACTTTCATAGATTCCCATAGCTTGCATCACTCCCCGTCGTTGGAATGGGAGCCTCAGTAAATAAAAAAACATAGCAGTAGGTACAAAAGGGAAAGAAATGCCTAGGCCTCATCTCATTTTGTAGCATATCCCCCTCTTTTTGTAAAAGAGACCAAAAAAACATGTAACAACAAATCAGCTTAGCCTCACCCCCTAGAACCTTCATGAGAGAGACTCAGAGCCTCAGATTTTCTACCGCACGTTGTGCTAAGTGAGTCTCCACTGAGCTCTGCACAGATTTCTCTACAACTTTTGGATTTCATCTTTTTTCTCTTTAGGATGTCAGACAAGGAAAAGAAAGCTTTATTTAAAGCCTGTGCTACTTGTTCTAAAAAAAGACTTCATATTGAGGACAAGCATAAAGACTGCATTTATTGCTTGTACCCTGATCACAAGGCCACTGATTGTAAGATCTACAGGACCTTCTCTACAAAGACTCTGAGAGACAGGGAAGGACGTCGGTTGACCTGGTTACAGAAGATGAAGTCACGTAAGGAAGTAATATCCATTGACAGTGAAGATTCCTCCTATGCTACATCTTCAAGAAGGTCTAAAAAGAGGGTAGGTCTTCCCCTTCAACTACGACTGAACCGCCTACTAAGGCCTTACAATAGGTCTGACAGGCCAGTCCCAAAAAATCTCCTCATGAGGTGTAAAGGAGAGGGAGGGACTAGTTCCTGAGGTACTTTCTACTCAGAAGATGAGCCATGGACCTTCTGTTTCCTCTCCACCATCTGAAAAGGCAAAACATTTCAAGAAACCAGCATCTGTACCTCAGGAGGGAAAATCTGAGAAGAAAATCCGTCCGTCGATGACAATATCAGGTACGTCGACGACGGCATCTAAGATTCACCAGGTGTCGATTCCAGCTCCGTCGACGGGCCCATTGTCGAGAGCTTCGCCGACTACTTCGACTTCGTTGACACTACAGGTACCTGTCACAATGTTGTCGACTATGTTGACAACCTAGATGATGATGACGGCGACGATGGTGTCGGCGACTACGGCGACTATGTCGATGACCACATCTACGATGGTACTGACGACAAGCTCGTCGACGGTACTGTCGACTATCAGCCCAACGTCGTCGACGATCCATTCTCCGTCGATGATTCCTTCGACGAGCTCGTCGACGATACAGAAAGTTCAGATTTCAATAAAACACCGGAAATGACATCTCCGCATAGAGTGACACCTCCGGCATTGCTCTTGAACGAGGAATATTCAGAGGAAGAAGAAGGTCCTTATGGGGATGCGTACAATCCATCCCAACTTCAAGTAAAATACCATGACTCGGATTCTGACGATTATTACTTGGAACAACAACCATACCCTCCACGAGATAGACCTCAAGAGCAAACACAACAGGGTATGGTGGCCATGCCGTCTTCACTTATTAGTGACTTACAAATCATGTTGTTAGATTATAAGAGGAGATTTCCATCTCAAACCTCTGATCAGCAATCAATGCAACTGCCACCACCACCTCCGACCTATTCTTCGGCTACAGTGGCTCCTCAATTATCTCCGGAACCGGAACCAATAGAAGGTCGCCAGAATATAGTCACTGTGCATGATGATTCTTCAGATAATTATCAGAATGTCGAACAGGTCCCGAATCCGGATAGAGAATGGGACGAATTTCATTCCGGATCCTGCTTCGCCATCACCGGATGTAAGAAAGTGGGTTTCTGTGGCAGTAACCCCCCCCCTTTTTTGCCTAATAGCTGATGCACTTTTCCTTGTTGTGCCCTGGGCTCCTGCCATTCAGGTGCCCAGGGCCTGTGTTCCTTCCCTAAAAACTGCCTAACAGCCAAAACCCAAATTGGCAAACCCTGGCCACATGTCAGCCCCTGGTAAATGGTACCCTAGGTACCCAGGGCATTGTGACCAGGGAAGGCCTCCAGCACTCATTGTGCCACCCTTAGAGGCCCTGTACCCTAACACACACACACTGCTCTTGCAGGCTGAGTGTCTGGATACAAGACAAAACAGAGAGTCGACATGGCACACATCCCTGTGTGCCATGCCCACAACCTACACTCCCCTGGCATACATCAGCCACCCCTCTAGCTGGGTGCCCTATGCCAGTGGTGTGGGCACAGAGGCAGGAGCCCTGTGCCCCTACAGTACCCAGGTCCATTCCTGGGTCCTGTAAGTGCAGTGCTGCCAGCTAAGAGTATATGGTGCTGGGAGCTTGTCAAACACGAACTCCACAGCACCATAATGGCAGCACTGAAGACTGAGAAGTTTGGTATCAAACTGCTCAGCACATTAAATCCACACTGATGCCAGTGTGTGATTTAATATACAAAGTACCACAGAGGGCATCTTAGAGAGGCCCCCTGAAACCTAAACCTACAATCCACGTCTGTTCTGAGGCTGCCTAGGCTGCCACACAGCAGACATGTTGCTGGACCCCTGGGTAGGAGAGCCCCTGCTCTCCTGGGTCTGCAACAATGCACATCCTGGGCGAGGTGCTAAATCTCCTCCCCCAGGATGGGCAGGGGGAAGCTTCAAAGGCATGCCGCCTCTGTGAGCTTCCCGAGGCCACTGCAACACCCCACTCTGGCGGGAAGCTTGGCCGGAAACCCCAAATAAGGACAGGGGATGTGTCAGCCTGCCAACCCCACCCCTCAGGTGGGGGAGGCGAGGTGAAGCACATCTCCGGGCTCTCACCATCTTGAAGATGGGAAGCCCTGCCCAATCAGGACTAGGCTCCTGCCCCCCTCCCACAGGAGAGAGGCAGGATAGGGGGTGTACCCACCCCAGGACAGGGACCCATTGGCCCCTGCCCTTCACCTACCTGTAACGCCCCTAAATCTAGTATTTAGGGGCACCCTGAACCTTCCTTCTCCAGATTCAAAACTACAGAGAAGAGCAAGAAGAAAGAAGACCTGCCCTGCAGCTGCTAAAAAGAGGAAGACACCAACTGCTTTGGCCCCAGCCCTACCGGCCTGTCGACCCTCGAACCTGCTCCAACCCGGCATCTCTTGTGGCCAGCAACCTCACAAACCCCGGAGGACCTGGCTACCTTTTGGCTCTAAGCCCCTGGGACTCCCATGAGTAGAGGCTCTACTCAAAACCTACCTCTAATCATGGCCTGTGCCGGAGTGAAGAAAGACCACGAGGACGACCCCACGGCGACTGTGACCCCGAGTCCGGCACCCAAGGACCTCCCTCGACACTCCTGAAGGAGCCTGCAGCCTCAGAACAAGGTGCCCCCCCAACTGCGATCAACAGAGGGTAAGATTTCCCGACACCAAAAGGCACCCCTGCACACGGCGCCCCACGGCCCCCTGTGCCCAATCATGGGGTACCTACCTATCCTCCAACTACCCAACTTACCTCTCGAAGTGGTGGTGGCACCTGAAGAATCCTCGTCCCCGAGCTTGCAGTCTTTTTCCAAACCGGAGATTTCCCATTGAAATCAACTGAGTGCCCGAAGGCTCAAAAGCACCCTGCACCCAGCCGCCCCAGTGGCCCTGGCAGTGAAACCTCTACACCTACCTACTTCCCCACTTGCCCTGAGTCAGTGACCAGGAGCCCAGCTCCCACAGCCGCGTGGCTTGCCAGTCAGCAGCCACCAACCAAGGCCCCCCTATCCCTCATAGGATAACATTGGGCCTAACTCACTCTGCACCCGGCCGCCCTAGAGTCGCTGAGGGTGAACCAACTGTACCTACCTGACCCTGGGGGACCTCCGAGTCTATGCCCAGAACCTCAACTCTGCCAGTCGAGTACTTACCTTTAAACCGATAACTCTATTTTCTTCATAGGGTAACATTGACTGACTTTTTCCTGAAATTTCTTCTAAGTGTGGACTTTTCAAATCTTAAAAAATTCACCAAAAATCAGCCGAGTAACGAAAACGAAATTACTCACCTGCTCTTAGGTGAGCTCCCAGTGCTGGATCTTGGTGCCCAGCACTATCTCTGAAAAATACTTACAACTGTACTTACCAGTAACCCAATTTTCTCCCATAGGAAATCATTGACTGTTTTTCTGTGAAATTTCTTCTAAGTGTCAATTTCTGAAATCTTTAAATATTCTTTAAAAATTGTATAATATCTGAAAACGTAATTACTTACCTGTTTTGGATAAAGGTCCCAATACTGAGTCTAGGTACCCAGTACTGGATTACAAAAGTAACGAGAACATACTATACCTGTAACTTGCATTTTCTGCCATAGGGAATCATTGACTGTTTTCTATGAAATATTTTTTAAGTGTCAACTTTTAAAATTGCTAAATATTGTTTAAAAATCAACACAGTAATTAAGTCGACTTTCATCACTTGATTCGAAGTACTGACCCAGGACTGAATCTAGGATCCAGTCCTGGAATTCCAAAAGTAATCCTAAAAGTAATCTGTGGCAAATAATATGAACCTTCCATTGAACTCAATGCATTATTGTGTTTAAAATAGTGTTGCCTATAGCAACCACTTGTAACTGTTTACAAAAGTCAATTGCATATTGCAAAAGTATTTATATAAAGCATCTCATTCTGAGAAGGTATATTTTAATTCCAATTGTTAGTTCTAAAATAAAACAAGCATTTTTTTTTTATATATAAACCATTGGCCTAGAGTTCTGTTATTGTGTGTGAGACCATTTGCTGACTGAGTGTGTACAACAAATGCTTTACACTGTCCTCTGATACTGCCTTACTGCTCGACCAAGCTACCACTTTAGAGAGTAAGGTTATATCTAACTTTAGCCTCTGTGAAACCCCTGGGGACTGTGGACTCTGTACACCCTGTACCTATTAAGGAACTGTATATACAGAGCCACTTTCTCCTATAGATTCTCCTCCAGCAAACATTGGAGGTTTCCATAATCTTATGGAAAGAGCTTCCAAGAGGTTTGGCCTTCCCATTCCAATTGTACAATCGGAGTGCTTTCTTTACGATTTTAAGGAGCCTTACAGAAAATCCATCCGTTCCATCCCGATTGTGGAGCATGTATGGAGTGAGGGAATAAAGGTGATGCAGTCTCCAGCTACCGTCATCCCTGTTCTTCCGTGGCTGGAGAAAAAATATAGGGCTCCTGACGATAGTCCCGCTTGCCTGGTTGGTCAACCGAAGCCGGATTCTGTTATCTCGCAGGCGGCTCAAAGAAAGTCAAAGAATCCATCGGCGCCCCTTACCACACAACTGGATAAGGAGGGTAGGTGCTTAGACAATGTGGGGAAGAGCTTTTCCTCCATGTCCAGCCTCCTTTTTAGAGCTGCCAATGCACTAGCAATTTTGGGACGATATGATCGCCAAATGTGGTGCGAATTTTCTCAATTTTTGGATCAACTGCCAGATGGTTCCAAGCCTGACGCGAAGAAGATCCTGGAGGAAGGAGAGCAGTCTTCTTCAGAAATCATCGATTGCGCAATGGACATTGCCACCACTGCTTATCGCGCCTTGGCAGGTCCAGCTGTTCTAAGACGGCAAAGGCTGGCTTCGGGCTACCTGGTTTCGCCATTAAGTTCAAATTAAAATCTTAGATTTGCTATTTGATGGAGACCTGCTTTTTGGGAAGCATGTGGACGACGCTCTACAGGACATCAAAAAAGACACAAACGGCAAGGTCCCTGGGGACATTGCAATACCACAAAGTGCCTTTCCGGGGTGCAAGAGGAAAAGGTTTTTCTACATACAGACGAGGATACCAACAGCGCTTCTCCTCCTCTTCAGTCGTACAAACCTCCGTACTCAACGCCAAGTCCATTCGGCGTCTTTCTCTCGCCAGCCTTCCAGAGGACGATAAGGGCGTCAGGGGAGAGATGCCTCTAAACGCCAATAGCGGCTTCCCGGCTCTGCCTACTGTTCCTTCACCCCCCGTAACATCAGTGGGGGGCAGGATATCACAATATCTCCACGGCTGGAAGATCATAACATCAGATCGGTGGGTCCTCGATATCATCCGGTTTGGCCACACATTAGAGTTTCAACACCTCCTACCTTCCAGAGCCCCTCGCGCCACCGAATAAAAACATCTACATCTTCTACGTCTCGAAGCTCATCAACTGCTCATCAAAGGAGCGATAGAGCCAGTACCTCTATCCCAACAAGAAGGGTTCTATGCCAGGTTTTTCCTGGTTCGCAAGATGGAGGAATAATGGCGCCCTATCTTAGACCTGAGGGAGCTCAACACCTGTCTCATAAAACTCTTGTTTCAGATGGTATCTCTTCAGGATATCTTGTGTCTCCTGAACCCAGGCGATTACATGGCAACTCTGGATCTCGAGGACGCATACTTCCATGTTCCTCTCCACCCAGCCCACAGGAGATTTCTATACTTCACAGTAGCCAAGAGCCACTTTCAGTTCAAGGTCCTGCCTTTCGGACTCAGATCCACTCCGCGGATATTCACTAAGGTATTGGCCCCAGTTGCAACGTTTCTCAGAAGACAGTCTCTACAGATTTTTCCCTACCTGGACGATTGGTTGATAAAAGCTCTATCTTCTCAAGCAACCACATGGGCAGTCGCAAGTTGCATTCAGCTGTTCAATCATCTGGGTCTTCAGCTCAACAAAGAGAAGTCAGTCCTTCTTCCATCCAGGTCGGCTAAGTTTCTAGGGTCCATTCTGGATACAACTTGTTGCAAAGCTTTCCCATCAGAGGAAAGACAGAAAAGGCTGATGCTTTCCGCCCGTCAATTGCAAAGAAGTCTGTCCGTCTGTACAAATCTCTCCTGGGATCGATTTCATCCTGCATTCCCTTAATTCCGCATTGCAGACTTCGTATGCGCCCCTTACAAGAACTGGACATGCAATAGCGCCAGGCGGAAGGCACGTTCGACGACCAGATTAAAGTCACTCTTCTTATGAGAGAGGCGGTCAACTGGTGGACGATCAGAGACAATATCTCGAAAGGTCTCATTTTCAAGGTTGCCCCAGCTACTTTGATACTTACCACTGATGCCTCGCTGGAAGGCTGGGGAGCAGTTTTGCAAGACCTTCAAATAAGCGGTCACTGGACACCCGAACAACGCACTCTCCACATCAATCTTCTGGAGCTCAAGGCGATTTGTTTGGCTTTACAGGCTTTCCTTCAGAGGATTCGGAACTCCACCTTCTTGGTCCGTACAGACAACACGACGGCCATGCATTATGTGAACAAACAAGGTGGAACGAGACCTCAACTTCTTTCCAAGGAGGCCTGTCAGGGGATGTCTTTGTACGATCAGCCACATGAAGAGGACGATAGACATATTCACCCTTATCTCTCCCCTGTTCTTTGTTTACAGTCCACAAGAGGAATAGAAACCGACGATCCCTTTAAGGAGGACCCTGCGCCAGATGACATCACGCCCCATGTGACCGCATCACGTGCTTTCTCCAGCGAAGCCTACCCAATCGCGGCGGTATTTGAATCAGCGAAAGAAAGCGAGGCGCGAGCTGCTGTTGTTGTGCTGAGGAGGAGCCTCACGGAAGAGGAAGAAGCAGGCAAACGGTGCCCCATCGTTAACCTGGCGGCGTCATTCAACTCGTCCCACGGGTTGGCGGAAGCAGAGGTTGCAGACCCCGACGAGTCCCTAAGATACCGAAGACAGCGACACGGAAGAGACCCACAGCGGGACCCAGAGAAATCCGGCCAACAGCAAAAGAGGGAGCCGGGCCCAATCCGGTACGGCGAAGACTCCAGCCACGCATCAGGAGATGCGTGGCTTCCTACGGTACGTGCAAGGGTACGGGGCTGGTTTAGTAGGAACGCCCGACTCTGGGGGGAGGGAGGGTACCGTTAAAGTTCCGGGGCTCTCTTTTCTTATGCTCAGGAAACACGTGGTGACGGTACGGGTGTACTACCCTCACCCCCTCCCCCTTTAGAGACCAGAATAAAGAAGAGGATCCGTCCTTAAACATTTTTCTTTTTTTCTTTCTTTTTTTTCCTTGTTCTATGGTTCATTCGGACTCTCTCGACTGAGTGTCATCACCTACCTGACCCCGGGGGAAGAACGCCGGAAAAGACTTGAAACACAGAGACTGTCACGCCCTGAATAATAAGAGCGGAGAAAAGGACTATATGATTTATATATGGGACCTGCTTGAGTTAATAAAACGCCCTGAACTAACCCCTCTTTCTCTGGCCTCCTCGTGTTTGACACGTGGTGTCAGAAGTGGGATGGTTCATTAGACTATAAGTAATGGAGAACCTAGTATGACGACTCCTTGCAGGCCAGGAAAAGTTAGAATTGGCACTGGAGAGACGCATGTCATCGTCTCAGGCCGACAGAGAATTGTTCAGTACATCTATAAACCAGCAATTAGAGTCTTTCAAGATGTCAGACAGACAGGAAGACCTTGCCAAAACAGCACCCATGAGACAAGGAACCGCTCCTACCTATCCTATGGTGCCTCTACAGAAATATCATGCAGGAGAGGACCCTGACTCCTTCCTTCTTAATTTTGAGCGTGCAGCCCGAGTTTCCGGCTAACCAGAGGCTAAATGGCCGTTTTTCTTAGCCTCATTATTAACGGGAGAAGCCCAAGAGGCCTACCAAGCAGCCAATCCGATGGGTACTTCTTCATACACGGAGTTTAAGAAAGTTATACTTGATCATTTGGGTCTAGACGTTGAAGCTTACAGGACCTGCTTTAGAAAAGGGAGAGGGAAACCCGGGGACACACCAAAAACCCTGTTTCACAAGCTAAAGTCCGCCGCCGACAAATGGTTAAGGCCGCAAGATCACACCAAAGAAGAAATCATGGCTATGATTTATCAGGAACAGTTTCTAGAGGCTTTGCCATATGCCACACAGAGGTGGTTAAAACAGCATACAGGTTTCACTCTCGAACAAACCATAGAAATGGCAACCACCTATTCACGGGCACAAGCACGCACTACGGTCTGGGAGATGGAGAATAAAAAAAGACCAGGTACAGAGAGACCGGAGAAGAAACCACCCAGAGTGATACCAGAATCCAATAAAACCCGACTCTCTAAACCCGAGACCCTGACTGGAAGGGGTTCCCAGTGTTTTGAATGTGGTACCTGGGGACATATAGCTCGCTTATGTCCCTCGAAAAAACCAACCGAAGAGCCTATGGACATAAGCTACCTACCCCGGCATGTCCTGTACACTGAAGAGTTTGGCACAGGGTATTACGCAAGTCTAATTTTGGATGGGGTTTGTGTAAAGGCACTCCTTGATTCAGGTTGCCGACAGTCTGTCATTCAGGATCGTCTCATCAGACCCACTGACATTATTTCCCATCGTCTCATACCCATCAAATGCATTCATGGGGATGTTAAAACCTATCCGGCGGCACAAGTGAAACTACAATTATCCGACAATAGGGTTTTGCCTGCCATCGTAGGGGTTCTCCCTAACTTACCCAAGAAACTGATTTTAGGTACCGACCATCCTGAGTTCATGGATCTACTACACTCAAAACTTAAAAGAACCATAGGAAAGCCAACGGTGCTCCTTAGTCAAGCCCCCTGGCAAGACGACCGGAGTTTTAGATACGCCCAGAAGAACAACTCTATCCTCCAGCTAGTGTGGCAACAAGCCTCCCCACAGGTTACCTCTTACCCTGGCTTCCTTATAGAAAATTATCTCCTCTGTAGAATAGCTGCCCCAAACGCCACTAAACAACTGCTTGTACCCACGAGTTTTAGGGAGCATGTCATGTTTTTTGCACATAGCCATCTAGTGGCCAGTCACACAGGATCTCAGAAAACCAGTGAGTCCATCCTCGAACACTTCTATTGGCCTGGAATACATGCAAATATTTCCAAATACTGCCGGGAATGTGAAATCTGTCAGAAAAAGAATCCTTACCACCCACCAGCTGCTCCCTTACAACCTCTACCCATCATAGGCAAACCATTCAGTCATGTGGGAATGGACCTTATAGGACCCCTACCCCGGTCCCGGAAAGGTAACCAGTATGCCCTTCTCTATTATGCTACCCGTTACCCCGAAGCTTTTCCCCTGAGAACCCCCAATACCACCACAATATGTGAGAAGCTGATAGTTATTCACCCGGTAGGGGTTTCCACATGAGATCCTCACAGATCAAGGCACCCCCTTCGTTTCTAAATTAATGGGACAAGTCTGTAAGAGCTTAGATATTGCGTAAATCAGAACCTCCGTATATCATCCACAAACGGATGGGTTGTGCGAGCGTTACAATGGTATCTTTAAGCTCACACTAAAAAAAATTATGACGGCTGAGGGACCTGATTGGGATGCTCTTTTGCCCCTAGCATGTTTGTCATTCGTTGTCAAAAACAAAGCAGTCTCTGTTGTTCTCCGTTCGAACTCTTGTACGGTCGCCGACCGCGTACTCTTCTAGAGATGACCAAGGAGGCTTGGGAAAAAGAAACACCTGAGGAGACCCATGCACTTCTTGATTATTCCAAAGGATTGAGATCGCGGTTGTCAAAACTAATTGAGTTCTCACACACCAACCTTGAAAAGGCACAAAGACGACAACAAGTGTTCTATGATAAGGGCAAAAGGTGGTGCCCCCTGCAGGTGCATGACTGGGTTTTAGTCCTTTTACCAGCTATTGTCCCCAAACACAAAGCAGAGTGGAAAGGCACATATGAAATCCTAGACAAGATTGGATTGATCACCTACCGATTACGTCTCTCCAAAAACAAAACAGATATTCCACATAAATTTATTAAAAAAGTGGCTAGGACAGCCCCCTACGAAAAAAGTACTCATAACAGAGAAAGTACCAGGCCTGTCTACCGCTCAGTATCTTGACATTAACAAGGAACTTCAGACAAACCAAATGGAAGCCCTACAGTCTCTATTTTCTAACTATTCTTCCATCTTCTCTGATGTCCCAGGTCGGACGGATGTTGTCCATCATTCCATACCCTCCGCACCTGGGAAAATCATTAGACAGCGTCCCTACCGAATCCCTGTGGCTCAAACAGCCACTATCAAGACGGAGGTACAAGACATGCTCACTGCCGGCATTATACGACCATCAAAGAGTGAATGGTCATCGCCCGTCGCTCTTGTACCCAAACCGGATGGATCTGTGCGCTTCTGTATAGACTTCAGAGCTGTCAATTCCATCACTCAGTTTGACTCATACCCCCTACCACGGGTGGATAAACTAATTGAGCAGTTGGGGGAGGCCAAATACATAACAAAATTAGATTTGACCAAAGGGTACTGGCAGGTTTCCACTCGCTCCCCAAGACCAACATAAAACTGCGTTCTCCACTCCCTCTGGTCTCTATACGAGTTCACAGTCCTCCCTTTTGGGCTACATGGCGCGCCCGCCACTTTTCAGCGGCTAATGGATATAGTATTGAGACCCCACCGGAGTTATTCGTCCGCGTACCTGGACGATATCATCATATATAGTCCCAACTGGGAAACACACCTCCTACATTGTGCAGCCGTATTCGGTGCCCTACAAGACGCTGGACTACATGTTAATTCAAAAAAATCCAAAATAGCATATCGGAAGGTCTGCTACCTGGGTTATCTCCTAGGGGATGGTCTAATTGAACCCCAACAAGAAAACATCAGAGCCATTACTAATGCGCCCTTCCCCACAACCAAAAAGAGGGTCAGAGCCTTCTCAGGCTTACTCGGTTATTACCGTAGGTTCATCCCCCACTACTCTCAAATTGCTTCACCCTTGACCGACCGCCTACAAAAGGGAGTAAAAGACAGCGAACTTCTCAACCCCTCTATAGCAGGCCTTCAATCCTTTAAGGAGCTAAAAACAGCTATAACATCCAGCCCTGTTTTGGTCTCCCCGGACTTCACGCTCACCCTTATTCTTCAAACCGATGCCTCGGAAATGGGACTAGGGGCAGTGTTGTCCCAAGAAGCATCCGATGGAACTGAGCGCCCTATAGCCTTTATTAGACGGAAACTCTTCCCCAGGGTAAGAAACTACGCTATCATCGAGAAGGAATGCCTGGCAGTAAAATGGGCAGTCGAGAAATTACGCTATTATCTGCAAGGAGCCCCCTTCCTACTCTACACCGACGATGCCCCACTCCAATGGTTAGCTCGCAACAAAGGCAACAATGCTAGAGTGCTTCGCTGGTTTCTTACCCTCCATCCCTTCTCATTTGAAGTCCGGCACCGAAAAGGTTGCTGCAACTCTAATGCCGACTCCTTATCCTGTATTCCTCAGTTCCCCAAACGTGAACTGCCTAGGGGGGTAATCTGTCAGGGGATGTCTTTGTACGATCAGCCACATGAAGAGGACGATAGACATCTTCCCCCTTATCTCTTCCCTGTTCTTTGTTTACAGTCCACAAGAGGAATAGAAACCGACGATCCCTTTAAGGAGGACCCTGCGCCAGATGACATCACACCCCATGTGACTGCATCACATGCTTTCTCCAGCGAAGCCTACCCAGTTGCGGCGGTATTTGAATCAGCGAAAGGAAGCGAGGCGCACGCTGCTGTTGTTGTGCCGAGGAGGAGCCTCATGGAAGAGGAAGAAGCAGGCGAACGGGACCCCATCGTTCACCTGGCGGCGTCATGCAACTCGTCCCACGGGTCGGCGGAATCTGAGGTTGCAGACCCCGAGGTGTCCCTAAGATACCGAGGACAGTGACACGGAAAAGACCCACAGCAGGACCCAGAGAAATCCGGCAAACAGCAAAAGAGGGAGCCGAACCCAATCTGGTACGGTGAAGACTCCAGCCACGCATCAGGAGATGCGTGGCTTCCTACGGTATGTGCAAGGGTACGGGGCTGGTTTAGTAGGAACGCCCGACTCTGGGGAGAGGGAGGGTACCATTAAAGCTTCGGGGCTCTCTTTTCTTATGCTCAGGAAACACGTGGTGACGGTAATGGTGTACAACCCTCACCCCCTCCCCCTTTAGAGACCAGAATAAAGAAGAGGATCCGTCCTTAAATATTTTTCTATTTTTCTTTCTTTTTTTTTCCTTTTTATATGGTTCATTCGGGCTCTCTCGACTGAGTGTCTTCACCTACCTGACACCGGGGGAAGAACGCCGGAAAAGACTTGAAACACAGAAGCCTGTCACGCCCTGAATAATAAGAGCGGAGAAAAGGACTATATGATTTACATATCGGACCTGCTTGATTTAATAAAACGCCCTGAACTAACCCCTCTTTCTCTGGCCTCCTCGTGTTTGACAAGGCCCAAGAGATCTGGAAATGGGAAATTGTCTAAAAAATCGATCTCAGCAGAACATCTTCCAGTGACCCTCAACACGACAGCAGATACATTGAGTCGTCTGAAGTCGGTCTGTCACGAGTGGGAGCTGGATCAGGACACTCTCGACAGTGTTTTCGCACGTTGCAGCACTCCGTCCATAGACCTGTTTGCTACCCCAGACAACAGGAAATGCCTTTTCTTATACAAGCAGGGATCACCATTGAGGATCGTTGGGGAATGCTCTTTCGATGGCCTGGTCAGGCGCATTTGTTTCCGCCTTTCCGCCAATTCCCCTGATTCCAAGATTACTCAGAAAACTCAAAACGGAACCCTGCACTATGATTCGAATAGTACCGGTGTGGCCCCACCAGTTCTGGTTCACAGAGGTTCTCGTACTCTCTCAAGATCAGCCAGTTCACCTGCGTCCCATTCCTTCTCTATTGACAATGTCCCAGGGCCAAGTAGTGCATCCGGATCCGATCTCACTTCAGTTGACAGCGTGGCTCCTGAACACCGAGAATTCCAGAGTTTAAATATCCCTCAAGAATGTAAAGCGGTTTTAGCTCAAGCCCGTGCACCAAGTACAAATAATTCCTATCGCTCAAAATGGAAACATTTCTGTTTGTGGTGCCACCGAGAAAACCTTCATCCATTCTCTTCTGCTCCTCATCAAATATTGCCCTACATTCTATCTCTGGCCAAGTCCGGTCTTGCTCATTCTTCCATCAAGGTACACCTGGCGGCCATCTCTAGATTCAGACGGACAGCCTCTGGCCCTTCCCTCTGGTCTGCAAGGATTGTCAAACAATTCCTGAAAGGACTCTTTAGAGTTTTTCCTCCAGTTTGACCGCCGCCTCCAATGTGGCAACTCAACTTGGTTCTTGCTCATCTCATGAGACCTCCGTTTGAGCCTATATATTTAGTGGATCTTAAATTTCTATCTTGGAAGGTGGCCCTCCTTCTAGCCGTAACGTCAGCCAGGAGAGTTGGAGAACTTCAAGCTCTCATGATTAAGGAACCTTTTTTACAGTTCAAAAACGACACTGATTCTAAGAACGAATCCGAAATGTATTCCAAAGGTCCCTTCAGATTTCCATTTGAATGAACCTGTCATTCTAAAATCTTTTTTTCCGTCGACCTACGACTCCAGCAGAAAGGTCTCTTCATTCCTTGGATGTTCAGAGATGTCTGAAACGTTATCTTCAGCGCACAAAGGATTTCAGGAAATATATGCAACTCTTTGTTGCTTTTGGTGCTCCTCAAAGGTTTTCCCCTTTCAAAGCAAGGCATTTCACGTTGGATTGCCAGTGCAATTCACTACTGTCACCAAGCGGCGGGTAAGCCGCTAGAAGGACGTGTACGGGCTCACTCCACAAGATCAGTTTCATCATCTGCTGCTCTCTTCGCTGGAGTTCCTATCAAGGACATTTGTAGGGCAGCTACATGGAGTAGTGCACATACTTTCACAAAGCACTACTGCTTGGACTCTTCCACGCGGAGTGAGGTGGCAGTGGGACAAGCAGTCCTGAGGAATCTCTTCCAATAAGAGGTGAGCTTTCCCTTCTATCCCTCCTTCCTGTTATTGCACATTTTGTATCTAGTAATATTTACTGACTAATGTTTCAATGTCTGTTTACTTCTTATGAAAGTATGGATACAGAGTTATTTCAGTATTTATGTCACAAAATGTGGTTTATTGCTAACTGCTAGCTACTCTGATACCAGCTATGGGAATCTATGAAAGTTCCAATACTGAAGTAAGAAAACAAGTTACTTATCTGTAACTTTGGTTTTCCAGTATTGGTAACTTTCATAGATTCCCATGCGCCCACCCTCCTCCCCTAGGAAAGTTCAGCCTTCAGCAAATGTAGTTACTGTTACACAACGGCTATGAAAATCTGAGGCTCTGAGTCTCTCTCAGGAAGGTTCTAGGGGGTGAGGCTAATCTGATTGGTTGTTGCATGTTTTTTGGTCTCTATTACAAAAAGAGGGGGATATGCTACAAAATGAGAGGGATATGCTACAAAATTAGATGAGGCCTAGGCCTTTCTTTCTCTTTTGTACCTACTGCTATGTTATTTTTTTATTTACCGAGGCTCCCACTCCGACGACGGGGAATGATACAAGCTATGGGAATCTATGAAAGTTACCAATACTGGAGAACCAAAGTTACAGGTAAGTAACTTGTTTTCTTTACCTTGCCAAAACTTACACCCTTAGGAAATCTGACCGGCTCTTTATCAACTCCGGTTCCACTAACACTGGTCTATCTGCGTCTAAAATATCCATTTCTCGATGGATTGTCTCTTGTATAGCTTTATCCTACCAGTTAGCTAACAAGACTTTACAAGGCAAATCTAAAGCACACTCTACCAGAGGGAAAGCTTCTACCACAGCTCTCCTTTGCAATGTTCCAATGTCTGAAATCTGTAAGGCAGCTACATGGCGATCGGTGCATACCTTTACACGCCATTACTGTCTAGATTCTGATGCACAGGCCAGGTTGGGCAGGCCTCTTTGAGGAATTTGTTTGCATGATTGCAATTTGAATGTAATGTTTCATGTTCTGTATACTCTGTTGCTCGTCCGCGAGGTAGTGGGTATGGGCTTTTTACTCTGTTCACAGATTATGACTATTGATGAGTATCCCTTGGATGAGAAGGATTAGTTACTTACATGTAATCCTAGTTCTCTTCCAGGGGATCCTCATCAATAGTCATAAGCACTGAATATTCCCGCCCATGTGCCAGGACCCCGGAAATAATAAAAATTAGATATGAAAAACACACATATATATATATATACAGCTCTGTATATGTATAAACACATATATTATTTTTTCCAAACCAATGCAGCCCCCATAGTAGGCTAGACAATGTAATAATGAATGTAAACATTCCTTTTTTTTTTTGAGACAAACCTCATGAGAAAGAAAAGAAAACACTGTGCCAAACACAGATCAAAAACATTGTAAGGCTGCATTGTAATACAATACCATAGAGACTGAAAAGCCTTGTACAGATAAAAACTGGCACCGTGCCTTTAAGGCAGCTCTGATCCCAAGATCCCATCATGCCTCAGGGGTGACAGTTGGGTCAGTTGTTCTTTCCGGCTCCTTCAGTCAGGACCCTGGAATTCAGCTCTCTTCTGTTTTTGACTTTCTAGTCAAGAACTTACCAATTTTTGGTGATTTATTTGCTTTATTCAAAATATTCTCCTGTTTGGTGAAGCATTTACTGATTTTCCTGACAGATTCCTAACTTTTTTCTGTCAAAAATGCCTTCCTTGTTCATGGCTTGTCCATCCTGTGGTAAAAAGAAGGCTACTTCGGATTCACATGTGTTTATCATTTGTCTACCTGACACACATTCTCCTGCTTCCTGTCGTCATTGTAAGAACCTTTCAAAGTGGACTTTGAAGGAAAGGGAGAGGATTAGGCTTTATGGCCTTTCAGAGATGCGGTCGACGTCGAAGCAGTTGATACCGGTTTGTTCTCCATCGGCGTCGGGCTCGGCGTCGAAGACTCCAGCGGCGGGATCGTCGTTGAGAGGTGAGGAGACAAGGGAGAGTCACGCTTCCAAAAGAAAGTCAGCGTCGACGCAAGATCCGGCGGTGAAACGCAGACGTTCGTCGTCTAAAGCATCGCCGTCGAGAAAGCATCGTTCGGCATCTAAGGAGAAGCATCACCGTTCGGCGTCGAAGGCGACATCTAGAATGAAGTCAACGTTGAGGGAAAGGCACGGACGGTCTCCGTCTAAATCAGCAGCGGCGTCGAGACGATGATCGACGTCGAGAGTAAGGCGCAGGAGATCGCCGTCGGAGACATCAGCGGCGTCGAGGCGAAGATCGTCGAGAGAAAGGCGCAGGCGATCGCCGTCATACATTAGCGACGTCGAGGCGAAGATCGTCGTCGAAGCAAGGATCGACGTCGAGGCAGGCGCCTCCGTCGTCAAGTGTCCATGACGTCGAGGCGAGGTTCCCCGTCGGGTTCTAGGCCTCCGTCCATGATAAGCCCTCCATCGACGTCAATGCTCTCGACGTCAAGGCATGACTCATCGCCGTTTATCCACTTGGCGTCGAAGTCCAGATCTACGGCGATAGGCTTATCGCCGTCGAAGCAATCCTCCGCTGTGGGGCTTCAGGAGACGTCAGGACGTAGATCGACGTCCAGGTCAGCATCGAGACGGAGGTCTCCGCATAGAGAGTCGTCAGGACAACGATCTCCACCTGATGTGGCATCTGAACATGGTTCAGCGTCGAGGTCTCCACCTATTTCCATTTCTCCATCGGCCTCCGCAGGATCAGGATCTCCAGAAGTGATAAATTCCTCTCCAGCTCCTCTTTTCCCAGTAGAGCATCCTCGACCAGCAAGTCCTCAATTGAGAGCGTCACCGACACTTCAAAGGCAGGTAAAGGAACAGATACTGGGACAAAGTTCCCCCAGATTTCTGCCTGAGCCCATACCTCCACGCATACCTTCTATGGCGCATGCAGTGAGCATTAACTTGACTAGATTGAGGAACCTTGCCCAACCAAGGAGACCAGCAAGTTCTCATTCTCGGGAAAGAGATTATAAGCGACGTTCTCCTTCATGTTCGCCCAGGAGAAGATCCAGATCCACCTCCCGCAGAAGGGAGTCGGGCCGACCTGAGAAACTAAAGCGGAGGTCTCCTACATCTTCTTCATCCGGCCGTTCCTCCAAGAGAAGTTACTCTCCCACATTGTCAGATACGCCACCATCTCGAGTTTCTCCAGTGGATGACATCAGCACATTTCAAGAGGTTTTGTGCAGGGGAGCGACCAAGTTGAACATTCCTATGCCTGTTCAGGAAACAACTTCCTCGGTCATCTTTGAGACCCTTCATGAAAGGATGGCGGCTCGTCCACTGTTGCCTCTGGTTCCTGGGTTGCTTAAACCAGTGATGGACGTTTTCCTAACGCCGGCTACCATCAAGTTAGCTCCGGCAAGAATCCTTTAAAAATATCGCCCCGCTCCAGAGGATCCCCTGTTTCTCAAGATTGATCCTCCTCCTGATTCTGTAATCACGGCGGCCACTAGGAAAACACACTCAGTGGAATTGTCGTCAACAGTCCCTCCGGATAAGGAGAGCAAGACGCAAGATTCTTGGGGTAGAAGAGTATGTGGATCGGCTGCTTCCAGCTTAAAGGTTTCTAGTGCCTCAGCGCTCTTAGGGCGCTACGACTGAGCGCTTTGGGATTCTCTCCAGAGATTCAAAGACAAACTTCCTCAGGAGGATCGGAAGGATTTTGAGGAGATCCTGCAGGAGGGCAGTTTGGTTTCCAATCAGGTGATAAGTGTGGCAGCAGATGGAGCTACTCTGGCAGCTCACTCCTACGCCCAGGTTAACGGCTCTTAAACCTGAGGCTCAAGCTAGGATTCTCAACCTACCTTTTTCTGGAACTTCTCTTTTTGGCTCACATACCGACGACTAGATGGCTCGTATGAAATCAGAGCTTGAAACCATGAAAGCTGTGGGTCTGGAGAAGAGGAAGGAATTCCGCCGTCGCAGGGGATCCGACAGGCGTACCTTCCAACACAGGGTTCAAACCCCTGACTGGCAAAAGAACCAAGACCAGCAAGGGCAACAAAAGCAGCAATTCCAGTCTCGTCGATCATCAAGAGGACGAGGGAATAACCGCCAATCCAACAGTGGTAACAAAGCTCAGGGCAAACAATGAGCAGTCGCTTCCTCCAAGACTGTCCACCGCTCCAGTGGGGGGGGAAGTATTTCTCAACATCTTCAAGAGTGGCAGAATATCACCAGATACAAGTGGGTTCTAACTATACTGCGACATGGATACTCTCTTCGTTTCCGGAGTCTCCCTCCCTCAATCCACCCAGTGCATTCGAATCATCAGCTCAAGATGCTACGGGAGGAGGTGGCTACCCTTCTTCTCAAATCTGCTGTAGAAAGGGTTCCGAGAGCACAGAGAGGGAGAGGACTCTACTCCAGGTATTTTCTGATTCAGAAAAGAAGTCCAAAAACAGAGTTCAGACCCATCTTGGATTTACGAACACTCAACAATATCAAAAAAGAGAAGTTTCGCATGTTAGCACTCAACCAAATATATCCACATCTCCGTCGAGGCGATTGGATGTGTTCGCTGGACCTACAAGATGCGTACTTTCATATACCCATCTGCCAACGTCATCGGAAATACCTGAGATTTGTGGTTGGAACCTCCCACTACCAGTTCAAGGTTCTACCATTTGGCCTGAAGTCAGCACCTCGAGTATTCACAAAGTGCATGGCGGTGGTAGCCGCTGCCCTGAGGCGCGCAGGAGTCTTCATCTATCCCTATCTAGACGATTGGTTACTAAAAAGTCCATCACCCCAGAGTGTAAGCTCACAGCTGACACGCTGCCTAAATCTTTATCACCGATTGGGACTCCGGGTCAATTACAAAAAATCCACCCTCAAACCAACGCAAAGGATACACTACTTGGGAGCACTTATAGATTCCGATGTAGGAAAAGTGTTTCCTTCGGAGGAGAGACAGTTATCCCTCGCTCAAAAAGGCAAACGTGTCCTGGTCAACAATCTATCTACAGCACGACAGATATCATCCCTGCTAGGGGCCATGGCATCTTGCATATTCCTAGTGCCCAATGCCAGGTTAAGAATGCGTCCTCTCCAACAGGATCTAGAGGACAAATGGGACCAAAGGACTTCTCTTTGGGAGGACAAGGTGTGTCTTTCAGCGACAGCCAGACAGTCGATCAGGTGGTGGATGAGACCGATCAATCTACGGGTTGGAATCCCGTTTCATCAAGAACCTCCATCGCAAACATTGATCACAGACGCATTGCTCCAAGGGTGGGGCGCGCATCTGGGGACTCTGCAGACTCAGGGGCTTTGGTCCAGCAGCGAACAGCTATATCGTATCAACATGCTAGAGCTCAGGGCAGTCCATCTCGCCCTCAAAGCTTTTCTACCCTCAATCAGAACGAGTTCCATTTTAGTACAAACGGACAACACCACCACGATGTACTACCTAAACAAGCAGGGAGGTACTCGTTCCAGGACTCTCTCGCTGGAGGCTCAATCCCTATGGCACTGGATCCTGGCAAGGAACATTTCCATAACGGCGGTACACCTGCCAGGCAAACTCAACATTCAAGCGGACTCGCTCAGTCGGCACTTTCAAGATCCAGAGGACTGGGTCCTCAACGACTAGGTGCTAGAGGATATTTTTGAGGAGTGGGGCCGTCCGCAAATAGATCTCTTCGCGGACGAAAGCAACACTAAATGCAGAGGCTTCGCCTCAAGGTACTATCGGTCAGGGTCAATGGGGAATGCCCTTTTGATCGACTGGTCAATTTCATTTGTGTACGCCTTTCCTCCTCTTCCGCTAATCCTGAAAGTGGTGACCAAGCTGCAACACTCAGCCACCAAGATGATCTTGATAGCACCGGACTGGCCGAGGCACTGGTGGTACTGAGATCTCCTTCATCTATCGATCCGCCCGCACAGGCGTCTGCCGTGCAGGCCGGACTTGCTAACCAAGATGCAGGGGAGGATTTACCATCCCAACCTTCCCTCACTGAGCTTAACAGCATGGCTCCTGAAGTCCTCCAGTATGGCCATTTAAACCTTCCTCAGGACTGTATGACCATATTGAAGGAAGCTAGGAGACCTTCTACAAGACACTCATACTTCTGTAAGTGGAAGAGATTTTACATATGGTGTATTCAAAATCATTATTACCCTACAAAAGGTCAAGAGGAAGTGATTTTACCTTATCTACTCCACTTAGCCAGGGTGGGATTGAAATTTTTCTCCATCAAAGTGCACCTAGCGGCCATTACGGCCTATAGGCTCTCTCCCTCTCAGCATTCATTCTTTAAACTGCAAGTGGTGAAGGACTTTTTGCAGGGCCTCAAAAAGGTTTACCCCCCAATAAGTCCTCCCTCGCCTCCTTGGGAGCTGAATCTGGTTCTTTCAAAGCTTATGAGTCCACCTTTTGAACCCATACATAAGGCTACTTTACAGCACCTTACGTGGAAAGCAGCCTTCTTGGTAGCTATTACCTCAGCACGTAGGGTGAGTGAAATTCAAGCCCTTTGCTCAAAAGAACCCTGCACGGTATTTCACCTTTAATAGAGTGGTGATGAGGACTCCTCCATCTTTTTTACCTAAAGTGGTGTCCGATCTTCATGTAAATCAGACTATCTTGCTGCCAACTTTCTTTCCCAACCCCTCCTCGCCAGCGGAGAGGGCGTTACATTCTTTGGATATTAAGCGAGTTCTCATTCTACCTGGATAAATCTAAGACTATCAGAAAGTCTGACCAACTGTTTGTAAATTATGGTGCTGTCTGTACAGGTTTTGCAGCATCTAAACGCTCTATTGCCAGATGGATTGTGTCAAGCATTAAATTGGCTTACCAACTAGCTCAAAAACTGTTGTGGCCTCTACCTAAGGCACATTCCACAAGAGGAAAAGCGGCTACTGCTCCGTTTCTCAATAATGTCCCACTCTCCGAGATCTGTAAAGCAGCTACTTGGAGATCTGTCCATACATTCACGAGACATTGTCTTGACTCGGACACCAGAGCAGACACTCAAGTAGGGCAAGCCTCCTTGAGGAATCTGTTCAACAACTGACTATCTCGGTTGTTTTTTATTTCAGTGCAGTTCTCATTTGCCTGCAGGTGGAAGGTGGGCTCGCTATTCTATTCAGTGCATATGACTATTGATGAGGATCCCCTGGAAGAGAAGGATAAGTTACTTACCTGTAATCCTACTTCTCTTCCAGGGGTATCCTCATCAAAGTCATAAGCAACCCACCCGCCTCCCCAGACAAATGAGAGGATTTTATTCTTAAATCTGAAAGAAGTATATCTTTGTGTTTAGACCTACGGGTCCCGCAATGAACTGACCCAACTGTCACCCCTGAGGCATGATGGGATCTTGGGTGCCAGTTTTTATCTGAACAAGGATTTTCAGTCTCTATGGTATTGTATTACAATGCAGCCTGCAGGCTTACAATGTTTTTGATCTGTGTTTGGCACAGTGTTTTCTTTTCTTTCTCATGAGGTTTGTCTAAAAAAAAAAAAAAGAATGTTTACATTCATTATTATTACATTGTCTAGCCTACTATGGGGGCTGCATTGGTTTGGAAAAAATAATATATGTGTTTATACATATACGGAGCTGTATATATATATATATGTGTTTTTCATATCTAATTTTTATTATTTCCGGGGTTCCCGCACATGGGCGGGAATATTCAGTGCTTATGACTTTGAGGATACCCCTGGAAGAGAACTAGGATTACAGGTAAGTAACTTATCCTTCTCGTCCAGGGGTATCCTCACCAAAGTTATAAGCGACCCTCCCTCCTCCCCGGACGAGCATTACTGCAGTTGTTCTATATTAATTGCTTCCTCTACTCAAGTGTCTTCACAAAATGCACTGTCAAAAAGAACTGACCTGTCATCTGTGGTGCATGATGGGAGCAGAGGGTCTCCTTGCAGGTCTTAAAGGCAGGGTACCCTAACCCTTGGAAGCCTTAAAGGCAAGGTGTCAGTTTCTTTGTTTTGTTATTAATCTGCTAAGCAGCCTACAGGCAACTGTCTGCAATTACAAGTTTTCCTTATGGCAATAAAGGATTGCTGTATGACCACTTTTCAGTGGATGTCCTCTTTTCCTTATGGGTTAGGAGGGTATATTTCTTACAATGCAAACCTATGTAATTTCGGCCTTTTTGCCATGTTGTAAACATTTTAGGCTGCATGTATATGTTTTCACATATGTATATGTGTGTGTGTGTATTATCTACTGGCGGTCGCCAGTAGATAGTTATAGTTAGGACCGTGTTTCCATAGGAAATCTGAAAATTCTATTTTGAATAACTTTGGCGCCGGTTGACGAATCCTCGCGAATTTTTCAAAATAGGTGGGGCGCTCCGTTCTGCTCCTACCCTGAAAGTCTCGGGGTGATTAGTCAAGCGGGGGCCGAGAAAAAAGGGGGCTCGCAAAACACGTTTTCCCCATGCATTTTTCCATAGGGACCTTTAGTCCAAGGTACAGCCCGAACGGCTGAACAGAATTACTTGAAATTTGGCAGAGGTAGTCCTCAGGGTAGGGATGTGTCTTTTGAATATCTGGAGTCAATCTGTTCAGTAGTTCCAGAGAAAATTTCAGTTAAAAGTACATATATATCTATAAGCGCGCACCGTGTGCGCACGGTGCGCGCACCGTGTGCGCACGGTGCGCGCACGGTGGCGTGCGCGAGCGCAATTCTGATTGGTTGTTTGATGTCAGTAAACATTCGAATCGGTCGAAATCAGGAAGTCTCGGCCGCCATTTTGTCTCTCGCAGTCTGAGGCAGTGAAAAACAAAGGTGGAGAACGTGAAAAGGGGGCAGGGTGGACAGTTCCTGACCCCCTAGCCTTTGTCAGGGGGTCACTGAAGGACCCCCAAGGGTGAAAAAAACATTTATTTTTTTTGACGAAAAAGCGCGTGGTGCGCGCACCGTGCGCCCACGGCACGCACAACGCATCGTGGGTGCGCGAAGCGCACCGAGTGCCCACAACGCGCGCATGGTGCGCGAAGCGCACGGTGCACGCACGGTGCGCGCAAGGTGAAAAACTTGAAAAAAAATATGTTAATAAATACATAACTTAGCATTTAAAAAAACGTACAAATTCACTTAAAAAAACATAGGTTTCACACGCGTTATAGTTAGGAATTAGCATTTAAAAAACCTTGCAAATTCACTTAAACCATAGGTTTCACACATGTTATAGTTAGCTGGACATTTCCCTCGTAAAAACCAAAGAAATTCCCCCGTTATAGTTAGTGCAGGCAACTATAACTCACGCGACCGCAATCCTCTGCTGATGACGTCAGATATTACATCACTGTATTTAGACACCTATTTACCCATGTCTTCTTCCATTAATCTTTAGCTATACATATATTACAAATATTTATTTTTCAGAAAGACACATATGTAATCAGTGATGTAATATCTGACGTCATCAGCAGAGGATTGCGGTCGCGTGAGTTATAGTTGCCTGCACTAACTATAACGGGGGAATTTCATAGGTTTTTTACGAGGGAAATGCCCAGCTAACTATAACATGTGTGAAACCTATGGTTTTTTAAGTGAATATATATAAGCATATGTATATGTGTGTATATGCATATATGTGTGTGTGTATATATATATATATATATCTATTCACTGAAAAAACCATAGGTTTCAGGGGCGTTATAGTTAGCTGGACTTTTCACTCGTACAAAACCAAAGAAATTCCCCCGTTATAGTTAGTTCAGCTAACTATAACTCGCGCGCCCGCAATGCACTGCTGATGACGTCACATATTACATCACTCATGACATGGTCAGTGACATCACTCATGACATCACTGATGACATCTCAAATGACATCACTGATGACATCACTGATGACATCATCCAGTGAATGTGTGTTTTTCAGAAAATTACATATGTTTTATATATGTATATCTCAAGGTCAATGGAAGAATAAATCGGTATATAAGTGTCTAAATGGATGATTTGTTTTTGAAAAATTGATTGTGTAACTGACTGATTAAGTGTATCTTAGTGAATACATGGCTTAGTGAGTAATGTTTAAATATGTAAATATCTGTATCAGTCTCTCACTTTGTGTATAAGTGGCTGCATGGGTTGGTGAGTAGCTACATGAGTGTCTATATAGGTTATTAGTTGATTTTTTGAGCACTGAATTTTTTCAGACTATATGGGCACCAGGGGATTAAAGATCAACATAAGTAAGACCTTTAATATGTGCTGCACCAAAAAGAAGAATATCACTTGTAAAACCGCTTTATTTAATTCAAAAATTGACACGGTAAATACTTTTTCTTATCTAGGTATCAATTTTGAAAAAAACGGTTCGTGGTGCGTAGCAGGGGAAACAAGAAAATTAGCATTCACACGAGCGATTGGCGCAGTTAAAAACGTTGCCAATAAGGTGGGAGGTCGTCCAGTAGCTGCCCTACTGGATATTTATAAATCCAAATGCCTGACTACGGCGTTATATGGTGCAGGGATTTGGGGGATAGCAAAAAACCTCAGTTTACAGCTCTGTGAGAATGCTTTTCTTCGCTATCTCCTGGCAGTACCGGGGTCTATTTCCACCTTTGTCTGCCATCAAGAACTAGGCCTACCATAAATTGAGGACCTTATCAAAGTTGATCCGATATTATTGTGGCACAAAATTTGGTCTTCAAAGGAAACAGGCCTGAATAAGAATATTATTTTGGATTGTTTAGGCCTTGAGGCGTCCACAAAGATTTCTTGGTTTTAGTACACAAAAAAATTTTGGGGGGCCATGTGTCACCAGGAATTCTTTGATGTACCAGATAGTATGGCAGGGATGTCAAGAAAGAAGCTCAAGGAATTATGTTTACATTTCTTGGATGACAAACGGTGTCAAATAGAGAAATGTAAGAGCTCTGTCATGGCAAATTGCTTACTTATACAAAATCAAGGTATTCAGTCATATCTGCTGCAAGTTCCCTGCTGTTATTCCCGTATGCTATTGACTCGTTTTAGGTTGGACATCTTTTTTAGACTAGTTACTTTCCCTGAGATGAACTGTTGGTCAAAAGAATTGATTCCCTGCCCATGTGATCTGATTTCTGCTCAATCCTCCCTTCATTGTATTTTCTTTTGCAAATTTTATTCAGGTCGTAGGAAAATAATTTTGTTACCTGTACTAAGAGAATGTGGCCTGAGACAATGTAGAGTGGCACTGCTAAGACTGAAAATGCTTGATGATGATGATCTGCTCATGTTCTCGGTGTCAACGTTTCTTAAAACCATTATCAGATTTAGGTCCTCAATGAACTAAGCTTGTTATGTAACTTTTTTAATCCAATATTTAAAGGTTAACCATTTGTAATTTTGATGTATTCATTCTGAAATGTTTTAAACCTGTGCTTTTATGGTTTTTGTTTTTAAAATCGAATAAAGCTATTTGAACTGAACTGAGTATCAGTATGAGTGTCTGATGTCTGTATGGTTCGGTGGGGGGTATTACGTAGTGCATAGGTGCATGAATGAGTGACTCACTGTTTGTATGTGTTGAAGACAGCATGTGTGCAGGACTGTATGGGTGGATGAGTGTGTGCATGGGTGTGTTAGTGAGTGAATGACTGTCTCAATAGTGTCTCTATGAGTAACTACATATGTTTTAAACTAGTATATGTGACTATTGGTGTATATAAGTGAGTATATGTGAGAGTGAGAGATTGAAAGAGTTCCTGTCGGAATAAGTATGTGTTTCTATAAGTGATTGTTAAAAAGACTAAGTATGTGTAAGTTTCTGTAGAAGTAAATGTGGTGGTGTGTGTAACTGTATATGCAGGTAAACAGATGTTTGATTCTTTATTAGCATGAGTGACTATGTGTGTGAGTAACTTTATGGATGAGTGGCGTTGTGTAACAGGATGTATAGGTGTATGAGTACATATGATGAGTGAGTACATGTATGAGTGACTGTATAGGACTGTTGGTGAATGAGTGGATGTGGATCTTACAATTACTGAATAGGTTGTTGTAACTGGTATTGGTATGTCCATTGTTTTGAAAATTTTAATTTCTATTTTTGAATGTGTGTATCAAAGGTTATATTAGGGGGAGAGGAGGTCTGCCACTCTATCACAAGGATGATGTCATCAGTGATGTCATTTGAGATGTCATGAGTGATGTCATGAGTGATGTCACTGACCATGTCATGAGTGATGTAATATGTGACGTCATCAGCAGTGCATTGCGGGCGCGCGAGTTAGTTAGCTGAACTAACTATAACGGGGGAATTTCTTTGGTTTTGTACGAGTGAAAAGTCCATCTAACTATAACGCCCCTGAAACCTATGGTTTTTTCAGTGAATTTCTAAGGTTATTAAATGCTAATTCCTAGCTATAACGTGCCTGAAACCTATGTTTTTTTCAGTGAATTTCAAAGGTTTTTTAAATGCTAATTTCTAGCTATGCCTACAGAGATAGGACATGTGAAGAAAGAAGGAGTTCGAGGCATGTGGGCTGCTGAATTCATATCTGTGCATATCTGTGCATAGATCGCCGCCTAGTGTTGGGTCCGGATGATTGCACATTGTTGTCCTGGAAGAGTCTTCGAAGTATCACGAGATAGGTGGCTCCTCCCCTGGACTACAGTGCGCATGGGCATCCTCTCCATCCTTAGATTGTTTTTTTCCGCCATTGGGTTCGGATGTGCTTATCTTAGCTCAAGTTAGGAAAATTCAGTTTAAGGCCAAAAGGCCTTTAGTTATCGTCGGTACTGTTCCCGTTCGGTATCGACTAGTTTCTTTAGCGCTTTAGCACCTTCTTCAAGCTTTTCGGACCCGCTTGGTCCGAGCATCGAACTTCGATCGACGATGGAATCGAGGACTCCCTTCAAAAGATGTCCTTTATGCCACGCGAAATACCCAAATATCGACGTCCACCCGGTATGCAACAAATGTCTCTCACCGGATCACGATGAGTCGAAATGTATGGCCTGTGCCCGGTTCCGCTCGAAAAAGACTCTCCGGAATCGACGGGCAGCGAGATTGGAGGCGCAGCAATCGGCGCCTGCCCCGGCCAACATCTTTAGCACCGAAGACGAGGACGCCGAGAGCATGGAAGACGTAGACTCCAGCCCCGCTTCCAAACACGACTCACGATCGGAAGACGACGATGAGGTGATCTTTCAGGGAGAAGAAGTCGTCGAAGAGGTAGGAGACTACGATGAGGCCCTTGGGGCCGAGGAAGATAGCTCAAGTGAAGAGCTAGGCCAACCCGTCGATACGGAGGCCGAAAAAATTAGTCGTCATAAGGCTCAGGTCGAGGGATCGCCTTCGGGCCTTACCCAAGATCAATCTCACGGTTCTTCGGCCCCGCCTCCAGGCCCGGCTTCAAACATTTCACAAGAGCCATTATTATCGAAGACGACTGGATTCCCTTTGGCGAAACCGAAACCATCCATCGCACCAGTTCCATCGAAACCGAAAGTGAAACTGGTTGCAATCGGCTCAAAGGCCTCGAAGCCCTCCACTCCTTCGACGCCGGCAAAGGTCATCGGCTCCGAACGCGCAAAAAGGGATTTCGGTGCCGAGCTCACCGCAGCGGATACGGGTGCCGAGCCGAAGAAGAAGGCCCTCTGTCCCCACAAGGCGCCTCGGCCTCTGGCACCGAAGATTACGGCCCAAACCACCAAAGACAAGGTGGCCACCCCGTCTGCGTCGACGTCGAAGACGGCGGCGCCTGCCAAGTCATCGACTCCAACGAGCGTCGATACCTCCCTTCGGATCGACGACCCCATGACTGCAAAGAAGTCGGATGCCGCTTCGACGCCTACCTCCAAGGTGCCGATCGGTTCCAAGGAGCCATCTGCGTTCACCGTGCAACAAGTTTCAGCATCGTTGCAACGCATCAGAGAACGGGCAACCCTCCACTCTACGTTGGGTCCCGACACGCACAAGCCTGCGAAGTCCCACGCGGCGCCGGCCAACATCACGTCTGGGTTGCCGCCACCCACGGCGCCGAAACTGTTCGAGATTCGGACACGTGTCCGCCAAACACAGTCCCCACAAACGGATATCGAGCCTTCACAGGCACAATTTATCGACGCCAAAACTGGTAGGTTGATGCTCCGCAAGCGGAATATCACACCAGAGAGGGGATTGGACTCCTACAAAATTCCTCTCAAACATAAACTGCCGGCAGGATCAGAGCCAGTGCTTCATGAACACTTTCAACCCTTCCATCAGGAACCACCGTCCTTTTCTCCTACGCCTTCAGAGGCAGACGCAGGAGAGGACTATGTAGGGGATGATACCACCTACCCTGGGGATATTGATCCTGATGATCACCTGCAAGACCCAGATCAGGCATGGGATGACCCCACTGACCAGGGTACCGCACCAGATACCCATGACACGCAGCTTTATAACATAAAGACATCACCCACAGAGGACACTGCTGCCTTTAATGCCCTCATAGAACGGGCTGCTGCCCATCATGGAGTAGAACTCCATTCTGACACTGTCGAAGAAGACTTCTTGGTGGACCCTTTTGCCTCTTCTGAAAAAACTGTCAAAACTCTGCCCATGTTAAAAGGAGTTCTAAAACCGGGGGGAGACTCCAACAGTTCCTGTCAGCCTGGAAAACCCTCACCACAGACAGGTGGGTCAGGGACATTATCCAGCACGGTTACTGTCTCGAATTAACGTCCACTCCACCCAACATACCGCCAAAGCACCGTCCTATGTCCGTAGAGCACTTGGCATTATTGCAGCAGGAAGTGCTAAGTATGCTGCAAAAAGGTGCAATAGAGGTCGTGCCCGTCAACCAACAGGGGACAGGGGGGTACTCTCTGTACTTCTTAATCCCAAAAAAGGACGGATCGCTCAGACCTATACTAGACCTGAGACCCCTCAACCACTACATTCTCTCAGAGCATTTCCATATGCTCACCCTACAGCAGGTTCTCCCGCTACTCAGTCAGGGAGCCTTCCTAGCCACACTGGACTTGAAAGATGCGTATTTCCACATACCCATACACCCATCGCACAGGAAATATCTCAGGTTCACTATTCAGGGGCATCACTATCAGTTCAAAGTTCTCCCCTTCGGAGTAACAACAGCACCCAGGGTCTTTACCAAGTGCCTAGCAACAGTGGCTGCACATCTACGGAGACAATACATTCACGTCTTCCCTTACCTGGACGACTGGCTTGTTCAGGCAAAGTCAGCCCAGCAATGTGCCAGCCACATGTCCCTCACCATTCACCTTCTTCACAGTCTGGGATTCTCACTAAATTACCCAAAATCACATCTCCAACCCGCACACGTACGACAGTACCTGGGCGCGACCATAAACACTCTGGCAGCCACAGCTCAGCCACATTTAGTGAGGATCAACAGCATGCAACTGCTGATCTCCATGTTCAAACCTCAACACTCCCTTCCTGCGCGAGTGTTCATGCAGTTGATAGGCATGATGGCCTCCTGCATTTTCATAGTCCCGCACGCGAGACTACATATGCGCCCGCTTCAGGAGTGCTTAGCACGTCAATGGAATCAGGCTCACGGACAATTAAAAGACCTAGTGTTGGTGTGCGGTCGGGCATACAACTCTCTGCATTGGTGGAATCCACAAAACCTTTGCAAGGGCCGACCGTTCCACGAGCCTGTTCCACAAATAATACTGACGGCGGTCGCCTCTCTCCAGGGTTGGGAAGCTCATGTACTCACTTACACAGTGCAGGGACTATGGACCACGCAACAAATGAAGATGCACATCAACGTTCTGGAACTGATGGCAATCTTCCTAGCCATGAAGGCATTCAAAGTACACTTGTGCAACAAAGTCGTGTTGATCCGGACGGACAACATGACTGCCATGTACTACATACAGAAGCAGGGAGGAACACACTCTCCACAGATGTCTCATCTGGCTCAGAGCATGTGGAAGTGGGCCATTCAGAGGAACATATTCCTCATGGCGGAACACCTCCTGGGCAAGGACAACCAGATGGCGGATCTGCTCAGCAGACACAGCCACCAGATGCACGAGTGGGAGCTGCATCCGTCAGTACTCCAGCCGTACTTCCAACAGTGGGGTCAGCCAGAGATGGACCTATTCGCCACAAACGAAAACGCGAAATGCCAAAGCTTTGCCGCCAGGTTCCCACATCTGCAGTCACAGGGCAATGCGATATGGATGAACTGGTGCGGCAGATTTGCGTACGCTTTTCCCCTAGCGCCATTGATACCGCTGGTGGCACGCAAACTGCGACAACACTCACTAACACTCATCCTAGTTGCTCCCACATGGGCGCGCCAACCATGGTACACCACCTTTCTAGAACTTTCCGTGGTGCCGCATCAAAGGCTGCGGATCAAACCCGCACTCTTAACGCAGAACCATGGCGAAATTCAGCACCCAGATCCGCAAAAGCTGAACCTGGCAATCTGGCTCCTGAGGTCTTCGAGTTTGGCTACCTGAACCTGCCTCCAGAATGTATGAATATTATCAAGGAAGCCAGGAGACCCACGACCAGAGCTTGCTATGCGGCTAAATGGAAAAGGTTTGTCATTTACTGCAACAATTACATTATCCCGCTGGACGCATCCATTCAAAACATCATCTGTTACCTCTTACACCTATACCGATGCAATCTGGCATACAACTCAATACGTATCCATTTAACCGCCATAGCAGCCTATCTCCAAAACAGGCAGCACCTCTCCTTATTCAGAGTGCCTGCCATCAAAGCCTTCTTGGATTGACTCAAACGAGTAATTCCCCCAAGACACCCACCGGCACCGGTGTGGAACCTCAATTTGGTCCTCACCAGATTAATGGGTCCACCCTTTGAACCTCTCCATTCATGTGAGATTCAATTCCTCACCTGGAAAGTAGCTTTCTTAGTGGCAATCACTTTGTTAAGAAGAGTTAGTGAACTCCAGGCACTAACCATTCAAGAGCCATTCATACAGGTTCACGCAAACAGGGTTGTACTACGTACCAACCCCAAATTCATGCCCAAAGTGATATCGCAGTTCCACATGAATCAAACTATTGAACTGCCTGTTTTCTTTCAAAATCCACAGAATGTCGCAGAGAGAATGCTCCATACACTAGATGTAAAGAGGGCCCTCATGTACTATATAGACAGAACTAAGGACTGTAGGAAAACAAAACAACTTTTCGTTGCCTTTTCTCCACAACACAAGGGCAACGCCATTTCCAAAGCAGGGATAGCCAGATGGATTGTTAAATGTATTCAAATTTGCTATCAAAAAGCCAAACGCACATTAACGATTTCCCCACGAGCCCACTCAACACGAAAGTTAGGGGCGTCCATGGCTTTCCTAGGAAACATTCCTTTACAGGAAATATGTAGAGCAGCCACATGGTCCACTATACATACATTTACCAAACACTACTGTGTAGATGTACACTCAAAACAGCAGGCAGCTGTAGGACAGGCTGTTCTCAAAACTCTTTTTCAGACTGCTGCAGCTGGCACGGGTAGCCGCCGCTAATGGAGGAACTGCTATGTATTCTATGCACAGATATGAATTCAGCAGCCCACATGCCTCGAACTGAATATGCTACTTACCAGTATGCATCTGTTCTTGGCATGTAGGGCTGCTGACATTAATATCGCCCACCCTCCTCCCCGGCACCTGTAGCGGCTGCAGCACTCAGAATTACTGTATAGCATGGTCATCACTTACTGTATCTACTCCATCACTGCCACAATAGCGAAAAAACAATCTAAGGATGGAGAGGATGCCCATGCGCACTGTAGTCCAGGGGAGGAGCCACCTATCTCGTGATACTTCGAAGACTCTTCCAGGACAACAATGTGCAATCATCCGGACCCAACACTAGGCGGCGACCTATGCACAGATATGCACAGATATGAATGTCAGCAGCCCTACATGCCAAGAACAGATGCATACTGGTAAGTAGCATATTCAAAAACGCACAGAAAGAAAAAAAAGAAATGCAGAAAGAAGCAACAGAAGTCCTCAAAGACGAAGAAAAGTGCAGGAAGAAGTATAACGTGCAGAAAGAACAAACAGAAGAGCAGAAACAAGCCTTGTTGCAAAATCATCCTGTACCCTCAACTTTTTCAGACGGATACTGGTGGTAACTGAGTCTGACCAACCAGTCCTAGAGCCAGTGCTATGTTAAAAGACACTCAGAATACAGTGAAAACACCTACATACACTAGGGCACACTATGTTTTGGGGTCCCCCTGTGATTAGCATGACCTCCTCTGTAAGCCCCTAGTATATAATAGGGCAGGGGATTAAAACTACCTCTTAAAATGCTCCACAGGGCGTGTTTGCACACGTCACCTCAGGCCCGTCCCCTCCCTTCCCCACTGTGTAAACACGCCCTGTAGCCGTTTTAAGTTGGGAGATTAAGTCCCCTTGAATCCTGAGGGTCCCTAGGGTCCAACTAGACCACTAGGTACCTCCAGTAAGCGCCACAGAGCTGCGTTGCATGGAGGTGTAAAAAGGGGCGTTGGCCTCAGAACACCTGTCTGCAACGCAGCTCCCTGGCGCATACTGGAGATACCTGTTGGGCTAGTTGGCCTTCAGGGGCCCTCAGTATTGAAGGGGAATTAATTCCTCAACTTACAACTGGCCAGGGGGCGCGTTTGCAGAGTGCTGCAAGGAGGGGGCGTGGCCTCCGGCGCGTTGCCGGTCTTTTATTTATTTATTTTTAAGAAGGAGGGCTGTGTGGCCCCCCTTTTTCTAATTTACTGGCCCTGGGGACCCCATTCCCCAGGGCCTGCACCCTAATTTTTTTTGTTGAAAAGAATTAATTTGGCCTTCCCAAGGCCTTAATCGGCCCCGGGGACCCCAACCCCCAGGTCATGGCCTTTTTTTATTTTTTTATTCTTTAGGAGGGGGGCTGTGTTGCCCCCCTCCTCAGGCCACTTATGTCCCCGGGGACCCCATCCCCCGGGGCCAGCCTTTGTTTTTTTTATTTTTTTTAAAATATATATATTTATAGAAACACCTAGGACATGCTGGACAAACCGTATGTACCTATCACCATGACGATTTGCGTGATATTCATTAAAAGGCGACTATGCATACAATGAATCCACGTAGAATGTATTCACACCGCTAGTGAAGCTCTGACATGTCTGACACCCTACCGTGCCTAATCCCGGCGCCCCCGCTGGTGGGTACTCTCCAAGTAGACACCCTTGTTGTTTATTTATACAAACATGGGTAGCTATTGACGGGCACATTTAATACACATGCACACCAAGCCATTCAAAGGGGATTCGACAAAAATTCAACCAAACTATGCAAGAAACCCCCTCACGGTTAATAAAACACACATCCACTGCCGGATGTGTAATACGTTTTATTTTACTCTCTGGAAAGGAGACAAACCTCACTTGAGAGTCACAGCGTGCTCCTGGCTGAACCCAATGCTGTTACACCCACCAGTGCCCGCCGAGTGCCACACACGTCTGTGTTGTATTCCACCAGCTGGTGCGTATGCTATGACACTCTCTAGCCCATGTGCACTGTAACACCACCCTGTGAATATGTCATAAGTAAGATTGTTAGCGCTCTAGTTGTTCTTTAGAGCACTCTGGGAAGCTGCAGTAGAACACAAAGGAATCAACTGATAGTCTCTGCCCTTGTTGGATGTACATGTTTTACTGAGAATGTCAGACTTCATTCTTACATGACTGAGAAAGATAATGTGAATTTACAGAAAATATGCTCTCAGTTTAGCTTATAGATCACCTTCCAAACCTCTGTGGGAAAAGTATGAGAAAATAGTTTTCTCTCAAACATGGTTCGTGATATCACAGCAGAAGGCTTTTTCTCATGGTAAAATCACCTTAGAACACACCACAATTCCTAAAATGAGTATGGTACCATCAACAAATGATTTATAATGTAACTAAAGTCTTAAAACCTTCTATTAACTGCAATGCTTTTTAATGAGGTGCTATCATGTATATTGGTCCCAAGATGGCTGCCAACACTTCTTGGATGAAGTACTGACAGCCAATCAGATCTCACGATGAGATGTGTGGCTAGGCTCCGCCCAGATATGTATGTAATTTTACTTTTGATTTTCTCAGGAACTACTGAACAGATTGACACCATATATGCAAAAGGCACATGCCTGACCTGAGGACTACCTCTTTGCCAAATTTCAAGTAATTCTGTTCAGACGTTCGGGCTGTACCTTGGACTAAAGGTCCCTATGGAAAATTGCATGGGGAAAACGTGTTTTGGGCCCCCCCTTTTTTTCTCAGCCCCCGCTTGACGAATCTCCCCGAGACTTTCAGGGTAGGAGCGGAGCGGAGCGCCCCACCTATTTTGAAAATTTTGCGAGGATTCGTCAACCGGTGCCAAAGTTATTCCAAATAGAATGTTGCGGATTTCCTATGGAAACACGGTCCTAACTATAACTATCTACTGGCGACCGCCAGTAGATAATAAATACATATATATATATATATATATATCTACTGGCGGTCGCCAGTAGATAGTTATAGTTAGGACCTATTTTCCATAGGAAATCCGCAACATTCTATTGGGAATTTCTTCGGCGCCGATTGACGAATCTTCGCGAAATTCTCCAAACTTTTGGCCAGCTCCGCTCCGCTCCTACCCTGAAAGTTTTGTGGTGATTCGTCAAGCGGGGGCCGAGAAAAAAGGGGGGTCCAAAAACACGTTTTCCCCATGCAATTTCCCATAGGATCTGTTGTCGCAGCTACAGCCCGAACCGCTGAACGGAATGACACTATATTTGGCAAAGAGGTAGTCCTCAGTTCGGACTCGTGCCTTTTGCATATTTGGTGTGAATCTGTTCAGTAGTTCCTGAGAAAATTAGGGTAAAAAAGTTAGTGACATCTATGGCCGCGGAGGATCCGCGGACCCTACCCGCACCGTACGCGTACCCTCCCCGAAACGAGCGCGCACCCTCCCGATCGCGCGCTGATTGCTAATTGGCTGTCGAGCGTCTCTCTACATTCGAAACCAGGAACTGTTGGCAGCCATTTTCTGCCTCGGTAGAAGCGAGGCTGAAGAAGCAAGGGGAATAAGTGCGTAAAACATATAAAGGGGGCAGAGTGGGAATACTCTGACCCTCTAGAGGTGCTTAGGGGGTCCCAGAAGGACCCCGTGGGGCCCCCCCTTTTTAAAAAAAAAAAAAGCGGCGACATGCGCGCACGGTGCGCGCATCCTATCGCGTTGGATGCACGGATTCTCTCGCGGTGGGTGCGCGGGTCCACGGCAACTTTTTTTGAAAAACGACAAGAAATCATTGGTTGTATAACCACTTTCTACACTGAAAGGTAAGGTGTATATTTCTGTTTTTTAAAGGTATGATTGTTATTGGTTAAAAAAACAGATTGTAAGGAACATTATATATGATAAGCTGATATGTTGAAAAGTCAAGCACACTTCCTGTCTTGTGTAGGAACATTGCGTGCTGAACTTGTGACCTGTGAGCTCAGTGCAGTGTTCCAAGACCTGTTTCTATGGTAACAGGCAGAAGGCAGATTGGGGGAAGGGTTGCAATGTATTTCAGTTGGAATGGGTTGAAATGTTTAACCAATAGAAATGTGTGTTTGATTTTGAGTTTATGTGCGAAGGATTGTGATTTGATGTTTATATGCATATGTGTGGAAAATGAAAGGGAAAATTTTCCATTATTTGCTTTTGCTGAGAGGTGTACAGTGCAGAGATTCTGTAAAAGAAAATATGGTGAGTGACTGATATACTTCTTAATCTACAAAAGAACTTGAAAGATGAGTTATTTAATTGTGAGGGGATGTATGTAGACTATTTTGATTTTAATCAGACTAATGTATTTTTCCTGCTAAAGTGTAGGGAGTACTTTTTTTCTCTACAATGTGTGTGCATGTAGAAACCATTCTGTGATTGGCATTTGTGTTTTTCATGTGTTTGTAGAGAGATAACTGTGCAGTTTTTATATTTTGGTAGAATTAGAAACCAGTCATTGTTTATGAATTTGTGAAATGAGTTATGTTATGTTTCTATACTAAAATGTAGTACTACTTCTAGATGAAGAAATGTTTTTTCATATAGTGCAAGGGATAGTGCGGTTTGTCTAGAATCACACAGTGAGTCTGTGTGCATTTGGGAACCACTGTGAGAGAAGCATTTGGTAATATCGTGTATTTGCTGACAGATAAGTGTTTTAACCCCTTCGCTGCTAGGCCTTTTCCCCTCCTGTGCTAAGCCTTTTTTGGGCTATTTGGGGTAGTGCGCGCTTAGGCCCCTGTAACGTTTTGACCACATTAGGTATCCACGCCAAATTTGCGTCCTTTTCTTCCAACATCGTGGGGATTCTAAAGGTACCCAGGGTTTGTGGATTCTCCTAGAGGGTTCCCAGAAATTAGTCAAAATACAGCAATATTTTGGTTTTTTTGTGAAAAATGGGGAAAAGTGGCTGCAAATGAAAGCGTCTGGGTTTTTCTCTGCAAATGATATCAAAAAAGGGTTTGTGGGGCTGAAATCACAATTTCTCCAGCTTTTAGGGAATGACAGATTTTTGTCAGAAATCCAACATTTTTTACACAGTTTTGACTTTTTTCTGGGACATACCCTATTTTTGCTATTTTTTGTGCTTTGAACCTCCTTCCAGATAATGGTACAAATGGGTAGAAAAGCAATAATGTATCCTGGAAAGCTATACATTTTTGAAAAGTAGACAAAGTTCTGAATTCAGCAAGGGGTCAGTTGTGTAGATCCATCAAGGTTTCTTTATAGAAACTAACAGGTAAATATAGGAAAAATTAAAAATTTGTTGAAAAAAGCAGCCTTTTGAGTCAACGTTTTCACCTGTAACTTCTTCGAATTATGACATCTCTTTGAAAGCAATGTGCCGTTACATCCGGTGGACCTTCCTGGTTGTGGGGATATATAGGACTTGTAGGTTCACCAAGAGCCCAACGAACCCAGAGTAAAAAACTGAGCAGCATTTTGTAATGGTTTTTTTTTTTTGTTCCGGGTATATAGCAATTATTGTGGGAAAATGTATACATGGAAAAATCGGTATGAAAGACACCTATGTATTTCTGAAATGGGAACAAATTACAGAGTTTATAAACAGTGCATATTTGCACATTTTCGAAATTGGGAATACTCATACTTGCATGACAATTATTGGTCATTTTTCAAAATGACTTTTTTTTTTTACACAATGTCTTTCATTTGGAAGGGAGAAATGCATCAAAAATCAATAGGTAATAGCAGTTGCTTTACAAATCTGAACTACCCTAAGTCTCCCGATAAAAATGGTGCCTCACTTGTGTGGGTAGGCATAGTGCCCACGACAGGAAGTGGCTCAAAACCTAAGGTGAACGCACCACATTTTCACACTGAAAATGTACACTTTTTTTGCGAAGAGTCTAGCTGTAGTTTTTGAACCCTAGCCCTGCCGGCACCTAGGGAAACCTAGCAAACCTATACATTTTTGAAAACTAAACACCCAGGGGAATCCAGGATGGGGTGACTTGACTGCCTCCCACCATGGTCTGTTACCCAGAATCCCTTGCAAACGTAAAACAATGACAAAAAAAACACATTTTCCCCACATTTGTGGGATGGAAAGTTCTGGAATCTGCATGGATCCACAAATTTCCACCCACCCCGCGTTCCCCAAAGTCCTTCGAGAAAAATGGTACCTCACTTGTGCGGGTTTGCCTAGTTCCCGCGACAGGAAACGGCGCAAAACGCAACGTGGTCACACCTCAATTTTGCAGTGAAAAATGACCCTTTTTTGGCAAAGTGACTAGCTATAGTTTTTGAACCCTAGCCCTGCCGGCACCTAGGGAAACCTAGCAAACCTATACATTTTTTAAAACTAGACACTCAGGGGAATCCAGGATGGGGTGACTTGACTGCCTCCCACCATGGTCTGTTACCCAGAATCCCTTGCAAATGTAAAAAAATGACAAAAAAAAACCATTCTCCTAACATTTCTGGGATGGAAAGTTCTGGAATCTGCGTGGATCCACAAATTTCCACCCACCCCGCGTTCCCCAAAGTCCTACGAGAAAAATGGTACCTCACTTGTGCGGGTCGGCCTAGTGCCCGCGACAGGAAATGGCGCAAAACGCAACGTGGTCACACCTCAATTTTGCAGTGAAAAATGACCCTTTTTTGGCAAAGTGACTAGCTGTAGTTTTTGAACCCTAGCCCTGCCGGCACCTAGGGAAACCTAGCAAACCTATACATTTTTGAAAACTAGACACCCAGGGGAATCCAGGATGGGGTGACTTGACTGCCTCCCACCATGGTCTGTTACCCAGAATCCCTTGCAAACGTAAAAAATGACAAAAAAATCAAATTTTCCCCACATTTCTGGGATGGAAAGTTCTGGAATCTGCGTGGATCCACAAATTTCCACCCACCCCACGTTCCCCAAAGTCCTACGAGAAAAATGGTACCTCACTTGTGCGGGTGGGCCTAGTGCCCGCGACAGGAAATGGCGCAAAACGCAACGTGGTCACACCTCAATTTTGCAGTGAAAAATGACCCTTTTTTGGCAAAGTGACTAGCTGTAGTTTTTGAACCCTAGCCCTGCCGGCACCTAGGGAAACCTAGCAAACCTATACATTTTTGAAAACTAGACACCCAGGGGAATCCAGGACGGGGTGACTTGACTGCCTCCCACCATGGTCTGTTACCCAGAATCCCTTGCAAACGTAAAAAATGACAAAAAAAAAAACACATTTTCCCCACATTTCTGGGATGGAAAGTTCTGGAATCTGCGTGGATCCACAAATTTCCACGCACCCCGCGTTCCCCAAAGTCCTACGAGAAAAATGGTACCTCACTTGTGCGGGTCGGCCTAGTGCCCGCGACAGGAAACGGTGCAAAACGCAACGTGGTCACACCTCAATTTTGCAGTGAAAAATGACCCTTTTTTGGCAAAGTGACTAGCTGTAGTTTTTGAACCCTAGCCCTGCCGGCACCTAGGGAAACCTAGCAAACCTATACATTTTTGAAAACTAGACAGCCAGGGGAATCCAGGATGGGGTGACTTGACTGCCTCCCACCATGGTCTGTTACCCAGAATCCCTTGCAAACGTAAAAAAATGACAAAAAAAACACATTTTCCCCACATTTCTGGGATGGAAAGTTCTGGAATCTGCGTGGATCCACAAATTTCCACCCACCCCGCGTTCCCCAAAGTCCTTCGAGAAAAATGGTACCTCACTTGTGCGGGTGGGCCTAGTGCCCGCGACAGGAAATGGCGCAAAACGCAACGTGGTCACACCTCAATTTTGCAGTGAAAAATGACCCTTTTTTGGCAAAGTGACTAGCTGTAGTTTTTGAACCCTAGGCCTGCCGGCACCTAGGGAAACCTAGCAAACCCATGCATATCTGAAAACTAGACACGCGGCAGCTTCCAGGGAGGTATGGCATGCGTGGTTACCCCAACGTTTCCTTACCCAGAATCCCCTGCAAACCTCAATTTTTGCTGAAAAAATCACTTTTTTCTCACATTTTGGGGTGGGAAAGTTGTGGCATCACCGGGCTCACACAAATTTACCACCACCCAGCGTTCCCCCAGGTCTCCCGGTAAAAATGGTGCCTCACTTGTATGGGAGGCCCAAGTACCCGCGGCAGGCAAGGGCCCAAAACGTAGTGAGGCGACATCAAAATGGCCTATCGCAAAACCACCTGGTTTTGCAAGGGGGGTCACTTTGGTTTTTGACCCGGTGCTCGGCGGCCATCTAGGGAAACCTACCAAACCCACGCATTTCTGAAAACTAGACACCCGGCGGCTTCCAGGGAGGTATGGCTTGCGTGGATCCCCCAACGTTTCCTTACCCAGAATCCCCTGCAAACCTCAATTTTAGCTGAAAAAATCACTTTTTCAACACATTTTGGGGTGGGAAAGTTGTGGCATCACTGGGCTCACACAAATTTACCACCATCCAGCGTTCCCCCAGGTCTCCCGGTAAAAATGGTGCTTCACTTGTGTGGGAGGCCCAAGTACCCGCGGCAGGCAAGGGCCCAAAACGTAGTGAGATGACATCAAAATGGCCTTTCGCAAAACCCCCTGGTTTTGCAAGGGGGGTCACTTTGGTTTTTGACCCGGTGCTCGGCGGCCATCTAGGGAAACCTACCAAACCCACGCATTTCTGAAAACTAGACACCCGGCGGCTTCCAGGGAGGTATGGCTTGCGTGGATCCCCCAACGTTTCCTTACCCAGAATCCCCTGCAAACCTCAATTTTAGCTGAAAAAAATCACTTTTTTCACACATTTTGGGGTGGGAAAGTTGTGGCATCACCGGGCTCACACAAATTTACCACCACCCAGCATTCCCCCAGGTCTCCCGGTAAAAATGGTGCCTCACTTGTGTGGGAGGCCCAAGTACCCGCGGCAGGCAAGGGCCCAAAACGTAGTAAGGTGACATCAAAATGGCCTATCGCAAAACCACCTGGTTTTGCAAGGGGGGTCACTTTGGTTTTTGACCCGGTGCTCGGCAGCCATCTAGGGAAACCTACCAAACCCATGCATTTCTGAAAACTAGACACCCGGCGGCTTCCAGGGAGGTATGGCTTGCGTGGATCCCCCAACGTTTCCTTACCCAGAATCCCCTGCAAACCTCAATTTTAGCTGAAAAAATCACTTTTTTCACACATTTTGGGGTCGGGAAAGTTGTGGCATCACCGGGCTCACACAAATTTACCACCACCCAGCGTTCCCCCAGGTCTCCCGGTAAAAATGGTGCCTCACTTGTGTGGGAGGCCCAAGTACCCGCGGCAGGCAAGGGCCCAAAACGTAGTGAGGCGACATTTCCACCCCAAAATGTGTGAAAAAAGTGATTTTTTTCAGCTAAAATTGAGGTTTGCAGGGGATTCTGGGTAAGGAAACGTTGGGGGATCCACGCAAGCCATACCTCCCTGGAAGCCGCCGAGTGTCTAGTTTTCAGAAATGCGTGGGTTTGGTAGGTTTCCCTAGATGGCCGCCGAGCACCGGGTCAAAAACCAAAGTGACCCGCTTTGCAAAACCAGATTAACTATTGTTCCTACAGCGTGAGAATTTTGGATTAAAATTGCAAAGAAAATGTGGCAGACATTTTGAGGTTTGCAGGACATTGAGGATAAAAAAAAAAATTTGAATTCACAAGAGAGACATCACCATGAACTCCCATGGGTTTTAGACAATATCTACAGTTGGTGGGTTATTCTTACATGGAAAGTGTACCTTGGCAGAGAAACTAAAGACAAAGATTGCTGCACAACCATCTATTCCTCAAACACACACACATACTGGTTGGATTTGGCACGAAGGCGAGTCATGGTTCAGTGTATTAAATTTTATTAACTAGAGATTTCACAAAAATGAAATGCACTGTCAATAATTAAATTCACAAAAAACCAAACCAATGACTCGCAGCTCGTGAGCTGTAAAGCTACGACAAGGCACCAACCTCTTTACAGGCCATTCATACACCTTTCATACGTGTGAGACATACAAAACCATTCACACCGCCAGCTGCGGGCCCATCACATAACAAAACTCACACCAGCA
This sequence comes from Triturus cristatus, assembly GCF_964204655.1. Lineage (NCBI taxonomy): Eukaryota > Metazoa > Chordata > Amphibia > Caudata > Salamandridae > Triturus > Triturus cristatus. The sequence continues at coordinate 3,106,244 of NW_028187322.1, forward strand.
CACAGCGCCATTCAAGGGCCCATCACTTTCACACGCCCACAATCCAGACACAGCAACTACACATGCTGATGGATTGCGTGGAGTGGCACTCAGCTAGCAGTGTGTGTAGTGACCAGCAGAAAGTCACTACTCACACACAGCCAGCCGAGCTCCAGTCCACACACACCGCTAGCAGAGCGCCAGTCCACACACACCGCTAGCAGAGCGCCAGTCCACACACACCGCTAGCAGAGCGCCAGTCCACGCACACCGCTAGCCGAGCGCCAGTCCACACACACCGCTAGCAGAGCGCCAGTCCACGCACACCGCTAGCCAAGCGCCAGTCCAGGCACACCGCCAGCCAAGCGCCAATCCAGGCACACCGCCAGCCAATCGCCAGTCCAGGCACACCGGCAGCCAATCGCCAATCCACGCACACCGCCAGCCAAGCTCCAGTCCACTGACACCTCCAGCCAAGCACCAGTCCGCACACACCGCCAGCCAAGCACCATTCCATGCACACCGCCTGCCAAGCTCCAGTCCACGCACACCACCAGCCAAGCTCCAGTCCACGGACACCACCAGCCAAGCAACAGTCCGCACACACCACCAGCCAAGCACCAGTCCGCACACACCACCAGTCCACACACACCACCAGCCAATTACCAGTCCACGCACACCGCCAGCCAAGCACCATTCCACGCACACCGCCAGCCAAGCTCCAGTCCACGCACACCACCAGCCACGCACCAGTCCACGCACACCGCCAGTCCATGCACACCGCCAGTCCACGCTCACCGCCAGCCAAGCACCATTCCACACACACCACCAACCAAGTGCCAGTCCACACACACCAACAGCCAAGCGCAAGCCTACACACACCGCCATCACATTTAGGATTTTTTTTGAAAAAAATAAAAACACAAACAAATCGCAAATAGATACAAATATTCTAACAGAAAATCAGCAACTAAATACATTGCACTAACACCAACCTTGAAACAGAATCAAATTATCCAAAGAATACAGACCAGGCAGTTCACTTTACCACTCATGAATGCTCCCAATAATTCTTTCGCATGTGGTACGCTCTAAAACAAGCAGGAAGACACAGTGCAGGATGAGAAGGACAGTCGGGCAGTACATACGACTCTCCTTCCGCGTACCTCTTCGCCAACAGACTCTACATCTCCTACTGGGAAAATCTTTTGAGGGTGTGGGAGGAATGTGATCTGAAAAGTGGCGATCTTTCAATCTAGCAACATCCTCCACCACTCCAACTCTAGGAACACTTGCCTGTTCCACTACAACAAGGCTGCCTATTACAGACTCCTGAAACTTAGCAAAAGTCATCTTTGACTCAGGGCAAGAATCCTGGAACACAACAAAAGCATTAAACATTGCCAAGTGGAAAAGATGGATAGCCAACTTCTTGTACCAAATGTAAGCCTTACGAAGAGCAGTGTAAGGTTCCAACCTCTGATCTACTCTGTCAACACCACCCATGTGCCTATTATAGTCTAAAATGCACACAGGTTTGCGCGCTTCAGCGACCTGACCCCAAACAGTCACGGGTGCAGTGCTTTCATCATGGATGGTAGTCAGCATGTAGACATCTCTCCTGTCTGAAAACTTCACAGCAAGAAGCTCCTGGCAACGCAACGCACTGCACTGTCCCCGCACAAGCTTTTGACAAACAAGTTCTTTCGGGAAACCTTTACGGTTAGAGCGGAGTGTCCACTTTGGCCAATTCCCTGAACAACCACACACCAGTGTAGAAGTTATCTACATATAAATGGTGGCCTTTGTTGAAAAATCCTCTACCAAGTTCCCAAACAAGTTTCTCAGTCACTCCAAAAGTGGACGGACAACCAGGGAGGGTAATCCTAGATTCCTTACCGGTGTACACCCTGAAATTAGACACATATCCAGTCCTACTGTCACACAGCATATACAGCTTTATTCCATAGCGTGCCCTCTTACTAGGAATGTATTGCCTAAAAAACAAGCGGCCCTTGAACAACACCAAAGACTCATCCACTGCATTTTCTTTCCCAGGGGCATAAATCTCAGAAAATCGATCCACAAAGTGATCAAGGACAGGCCTAATCTTAAAAAGACGGTCACAATCAGGGTGATCTCATGGCAACGCTAAACCATTATCAACAAAATGCATCATCCGAAGCAGAAGCAAATACCTGTCACGACTCATGACTGCCGGAAAAATAGACGTTGCCATCAAGGGACTGCTAGACCAATATGAAGACATTGATGGCTTCCTTAGCAAGCCCATCAAAAAAGTTAAACCCAAGAACTTCTTCATCTCTTCAACATTTGTGGGAGTCCACCGGGTAGCTCTAGAGTAGGGCCTAAGTCTGGCACTGTTGTCCCTCAAAAACTGTTTGGCATACAAATTAGTCTGCTCAACAATCTCTGCCAAAAACACATCGTCCATAAACAACTGAAAAAAATGTACCGGCAAAAAGTTTTCAGTATTCACTCTAGACCCTTGAACACCAGTAAACTCTGGCAATGCCGGCTGCACCATGCCAGGGGCAACCCAGAGGTCATCACTTTCAAGGGGAAGCCTTGCAGCCCCAGCCTGCAGCCCAGATGCCTCTTGCCGCACTATCGGCACATCAGTCTCCTCCTCTAACACAGGCACTTCATCCGCACTGAGTATCTTCATCATCCGATGACTCCGTACGGAGAGACAACTCACTGCCAGATTCGTCCCCTGCCTCCTCTCCCTCAGATGCAGAGTCAGTCTCTGAACCATGGTCAGAGTAAGACTCAAACAGCAAACCAACAACATGCTGAGCAGTAATCCTGCGGCTAGCCATTATACTTACTAAGATAGAAGACTGCACAAACCAGTCAACAACAACCAACAATGTGCAAACCAAGTAAGTAAAGAAATGTGTACCTTTATCACAAAGATCAATGTACTCAAAAACTATACAATCCAATTACAAGAGACGGCTGCACTCACCAGAAACCAACTCTGCAGTGACACAGCAAAAACCAACGATATGCAACTAGAAAGAAGAAAAAAAAAAAATTACTCACAGGACAACAAAATACACATCGAGCACCAATGCAAAAAGTTTTTGACACTCAAAAACCTAACATACTACTATTATTACACCATTTGCACAAAAAAAAACAGGCAGAGAAATCAAACACATTTACATTGGGCTTTTCTGCCCCCCCTGGGAGCAGAAACGGCAAAAAAATTAAACCAATCTGCAGAAAAGTCTTCAAAAACAATTGGGGGCCCAGGAAGCGACCCTTGCCCAAGGGGTCGCTTCCTACAATAATAATCAGATCCCTTGTGTCTAGTGGGCTTTTCTGCCCCCCCCCCACCCTGGGAGCAGAAACGGCGAAAAAATAAAACCGATCTGCCCCCAGAGGGAGCAGAAAAGTCTTCAAATAAATTAGGGGGCCCAGGAAGCGACCCTTGCCCAAGGGGTCGCTTCCTACAATGATAATCAGATCCCTGGTGTCTAGTGGGCTTTTCTGCCCCCCCTGGGAGCAGAAACGGCGAAAAAATAAAACCGATCAGCCCCCAGAGGGGGCAAAAAAGTCTTCAAAAAAATTAGGGGGCCTAGGAAGCGACCCTTGCCCAAGAAGTCACTTCCTACAATAATAATTAGATCCCTGGTGTCTAGTGGGCTTTTCTGCCCCCCCTGGGAGCAGAAACAGCGAAAAAATAAAACCGATCTGCCCCCAGAGGGGGCAGAAAAGTCTTCAAATAAATTTAGGGGCCCAAGGAAGCGACCCTTCCCCAAGGGGTCGCTTCCTACAATAATAATAATATCCCTGGTGTCTAGTGGGCTTTTCTGCCCCCCCTGGGAGCAGAAACGGCGAAAAAATAAAACCGATCTGCCCCCAGAGGGGGCAGAAAAGTCTTCAAATAAATTTAAGGGCCCAAGGAAGCGACCCTTCCCCAAGGGGTCGCTTCCTACAATAATAATAATATCCCTGGTGTCTAGTGGGCTTTTCTGCCCCCCCTGGGAGCAGAAACGGCGAAAAAATAAACCGATCTGCCCCCAGAGGGGGCAGAAAAGTCTTGAAAGTATTATGGGTCCTTTTCATCATCAAAGCATCCCTGGTGCCTAGTGGTGGCATTCCTGCAGCACGATCGCGACGCTGTGCGCGATCGTGCTGCAGGAATGCCCTGTATTGAGACATCAGGGGAGAGGAAATACTCTTTCCTCTCCCCCGATGCCTCAATACTTAGAAAATCCCCCCCCCGCGGCCCCACCGGAGCACAAAACTTACCTGCTCCTTGCCTGGACGCCCGGAAGCAAATGGCTTCCAGGCGTCCCAGCGCTTCCTGATGACGCCGGCGCGCGCTGTGCGCGCTGACGTCATGGGGAAGCGTCGGGGGTGGCAGCGGAAACTCTTCCGCTGCCATCCCCCTCTGTGGGGGCACGATCGATGCCCCAGGGGGGGGAGCGCCAGCGCTTCCCCCGGGGGCTGTGCTCATGACGGAGCGGTTCCGTCATGAGCACAGCCCAACCGATGCTCATGACGGAACCGCTCCGTCATGAGCATCGAAGGGGTTAAAACCTGTCATGTTGTCAAGTTTTAGTAGCATTAGAAGCCAGTCTTTGCTTATGTGTTGATTAAATCAGTCCGGCATTGACACTAAAGTGCAGTCGTGAAATACGTAGACTGTGTGCAGTTCCCTTATCACTTCCAGTGCTGTGAATGAGTTTTGGTAAACTCCTATGGATACTGGCGCTTGTCTAGAATCACACTGAATCTTTGTGCATTTGGAAACCACTGTGAGAGAAGCGTTTGGTAATATCGTGTATTTGCTGACAGATAAGTGTTTTAAAACCTGTCATGTTGTCAAGTTTTAGTAGCATTAGAAGACAGTTATGGCTTATGCTTTCATTATATGAGTCAGGGATTGACAGTAAATTGCAGTTGTGAAATATGTAGATTGTGTGCAGTTCCCTTACCACTTGCACTGTAGTGAATGAGTTTTGGTAAGCTCATAGGGATAGTGGTGCTTGTCTAGAATCATACTGTGAGTTAGTGTGTATTTGGGATCACTGTGAGAGAATCATTTGGTAACATCATGTATTTGCTGACGGATAACTGTTTTAAAACCTGTCATGTTGAGAAGTTTTAGTAGCATTAGAATCCAGTCTTTGCTTATATGTTGATTAAATGAGTCATGCTTTGACACTGATGTGCTGTACTTAAATATGTAGATTGTGCGCAGTACCATTAACTCTTCCAGACTAGTGAATGAGTTTTGGTAAACTCCTAGGATAGTGTTGCATGTCTAAAATCACACTGTGAGTCTGTGTGCATTTGGGTAAGGATTGTGAGAGAAGCATTTGGTAACATCGTGTATTTGCTGACAGATAACTGTTTTAAAACCTGTCATGTTGTCAAGTAGCATTAGAAGACATTTATGACTTATGCTTTCATTATATGAGTCAGGCATTGACACAAAAGTGCAGTCATGAAATATGAAGATTGTGTGCAGTTCGCTTACCACTTCCACAGTAGTGAATGATTTTTCTTAAGCTCCTAGGTATATTGGTTGTTGTCTAGAATTACACTGTGAGTCTGTGTGCATTTGAGAACCACTGTGAGAGAAGCATTTGGTAACATCGTGTATTTGCTGACAGATAACTAATTTAAAACCTCTCATGTTGTCAAGTTTTAGTAGCATTAGAAGCTAGTCTTTGCTTATGCATTGATAAAATGAGTCAGGGTTTGACACTAAGGTGCAGTACCATGTACTATTCTGTTCACTGTGGCAGAACTGAAAATTTAAAAGTTTTACCTAAGCACTGTCCTCGAAGTAGTCTGATTATTTAGTCAGTTTCTAAGTACCAAATAGATTGCTTCAAATAAAAGTGTTCTGACATACCATACACTTGTCTTTTACACCTTCAATTCCCTAGTCAGTATCCATACACTTCCAGGAAACATCCTGTCACTTCCTTTGCAGTCCTCTAGAGACCCATTCAACAGCATGTACTAATCCATTGACTGTGCCAAAACTCAAACACTTATAAATTCACCTAGACACTCTCTTTCCAGTACTCTAATGATTCAGTTACTGCCTAAGTATTCATGCACTGAGCCAGTTCTTAGCACATGGACTACGTCAAACCCATATCCACTATGCATGCAGTCCTCTAACCACCTACACACTTGTCTTGCACAACTTCAATTCCCCAGTCAGTATCCGTTCACTTCCAGCAAACACCCTGTCACTGCCGTTGCACTCCTCTCGTGACCCATTCACCATCAAGTACTAATCCATTCACAGCGCCAAATCCTAGTAAATTCACCCAGGCACACTCCTTGCAGTACTCTAATCATTCAGTCAGTACCCAAGTACTCATCCAGTTACCCAGGCCTTAGTATATGGACTGCTTCAAACCCTTATCCTCTATGTATGCAGTCCTCTAACCACCTACACAATTGTCTTTCACACCTTCAATTCCCTAGTCAGTATCCATACACTTCCAGGAAATACCCTGTGACTCTCTTTGCAGTCCTCTAGTGACCCATTCAGCACCATGTACTAATCCATTCACTGTGCTAAAACCCAAACACTTATACATTCACCAAGATACTATCTTTGCAGTACTCTAATCATTCAGTCAGTGCCTAAGTATTCATACACTGAGCCAGGCCTTAGCACATGGACTGCTTCAAACCCCTATGCACTATGCATGCAGTCTTCTAACCACCTAGACACTTGTCTTTCACACTTTCAATTTCCTAGTCAGTCTCCATACAGTCCAGAACTTGTCACTGCCTTTGCACTCCTCTAGTGACCCATTCAGTACCAAGTACTAATCTATTCTCTGTGCAAAAAGCCTAGCACTTACAAATTCACCTAGGCACTCTCCTTGCTGTACGATAATCATTCAGTCAGTGCCCAAGTAGTCATGCAGTGAGCCAGGCCTTAGCACATGGACTGCTTTAAATGCCTATGCAGTATGGATGCAGTCCTCTAATCACCTACACAGTTGTGTTTCACACCTTCTATTCCCTAGTTAGTATTCATACTCTTCTAGCAAACACCCTGTCACTCACCCAGTGTGTCTCCTTATAGTACTGTAATCATTTAGTCAGTTAGCATGTAGTCTTTTAGTGAGGTAGGCTTTAGGGCATGAACTGCTTCAAAGTAGTATGCACTATGCATGTAGTGTTTTAATTATTGTCACACTTGTGGTTCAGGGCTATAGTTTCATAGTCAGTTTTTATATAAAATGTGTTTGTACAGTAATGGAATAGTATACATTTGAAAGTTATTAATATACATTTATTTGTGATTCTTTTTTACAGATACAGAACAGGAGTGTTTCTCATCTGTTTGCACTCTTCTCGTGCAAGATTGTTTGGATGAAGGGTCCTTAGGTGTTTCATCATACTTGCTGTGCCGCACGAGTATTTTTTGTTAGGATCTCCTCGTAACAGAACTCTTTGGCAAATCTTGTGAGTGACGAAGGTGGCATTGGTCTTTGTTTGCTCCTTGGAAAAAGTAAAACTTTTCCTCACCACTGAAGAAAAACATTGTTTGTGTGGTGCCTTCTGCAAAACATTTTCTTCAGATTCGATAAATATTTTAAAGCGGCAACAGTTTTTGTAAGTTAAACTTATAAAATGTTGTTAGCTGTATGCATATTATATATATGTGATTTGTTTCTTGTGGTATTTTGTTGAGAATACCATGTTGTTGTTTTTTTAACAATCTCTTATTTTCCAGGTCTGTCGTCGACATCCATTGTCCCCACAGTAGTGTTCCGCCTTGTTGTTTTTTATTATTGTTGTTACATTTTGTTTATTAGTTTATTGTTTATATATATATGTTAATAAAAAAATAAAGTTTGAAAATAGTTTTTCGTTTATATATTTATTATTATAAAAAATAAAGTTTGAAAACAAAATTAATAACGTTTTTGGTTGTTCTCCTAACTGCTGTGTGACATTCTTGTTCTTATTACTGTTATTTGATGGAGTCCACCATGGTGTTAAATTTTGGTGGACTTATCGCTGGAATCCTGGTGATTTCTGCAGTTTGCACTAACTTCTGAATAGTGTGTTAGATTTATCTCAACTTTACTTCCGTTAAAGTGCTTATAATGAAATGGAGAGTAGCCGTTCCCGTGCAAAAAGACACAAGGCGCACCTTTCCGATGTATTCTAAATACTAAAATCCTGTATTGAATTGCACTGAGGTACACACAAAATCTATTAAGAAATCTCATTGTATTTATATTGATTGGGAATAGTGCGTAAGGTGCTGGATCTTGATGAGATACACTGCTCAGTTCGTATATTGTTCTGCACACGAAAAAAATCCCATCACAACTTTCACACCAATTGCAATGCGAAACAAATTCCGGCAATAAGACACGTTAGCACCAGGGATTTTACACCTGCTTTATGCTGGTGTTAAGCAGGACAACTACCTGCACCATGAAAGGGAACACAGTCAAGAGCCACACCTGAACACCCACAGGTACCATAGAGTCAATGAGCATGATACAGGGATACCCATGAGGGACAGAAGACTCATCTCAACAACTCCAGGACCGCTAATGCCCCCCAAACCAACATCTTAGTAAGTGTGTCCCTGTGGTCATTGTCTTAGCATGATGGGCACGAGCCCTGCAACATCATAGTGTGCTGTCACCTCGGCGTTGGCAGTGAGCCTGGATGTGTAGCTACGCACGCATCCTCCTGCATGCACAACTGGCGTGTGCTGGTCTGGGGTTCACAGGTCAGTGCAGGGGTGTGCCTATCTGGCAAGGAGAACGGGGTGTCTCGGACATGTCCGTGTACAGGAAGTGCGGTAAGTGTGTCTCTGTGTTCTGGTGTGGCCTGCTACAAGAGCCGCAGCAGTTGATGTTGTAAACTGGCATGCACCACCTCCAAACGGCACTGTGATGTTGTAGTTGGAATGTAGCAGGACATGCGCAAATAGGCATTACAATGGTGTGCTGTACGAGTGCACAAGATACAACAGCGTACCGTACAAAAGTGTGGGGGCTCATGGGAGGGAGGTGCAGCCGTTTGGCAACATAACACACAGTGAACTCGACCATGTGCCACATGCTGGGCATCTCATCCATGATGACCACGGTCGCAGACATCCCACAACACCAACTACTGGCCTTTGTACACATCCTGTATGAATGCAGCGTGGTTTTCACTTCTATGCTCGTTCAGTGGTGTGATGTTGGCGGGTTGTGTGACTTGTGCTGCTTGTTGGTGTGTTTCATTTTGGCCATTGTTAGTCTATATGTGTGTTGTACTTAATTGTGCATGTGTGCCATTCTGCCCATCTCCCCCCTCCCCCCCACTCCCTGTTTCTTCCTCTTCCTACTGCTGTTGTGTCTATAATTTTGTTGCTGTACACATAAATACATGTAAAGAATAAATTAGAATAGTTCCTTGATTCTTTTAGGTTTCAAAACTTCTCTATTGGTTTCTTTTTAATTTTCCATATGAACCGTTTTTTTAATATTGAACAACACATAGAAGTGAGAAGTGTAACGTATTCTATCAGCACACTTTCTAGAACATTCTACAACACGTGCAGGTTAAAAGTTCATCAATTTTTTAAAACTTAACGATATTTTTTTGTAACATTTTCTTGAATATTTAACGACACGTGCAGGTTAAAAGTTGACGATTGTTTTAAGTTCGAACAGTGCCTTTGAAATGCAAGTAGCATGTGTGGTTGATCTGAGCAAATTTTATCCTTTGATATGTACTCCACGTTGAAACTGCTTTTTCTTAACCAATCACAAAGATGCTTTTCTACAAAACTAATGTGCACCCTACTTTTAAAAAAGAATGCTTTTCATGATATCTTCAGAGATGTAATATGTGACGTCATCAGCAGCGCATTGCGGGGGCGCGAGTTATAGTTAGCTAAACTAACTATAACAGGGGAATTTCTAGGGTTTTGTACGAGGGAAATGTCCAGCTAACTAGAACGCACCTGAAACCTTTGGTTTTTTCAGTGAATTTGTAAGGTTTTTTAAATGCCAATTCCTAACTATAACGCCCCTGAAACCTATGGTTTTTTCAGTGAATATATATATATATAACCTACTGGCGGTCGCCAGTAGGTAGTTATAGTTAGGACCTATCTTCCATAGGAAATCCACAGCATTCTATTTGGAATAACTTTGGCGCCCGTTGACGAATCTTCGAGAAATTTTCAAAACTTTTGGCCAGCTCCGGTCCACTCCTATCCTGAAAGTCTCGGGATGATTCGTGTAGCGGGGGCTGAGAAAAAAGGGGGGGTCCCAAAACGTGTTTTCCCCATGCATTTTCCCATAGGACCTTTAGCCACAGCTACAGCCCGAACTGCTGAATGGAATTGCACCAAATTTGGCAGAAAGGTAGACCTTGGTTCAGAATCGTGCCTTTTGCTTAAATGGTGTAAATCCGTTAAGTAGTTCCTGAGAAAATCAATAGTAAAATCACATATATATCTGGGCGGAGCCTAACCACACATCTCATCGTGAGATCTGATTGGCTGTCAGCACTTCATCCATGAAGTGTTGGCAGCCATCTTGGGACCAATATACATGATAGCACCTCATTAAAAAGCATTGCAGTTAATAGAAGGTTTTAAGACTTTAGTTACATTAGATATCATTGGTTGATGGTACCATACTCATTTTAGGAATAGTGGTATGTTCTAAGGTGATTTTAGCATGTGAAAAAGCCTTCTGCTGGGATATCATGATTGAGAGAAAAATATTTTCTCATGCTTTTCCCACAGAGATTTGGAAGGTGATCTATAAGCTAAACTGAGAGCATATTTTCTGTAAATTCACATTATCTTTCTCAGTCATGTGAGAATGAAGTCTGACATTCTCAGTAAAACATGTACATCCAACAAGGGCAGAGACTGTCAGTTGATTCCTTTGTGTTCTACTGCAGCTTCCCAGTGTGTTCCAAAGAACAACTAGAGCGCTAACAGTACTACTTATGAAAAACGTATGGCACACCTGAAGCCATCTTGATTGGAATAAAGTGGTAACTCTTAAAACATTTAATTTAAAAAGGAACAAAATGAGGGGGTTCATTTTGCCATAGAAAGTAGGATTAGTGCTGCAGAAAGAAAAATTAGGGCACGTTTTGACTTCTCAAATCCTCTTCTGTTTCATTAAAAAATTCTGACATGCAGACTGAAACATGCACTTTCAATACCAGCAGCAGACTTCCCTGGTGAGCAGTAGCTTTACTACAGTGATCTAATGAGCAACTAGAGTGCTACCATTCAGAATTTATGGCAAATGTGTGACACATCTGAATGCCTTCTTGATGGAATCAATGTAAAAAACTGAAAGTATTTCCTACTGAGGAGACTGCAGTAAATGAGGAAATTAGGAAACTTCATAACAAATAAGTCTCCCAAGATGGCCCCAGAGACAAAAGAGCCCAAATGCAGCCCAAATATCACCCAGATGTAGCCCAAGTATAGCCCAATGACAGAATGTCCCAGAGTGTTCTTAAGAACTAGAGCGCTTACTGTCTTACTCATGACAAAAGTATGGCACACCTGAAGCCATCTTGATTGGAATGAACTGGTAACACTTAAAACATTTAATTTAAAAAGGAATACAATGAGGGGGTTCATTTTGCCATAGAAATTAGGATTAGTGCTGAAGAAAGAAAAATTAGGGCACATTTTGAGTGACTTCTCAAATCCTCTTCTATTTCATAATTTTTTTTTGACATGCAGACTGAAACATGCACTTTTAATACCAGCAGCAGACTTCCGTGGTGAACAGTAGCTTTACTGCAGTGGTCTAATGAGCAACTAGAGTGCTAACATTCAGAATTTATGGCAAATGTGTGACATATCTTAATACCTTCTTGATGGAATCAAAGTAAAAAAACTGAAAGCATTTCCTACTGAGGAGACTGCAGTAAATGAGGAAATTAGGAAACTTCATAACAAATAAGTCTCCCAAAATGGCCACCAGAGCCCAAATGTAGCCCAAATATCACCCAGATGTAGCCCAAGTGTAGCCCAATGACAGAAGTGTGCAAAACACTTACTTTTTGTATTTTTGCAGTTTTATATAGTGCAGACTTTTCAGGTATTGGAGTGCCTTTACATGAGCATAGGTTACATCACACAAGAACAAATTCATTTTGGTTGTAGACATGGGGAGATTAAGTGATTTGACCAGAATCACAGAATGTAGAGCTGAAGCAGAAACTCCAACCTGGTTCCCCAGTTGCAAAGTCTGCAGCTCTGGAAGTAACACCACATCCTCTTCCCCTAAGTGCAACATTTAATCAAGTGGTCAACTGGATAAAAAAACATAAAGATAACAAGTAATTTAAAAGTGCTTTGTCGCTATTTGAAAACTCAGAAAATATGTCCTTATTTTAGTCTTTTAGAGCACTAACCATACTTTTGATGCAAATAAGACCCTCTCATATATGTAATTTCTAAAGGAAATGCTCTAGGTATTACAGTTTTGATTACTTCAAGATGACGTCAGGCGTTCCACACTTTTGTGATAAATATAGAATTTTAGCAATCTAATTGTTCATTAGGATACTGTTGAGAGGCAGAGGCCAGGGGCACAGACTCTGAAAATTGAAGGTAGGTAGGAGGGTGCAGAGGCAACAATGTGACCACACTGGGCAGGCAGGAAGGGCTGTGGCAGCACAACAGACTATGGAGGGCAGTGGAAAGGGGGGCAGGGGAAACACACCAACAATACAGGACTGGCAAGAGAGGATGTAGCAATATAACAGACCATTGTGGGCAGAAGGAAGAGGCAGTGGTAGTACAACCAGACATGCCAACAGACCCGATTCAGCCAGGAAATGTCCAATGTTTTTGAGCTCAAATGGACTTTATTTGATCTGTCTCCTGTCTACAATCTCCTCTTTTTCAATGTAACTCAAAGGGTAAAATCAATACCCCAGTTTTTTTTCAAAATCTCCCTCTTACCAAGTTCAAAATGTTCGCAAGTATGGTACATTGGATCATGGAAGGCAGGAGGAATTGGGGTAGGGACATGGACTTGGATAACAGAGGACAGGAGGGGCATGGAGAGGTGCCCCTAACTGACCCTGCAGGGCAGGCATCAGGGTTTGCAGCAGCACAATACACCACACAGGGCATGCGGGACGGGAGTGCAGCACAACAATCCATAGAAAGCAATAGGGAGGGGACAGGACCATGCACATGGACAACAGAGAACAGAGGGGAAAGAGGCAGCCGACCATAATGGACAGACAGGAGAGAAAGCTGCAGCATAACGGACCACAAAGGGCAGGAGGGATGGATCAGGGGCATTACAATGGAACAGACAAGCCAGGAGGGAGGGAATAGGGGTCTGCACATGGAAACAGAGGGCTGGGGGCAAGGGGGCAGGGCAGGAGCAGCAGGATGACCATGGATGTCAGGCAGGATGGGCACTAGAAGCAAGATACACCATGGCGAGCAACAGTGAGACTATAATGGCATACACACAGACCATGGAGGGAAGGTGGGAGGGGCCGTGGCAGCACAGAAGACCATGCATGGCAAGCGGGAGGGTTAGTGGCAGCACAATGGCTATGATGGGCAAGAAGGAGAGTGCAGGGGAATGCACAAAGGACCATGGAGGATAGAAGGGAGGGTCAAGACCTGGGCACAGACAAGAGAGTTCAGGGGAAGGTTCCTCACAACAGACCGCGCGGGGCAGGCTGGAGGAGCAGTTGCAGCACAACAGACCAGGGAGGGCAGAAGGGTGTGGCAGTAAAATGGACCATGGAGGAAGGGGATGGGGGCATGGCATGTGGACCGGCACGGTTGAGGTGGCAGGGACAGGTTACAGTCATCTGACAATGCTAGGCAGGTGGGAGGGGAGTGGCAGCTCAACAGAACACTCAGAGTAGATAGGAGTGGCAGGTCCACGGAGCATGGTGGGCAAAAAGGATGGAGCAGGGGCATGCACCAAGACATCAGAGGGCAGGGGGAAGGAGAATAGGGGTAGCAGGCTAAGCAGGAGGTCAAAGATGGGCCATAGAATTGGGCAATGGAGGGCAGGAGGAGTGGACTGGTACATCATGCTAAATGGAGGGCAGTGGCAGCACATCAGACCATGCATGGCAGGAGGGAGGAGGCCAGTCCATGAATTCAGACAACAGAGGATCGGGAGGAAAGGGATGGGGCAGCAAGCTTACTGTTCAGAGAAGGTGGGTATTAGGAACTTTATTGTTTTTAAAATGTGTGTCTGTGCAAACTACTTAAAATATGAACAAATTTACAGCTTAATCTCACTATTATTCAAGAAGAAGAGGACGTATGTGACTGACTCCGGGCTCACTTGGCAGAAACATCCCCTGACCCTTCACCCTCCCCCCCCCCCCATCGCAAAATGTAATGCCCGTGAAAAGGGTAGGTGAACGCAATGTTATATAGAACATAGTCCTGAGAGCACGATTGAAAATGAAAACTAGATATAGTGTATGGTATAAATATGCACCAAAAAGTGTGATATAAGATGAACCGGGCGTGAAATATAATATGCAATACATTGTGCGCAATGACAGATTCATTGGAGAGCGCGAGATAGCTCAGACACTAGCGCGTGCTATGCGATATGCGCCTTGGAGTGTAATATGCACAGGGCAGTGTTGTGTAACCTAACTAGTCTCTAAAGTTGTAATATAAAATATGTGCTGGGGAGTGTAACGTTGCATATGCACTGTGACAAAGATATGGATCCCAGATTGTAATATGTATAGCATAGCGCTGTGCATTATAACATAGGCATCGAGGAAGGCACGTTAGATGGGGCAATATAACCCGTGCAAAGGCAAGTGTGGCATGACATATTCATGGGGTGGTGTTACAGTGCACATGGGCTAGAGAGTGTCATAGCATACGCACTAGCTGGTGGAATACAACACAGAGGTGTGTGGCACTCGGCGGGCACTGGTGGGTGTAACACAGCATTGGGCTCAGCCAGGAGCATGCTGTGACTCTCAAGTGATGTTCGTCCCCTTTCCAGAGAGTAAAATAAAAAGTATTACACATCTGGCGGTGGATGTGTGTTTTATTTACCGTGAGGGGGGTTTCTTGCATAGTTTTGGTCGAATTTTTGTCGAATCCCCTTTGAATGGCTTGGTGTGCGTGTGTATTAAATGTGCCCATCAATAGCTACCCATGTTTGTATAAATAAAGGACAAGGGTGTCTACTTGGAGAGTACCCACCGGCGGGGGCGCCGGGATTAGGCACGGTCGGGCGTCAGACACGTCAGGGCTTCACTAACGGTGTAAATGCATTCCACGTGGATTCATTTTATGCATAGTCGCCTTTTAATGAATATCACGCAAATCGTCATGGTGATAGGTACGTACAGTTTGTCCTAGGTGTTTCTATAAATATATATTTCTTTAAGATAATAAAAAACCATGGCCGGCCCCGGGGAATGGGGTCCCCGGGGCCATACGTGGCCTGAGGAGGGGAGCAACGGAACCCTCCCCCCCCCGACCCCCCCAAAGAATAAAAAAAAAAAAAAGGCCATGCCCCGGGGGTTGGGGTTCTAGGGCCGATTAAGGCCTTGGGAGGGGGGGCCACGTGGCCCCCTTCCAAATTTTTAAAAAAAATGAATTAGGAGGCAGGCCTTGGGGGATGGGGTCCCCAGGGCCAATAAATTAGAAAAAGGGGGGACACACAGCCCCCCTTCTTAAAAAATAAAATAAGACCGCCATCGCGCTGGAGGCCACGTTCCCTCCTTGCAGCACTCTGCAAACGCGCCCCCTGGCGAGTTGTAAGTTGGGGAATTAATTCCCCTTCAATACTGAGGGTCCCTGAGGGCCAACTAGCCCAACAGGTATCTCCAGTATGCCCCAGGTAGCTGCGTTGCAGACAGGTGTTCTGAGGCTACGCCCCTTTTTACACCTCTCTGCAACGCAGCTCTGTGGCGCTTACTGGAGGTACCTAGTGGGCTAGTTTGACCCTAGGGACCCTTAGGATTCAAGGGGACTTAATCTCTCAACTTAAAATGGCTACAGGGCGTGTTTACACAGTGGTGAAGGGAGGGGACGGGGCCTGAGTTAACGTGTGCAAACTCGCCCTGTGGCGAGTTTTAAGTTGGGGAAATAATTCACCTTCAATCCTGAGGGACCCTGGGGGCCAACTAGCCCACCAGGTGCTTCCAGTAAGCGCCACTGCGCTGCGTTGCAGAGAGGTGGTCTAGGCCGTGTCCCTTTTTACATCTCTCTGCAACGCAGCTCTGTGGCGCTTACTGGAGGTACCTAGTGGTCTAGTTGGACCCTAGGGACCCTCAGGATTCAAGGGGACTTAATCTCCCAACTTAAAACGGCCACATGGCGTGTTTACACAGTGGGGAAGGGAGGGGACGGGCCCTGAGGTGACGTGTGAAAACACGCCCTGTGGCGCATTTTAAGAGGTAGTTTTAATCCCCCTGCCCTATTATATACTAGGGGCTTACAGAGAAGGTCATGCTAATCACAGGGGGACCCCAACGCATAGTGTTCCCTAGTGTATGTAGGTGTTTTCACTGTATTCTGAGTGTCTTTTAACATAGCACTGGGTCTGGGACTGGTTAGTCACTCAGTTACCACCAGTATCCGTCTGAAAAAGTTGAGGGTACAGGATGATTTTGCAATACGGCTTGTTTATGCTCTTCTGTTTGTTCTTTCTGCACGTTATCCTTCTTCCTGCACTTTTCTTCGTCTTTGAGGACTTCTGTTGCTTCTTTCTGCATTTCTTTTTTTTTCTTTATGTGCATTTTTTCTTCTTTCTTCACATGTCCTATCTCTGTAGGCATGGTTAGAAATTAGCATTTAAAAAACCTTTGAAATTCACTGAAAAAACCATAGGTTTCAGGCACGTTATAGTTAGACATTAGCATTTAAAAAACCTTAGAAATTCACTGAAAAAACCATAGGTGTCAGGAACGTTGTAGTTAGCTGGACTTTTCACTCGTACAAAACCATTGAAATTCCCCCGTTATAGTTAGTTCAGCTAACTATAACTCGCGCGCCCGCAATGCACTGCTGATGACGTCACATATTACATCACTCATGACATGGTCAGTGACATCACTCATGACATCACTGATGACCTCTCAAATGACATCACTGATGACATCATCCTTGTGATAGAGTGGCAGACCTCCTCTCACCCTAATATAACCTTTGATACACACATTCAAAAATAGAAAATACAATTTTCTAAACAATGGACATACCAATACCAGTTACAACAACCTATTCAGTAATTCTTAGATCCACATACACATCCACTCATTCACCAACAGTCCTATACAGTCACTCTTACATGTACTCACTCATCATATGTACTCATACACCTATACATCCTGTTACACAATGCCATTCATCCATAGTTACTCACACACATAGTCACTCATGGTAATAAAGAATCAAACATCCATTTACTTGCATATACAGTTATACACACACCACCACACTTACTTCTACAGAAACTTACACATACTTAGTCTTATAAACAATCACTTATAGAAACACACTTATTCATACAGGAACTCTTTCAATCTCTCACTCTCACATATACTCACTTATATACACCAATAGTCACATATACAAGTTTAAAACGTATGTAGTTACTCATAAAGACACTATTGAGACAGTCATTCACTCACTAACACACCCATGCACACACTCATCCACCCATACAGTCCTGCACACATGCTGTCTTCAACACATACAAACAGTGAGTCACTCATTCATGCACCTATGCACTACGTAATAGCCCCCACCAAACCATACAGACGCTCAGACACTCATACTGATACTCAAAAAACCAACTAATACCCTATATAGACACTCATGTAGCTACTCACCAACCCATGCAGCCACTTATACACAAAGTGATAGACTGATACAGAGATATACACATGTAAACATTACTCACTAAGCCATGTATTCACTAAGATACTTAGTCAGTCAGTTATACAATCAATTTTTCAAACACAAATCATCCTTTTAGTGCTGGGCAAACATTTCGGGTGAGTACCTCCCAGCAACGACAAACTCACCTTCTTCTTTGCCAGCAAACTCTCTGCCTGTTCCCGCCTCCCGCCACCGCAGTTCCATCCAGTGCGGCCGCGGAGTGGAGGTGGGGACTACCTTTCCCAGGCTCACTAGCGGCAGGGACGCCGACAACGCTGGTACCGCGCCCGGAGGCGCATAAAAGAGTAGCATAACCCCCGCGTCGCGCCGGGCTAAGCCCGGGCAAAGGGCGGGCCCTCTGTGGCTGGAGTAGGCTGGGCTGGGCCACCCCCCTTGGATCTTGTTCCAGGTACTGTAGATGAAAACGGCTCAAATCACTAAGTTATAACTTTCTACATGAGAACTGTGGACATTGCACAACACTCGCATACAGTGGACAATGGATTGCTCCTGTAAGGGACTGTAAAATGATTTAATCTGTGCTCTACAAAGCTAGGTTTTTTAATACTATTTTTCTATCCCGTTGTGAGCGTATCAGGAGGCAGTGAATAGTGTTAAAAAATTCTTCTATGGCTACCAAACCAAAAACGCGCTCTACTAAGAGGAAACCATGTACCCCACTTATTTCCACACAAAAAGGGCCTGATACCAATACTAATACCCCAGCAGGTTACATAGTCCAACCAACGGCAATTGATTTAATGTTAAGAAAGGTTATTGGGGCGGTAAATGGGGAGATCGAGCGTACACAGAGACGCTTATCGATGACACCCATAAACACCTCTCATACACCTACACAAACCATACCTATACAAATCGCTGATATAAATCTCTGCGAAACTTTACAAAATGATAGTCTTAATGCCTCACCTGAAGCTATTCCCTGTGGCCAACAAGTAACAGACACTGGGCTACTCCGCGACAGGGTGGAAAAAAGAACCCTGAGAACTAGAAATAGAACCAACAGATGGGGCACAAAGAATACACATACTAAAAAATCGAAACCAACTAGTGGGGGTGGCAAGACACACATAATAGATGATGAGGTTGTGGAAATAGAAGCTCAATGTCCCTTAATCCCTCCAGGATGGCTGCATTCTATAATTGCTGACCTTCAGAAACGTCTTGAGACTTTCATAACTACTCAAGTAAAATCATTAGTTTGTAAATTAGATAAAATTGCTAATGAATTACAAAAACAGGCTAAGATGAAGGAGTCTACAAACCCTAACTTGACTGGAAATCCTACATCATCATCAGTGCCTACCTTACCACGGCCAATTCCTGTTGGTAACAACTGTGTAAGCAATGAGCCATGTACTCTTGTACATGTTCATGCATTACCTAAAGCTCCAGCTTACTCGGAGGATAGAAGTGTCCAAAAAGGTGGGAATTATGAAACCCGTAAAGGTCAGGTACAGTCCAATCCTACTCGGACTCAGACGGGGATTTTTGCCAATCACAGTCAGAATGATAATCACCAGGTAGGACAGGAGTGCATGGATAGAACCCATTCTCCGCCCCCCCCCCCCCCGGGTAAATTTACCTCCTCAAGCAAGTCCCTATGTTGTGGTGTTTGCTGGGGTACCTGAACTAAGGATGGGTGAGAAAGAGTCATATATGGAACTTAAAAAAAAAAGATTATTAACTGGTTGAACACACACAGGCCATTACAAGGGCAGGAAACTGGAGAAATTATACATGTTAGGAGAGTACCCTGGTTGGGAAGTAGAAGGAAAGATATCGAAGGGGATTGCATTATTGCAAACTTCAGGAACCCGAACTTGGTGGAGTATATACTGGGTAATTATAATAGGAATGTAACCAGTACTATACGATCTATGTCACTAGGTTACTTTTACCCTAGAAACTGTGCTGCCTACCCCCCAACTCACATTCAAGGAAGAAAGGACAGAGGAGTAGCTGGCTATAGGGCAAGGAAATCTGAATACAGTGGCCGGCCATTATTAAATCAGGGTGACCTACAGTGGACAAATAGATTCAGTCCCCTTCGGTCTCTGGATGAAAATTATTGACTACCCAAAGTAGATACATATCAGGAGGGGTTGGAAAGAAGGATGTCCACCGATGCTAATGAATTAGCATCTTGGGGAAGTTATAAGCAGAACGGGCTGGGACCTACCCCGTTAAAGGAGGATGGAGAGAAACAGGAGTCCATGACAGGGAAGAGGGATGTTGTCAGGCCAAATGCCCAGGGTCTAAATGGGGTGAGGGTGATGGGGGGAAGGGTGAATATAACCTCCTGGAATATAGCAGGTCTAGCTGGAAAATTTGAAAATGTAGATTGGAGGAATCAATTACGTGGCATTCATATACTAGCCCTACAGGAGACCTGGGCGGTTAACTCCGACCTCTATCATTTAGAGGGCTATAAATGTTTTTTTGTCCCAGCCCAGGAGAGCAGGGCAGGAAGGGTGAGGGGAGGGCTAATACTGTACGTGGACATCAACCTTAAGGGAAGATGGACGTTGCCATCCTGGACATCACATACCCTTCAAGCGGTAACATTCCAAGGACAAGGGCTGAGGGTACAGCTATTTAACATCTATAATTCAGGCTCTTTAAATGGTAGGAATGCTGCCCTGTTGGAGTTAGATGCTAGACTGAACCAAGAAGCCGATTTAAGGAAAGGGGGGGGAGAACCAATTGTGTTACTAATGGGTGACCTAAATTGTCACCTCTGCCCAAATTTGTTACCAGTAACTGCAGACTGTGATCTTTGCCCGGTCACGAAGGGGCCACACTTTGAGCACAGTACCGAGGGCACAATATTAACTAATTTAATTAGTACTCATACATTAGCACACACTAATGATTTGGTAGTCCCAGGTCCAGAGGGCACTCTTGTGCCAACTTTGAAAGGAAGAGGATGCTCTTCCATTATAGACTACATACTGATATCCCCCTTTGCAAAACACCGGATTATAGAGGTTAGCACTAAATGGAGTACGTTTAGTGACCACAATCCTTTGGTTATTGAACTATTCTACAAGGCCCACTTGGAAATGAATATACAAGCGGATACTACCCTACGGCCAATAGACCAGGGGAGGCGCTTAAGGTGGGCGAAAATCAATGCCCAGGAATTCTATACCACGCTGCTTGTAAAGGGTAAAAAGTATGTAGAAGATTGCTTAGATCTGAAGATAGGTGGAGTTGATTTAGTTGCGGCCTTTGGGGACTTGACAAAACTGGCCGAAAAATTATTAGAATCAAAAGGTCCCAGAAAGATAGGTACACAGCCAAGATGGTTTGATACTAACTGCTCCCGAGCATTAAGAAACCTAAAATCAAGCCTTAAAGCTAATCCCAGGGATAAGACTGAAGTAGCCAAATATAGACAAATTTACAAAACTAAGATAAAAGAAAGAAAGGCCACCCTACAAGCAGAAGTCTGGGCTGATCTAAGAGAGACAGGAGAAAACAGGGACTTTACAGAATTTTGGAGGATTATTAACAGGCCCTGTTTTCAGGATAGTAGTGCTCCGGTCCTCAGTACAAACATCCTCCCACAGCATTCGGTGACTCATTTTGAGGGTCTTTATAACCACTCTAAAGATACAAAAGAAGAAGGGGGCTGGGATGGTATAAGGAGCTTGGAAATAGATTTCACACTAACAGAGATCAGGAAGGCAATCCAAGGGTTGACGCCGAACAAAGCACCAGGGCCCGATGGTACTCCCCCAGTTCTATATCGAAGTAACATCGATCTGTGGGCGCCAATTTTAACGAGGGTGCTAAACGCAGCTATTAAATCAGGACTCCCAAGATCTTGGTCCACTGCATTAATTGTCCCTATCTTTAAGAAAGGGAATAGGGACAATCCTCAATGCTATAGACCGATATCGCTGATCGATGTATCAGCCAAAATACTTGGGCGGGTGATTTTGAATCGTCTTATGACCTAGACTGAAGAGCATCATATAATAGCTGATACACAGTATGGGTTTAGAGCGGGAAAATCGACCAGTGACCAATGTCTAAATCTATATTTACTGGTTGCTAAGTATACTAAAGCAAGCAACGGCCCCATCTATATGGGTTTTATGGATTTGGCGGCGGCCTTTGATAATGTGAACAGGAACAAATTGTGGGCAATGATGAATAAGTTGGGAATAGACCCGGGCCTTATAAACATTCTGAGAGAGTTGCATTGGAATACTACAGCTAGAGTTCGCTTCAGTACGGAGGGGGGGCGGACTGACTCATTCCCATGTACAAGTGGAGTAAGGCAGGGGTGTATCCTTGCTCCCTTTTTCTTCTCATTATATATTAATGATTTAGAGACAAACCTTACTGTTCAGACTGTAGACTGCCCTAAAGTAGGGAAGCGTCAAATTCCGGTACTTTTGTACGCGGATGACGTGGTCCTGCTTGCACGAACCCCACGAAGCCTCCAGTCGCTCATCAATGGATTTGTAAAATTCATGGACAATTTAGATCTGTCAGTGAATTTGAGCAAATCATTTACAATGGTCGCAGGCAAAAAACTCACTAAGACACCTGTGTTTAAGATAGGGACCCACATAATGGGCACTGTAAGTACCTTTCCCTATTTAGGCCTTTTATTTGATGGCAAGATTCAGTTTGACTCATTGATTGAGGAACGCTGTACTAATCTGGTTTCCTCAAGTGGTGCAATATTGAATTTTGCTCACAGGTTGGGACGCTGGTCACCGGAACAAATAATGAGCCTATATAGCTCAATAAGTACCGCAAAGGCATTGTATGGAGCTGAGGTGTGGGGCTTTAGGGATGCTAAACACTTACAGCAAGAGGAAGATACATTTCTCCGAAGAATCCTGAAGATCCCACAGTCTATTCCAGCCGAAATTGTACACTCAGAACTTGGGATCCCATATATTACAGATCAGGTGAAGATTAGGCCGGTCATGGCTTGGCTCAGTATTTGGGCCAATCCTGAGGCGGAACTAAGCAGAGAAATTCTCATGGACTGTTTGCAAAGGGATAAGGGGATGCAAATCCCATGGCTGAAATATGTTAAAACAACACTAGAGGCCATAGACCAGCATACCCTCTTTAGTAAGCCGTGTACAATTTCTATGACCAGCAAACCACAAATAAAACAACTGTTGCTGGAAAAATTGGAAACGGTTAGGGCAACCAAAGCATTAACACTAAAACGGTCAGTAGCCGCTCATTGCCTGGTTAAAAACGGGGAGGGTATGGAACCCTATTTATTTCTGATATATAACCAGCAGGACAGGTTTTTAATGTGTCGTTTTAGGCTCAATTTGTTACCTAATATTCTTTCTTATCCATCTGGTTTTACTGTAACGATTGAGCAGAAGGGTGCCTGCGGCTGCGACAACAAGTCTCCGCAGGACACCCTTCATTTTGTATTATTGTGTCCATTTTATCGTACCCCTCGGCGCATGTTTTTGGTTGATATTTTAAGAGAAGGAAAATTTCGTCATGCTAAATCCGCATTACTATTCCTTCAAAGAGCAAATGACATGCGCACTTTATGTTCAGTAACAAGCTTTTTTTAAATAGCAGTAAGATTAAGGAACACTAGAGATTAAGACATTATGTATATAACATTATTTCTAGAAATTTAAAATTATGTGTGTTTTTTATATAATATGGATTTTTTATGATGATTTTTAACCATCGAAATAAAGATTAACTGAACTGAGTAAAGCCGGGTGCAGTAGTGTTGGGGTGCATAGAGAGTGCAGAACGAATAGAAGAACTTTCATTTAGAAGTTTTAGGTAATTCACAGAAATATTTATTTGTCTAACCACAAAATCTTCTGAGCTGCAGGATAGCTGTTTTCTGTGACCTCTTGACCTCTCTGTGGATGTTAGAGGGAATGAAGAGAGAGAAAGAAAGAGCACTTTACATAAGTACTACTTCCATTACAGAAATATGACCGGTGGGTGATAATGTGCTGCATGGCTGAACAGTTATAAGGTCCAAAAGGCGAGACCTATTGGCTATGCCAATGCTTGATTTATAACAGTAAGCTTTCCTAGGCAAATTGGCTGCCTGAGTATGCAGACTAATTGAACATTTAATACTGGATTTGGTATGGTATGTCATTTGGGTTTATGGTGTGAGTTGTGCCACATGGAGAGTGATAAATGTTCCAATACATGAACGTTTTGGTGCCGTGATTCTGTATCCAAAGAGGGCCAAACTATGAAGTAAATTATTTCATTAAGGTGTGCAAACTATTAAGTACATTGTTAATTAAGGAGGGATTTTGTTCAAGCTGCCTAGCTCACTTTCATAAACACTACATGCCTTCCCATTTGACCAAATGTAGTGATTCTATGTAAATGTGTGCACAGGAATAGCAGGGACAACATTGCAATTATAGATTTAAAACTGGTTTTGTGTTTGTGAGGATAAGGGAACTTGCATTGTTATGATAAGGCCAGCAATGTGAATAGCTTTACTTTAGTAGAGGTGCAGCTTTTTTAGTCCTAAGCTTCTGACAGATATATATATATTTTCTTTGCAGTTGAACAGACAAGGTAAAAGAACCGCTGGGTCACATTTCCGTTTTTGGCATCGTCGTTTATTTTATTTTGTTTTTACTTCTGAGAATGAACGAGGTTCCAACTTCCATCCGCTCCCCCAGGCAGCTGATTTGAAGTCTCTTGATTTTCTTGTGATGAAATTCGAAGAGATTGAAGTCTCTTGATTTTCTTGTGAAGAAATTCGAAGAGATGACTGTAAACCGCAGCTGCGGCACCGCTCTTAAGAGGCTGGACCATGCAGAACTTTGTAGCAGCAGCACGCCAGGAAAAAAGCGCGTCCGATCGGCATGTCGTCCTCCTGTAGATCCTGAATTTGCAGTGTAAAGTTTGGTTTGCATGCTGCCCCGCCCATTTCTGGGCATGTCCTGAGGTCTGCAGTGGTGTCCCGATGACACTAGTCTGAGGATTAAATAGGAAAATATCAGAAGTCTCCTCGCTTCACCTGTCCTGCCATGAACACTTGACACTAAGCATAACAGGATGGTTGAAGATCAGTTCTGGTGACTGATCCCTCGATGTTTTTTGTTTTAGTAAAAAAAAAGTACAAGATGGTGATTCTTTTTTTTATACAAAATGTGTTATTTTTTTTTTTGCGTGCAACATTGATGTTCCAATTACAATCTGTCCTGTGTTCTCGTATTACACACTAGGCTATTTGTTTAATTAAAAAAGACAAACCGCATCCTTTGTATATAAAACTTCATAATATTGACTTTCTCCTCTTTCTTGAAAGTGTGACCCTGTACAACATAGAGTAAGATTGAATTAGTCCGTTTCCTCTATAGCTGTAGAAATATGGGGTAAAAGGTTAAAAAAAAAAATGTTGTTGCCCATTTTACTTATGGGACTTGGGTGTGGTCTGTCATGCTTAGGCAACTGTTCCCGGGTGTTTCAGGAAATTCTGGCCTTACTTCGTCATGGCTGGAATAAACATCTGTTTGCATCAGATGATAAAGACCACATCGCGCATTCTGGACAGCTAGTGATGGGGTCAGAATATTGCAACTTAATTGTTTTCCCATTGTAGTTTAGGTTTTAGGCTTGTGATGCAAGACTTGATCATGTCCCCTGAAATCACCATGCACATGAACTCCACCTTGGGTCATGTGTAGGTTATGCCTGAGACTGCGCATGCACTGTTGGCAAAATCTTTTGTTTTTTCAAAAAAGCTAAAACTGACTTGGGGCACACCCATTACTTAGTTTTTTTTAACTCCGTCTCCCTATCGTATTGTATCATATAGTGCTTCTTATTGGTCAGCAGCTCTTGCTTGCTCCCAAAGTGTCTTTGTTAGTGTTCTCATCCCTTCTACCAGCAATCTGTGCTCCTATGCAATGTGGCTTAAAGAAGAAAAAGTCAATACTGGCCTCATCAGAGATGTTTTTTTATTAGGTCTCGCCTGGCGAAAGCAGAGCATGCGCTGCTCTCGCCATGGAGAGCACCTTTTGGAATCTATTCAGCCAAAGCTGAATGCACGCGCACGCGATGGACAAAGATGGCTGCTCTCGCCATCCAGAAAAGGTCAACATGCATGCATACGGACCAAAAAATGCACGCACCTGTGGACAGCCCAACGCCATTTTAATTAGCGTAGGGATGTGCACACGCGCATGCATTTTTTTGTCCCTTTGAGTGCATGGCGGCGTGCTTTCGCTGTCCCTCCCTCCCCCGAGGCCTGCCCGGCCGTCCAGCCAGAGTTCTGCAGGCCCACGGTGTGAAACTGAGAGGCCTGCGTTCATCAGGAGCCTTCCAGGAGACAGGCCGATGCTTCATAAAAACCCCTTCGCCTGTCAATCACTGAAATCAGCGTTCTGATTACCTCCCATCTCCTTCAACATATTGAAGTTGGTTTGGTAAGAGTCGGAAGCGAAGTAAGGGCAGTCGGATGACTTAAGCTCTTCAATCGCGAGAGGAGAGGTAAGTTTCACGTTAGGGAACGTCCACTTTATTCAGAGGTATTGGCATGTTGAGTAGAATGCATTTCTAAACGATTAGTCAGGTAGGTGTGTTTAAAAATGTTTGAGTACATGCCATTTAAAAAAAAAAAAAAACAGTTTTTATTTTGTAGCCGAGACTTTTGTGTTTATAGCATTGCTTGTCTCTCGTTTTAAAGTGTTTCTATCTGGATCGCAATGCCGGTACGAGGTGGTTTTACTTATTTTAATTGCCGATGCGCTCCTAGTATTGTCTTTATATTGGAAGTAGGCAGTATTGTTGCCTTTTACATTGATGGTCTTTTGGTGCCATAGGCTTTGCATAAAAAGGCCGTCATTGTCCATGGCATAGTAAATCAAGAGTTATTGTCTTTTTATTGTGGGTCACCCAGTGTATCTGCCTTTCTATTGTAGGTGTCAGTGTGGCATTGTCTTTATCTTGCTGGTCAGGCGTTTGTAATGTTTACTTACTGTAGGTCAGTCCGCGGCAGTGGCTTTGGTGAGTCAGTGGTGTTAGCATTATATTGTATGCCAGGCAGTCGGTTTACATTTCTATATAATGTAGTGGCATTGTCTTTGTACTGTAGTAAAGTAAGTGAAGCTTTTAAACTGTAGTTTATAGTATGGGTCAGTCACATGTATTCATTCTATATTGTAGATCATGTCAGTAGTACTCCATTCTAAATGGAAGGTCAGGCACTGGTAACGAGATGCGAATTAGAATTACCAGACATGTGCGAATGATTGAAAACAAATGCTGCAAAACATACGTCTCGTGATTGCTCTGCGACAGTAGATGGACGCGCAGCCCACACTACCTATTTACGTATGCATGAGTAAATGCAAAAGATTGATTCATCCAAGAACATGTTGTGACTTGTCAGAAAAAGTTGCATACATTTCCACTGTCGATCACTGCTCATGGTTTAGCCTTATGATTTTTAATCATGTTTTGCATTAAAACTCACCATAAAATGCCCCAGTGCGAGAGGAAATGTCAGCCATTACGTTACCAGGTCTTTCTCTTAAACATGCACAGTTGATTTCGTTTCTTTCGCGGACATTATTGCATTCCTGCTTTTTGTGTGCACTTCTTTAGGTTTTATAACTGGCTCTATTGTAACTTTGCATCTTGACTGATTTATGATCGTAACCACCCTCTGGTAACATCTTTGTTTGCTTCGCCACATCTGCTAATTTATATACATATTTCATCTTAAAAAGCGGAGGATGGCTTCATGGGACCAGTGAAGAAAACGAAAAAACGGATGTATACACGAATTATTAAAGCTGCTGTATGTAGGTATTTGTACTAATCAGGGTTAACGTTAACCTGGCTTGAGTGATGCACAGTGGGAGAGCTCGGTCCGTTGCAGGGGTGTGCTGTTGGCGTGGCTTCCACTTTCGGAACAGCGGAGTATGGAGCAGCTCTGAATAAGGCTTTTGAAGGGGAAGCTGGGTCTTCCCCCGCTGAGCATTTGCATACCAATACCTGCTGTCTAGAAAAGGACACGATGAATACAAAACTTCCTACAGTTGAACACAAGAGCTGAACGATTTAAATAGGGGAAAAAAATAGCCTCAGCCTGAAAGTGGAATCTGTAATACTTGCAAGGACTTGGGCTCCAGTGTCCTTTGCACCTCATGGCATGCTCGCAGAATATTAGGATACTTCATTTGTGGCATCAATCATGGTTTTCACAATGTTTGCATGCTGTACCTTACAGGTGATTGGGAATTGCACTTGGCGTATCTAACCTTAGTATACCACAAGCTGTTTTATTTGGGTTTGGGCATGTCAGTACATTCCAGCTGGGTGCAGTCACCATTCGCTGTTGCAGTTTTTTGGCCCAGGTCCTGCTGAACAGCCTAATAGTGAGCATGTTGAAAATGCTTATGAGCTGATCTATTCTTAGTTTGTAAGGCAAAAATAAGGCCAGACATAGGAGTTAATCTCTGCCATCACCCCTGCTCATCTTGCAGACAAGCTCACCATCTCTGGTGGTTTTCAGCACACCTGTAGCCAGGACTCCATCAGACTAAAAAGAGTGAAAAAGAAAACAAACAAGACAAATGGGCCTTTTCCATCTATGCACCCAGGATCTGGAACAACATCCCCGTATCCACCAGGAACGCCCCGAATACTGCTCATCTCTTTAAAGAACACTACATTAATTAACTGTCCACAACTCAGCTTCCTTTCCTTTTATTTGTGAATTAACTCTTGTGTTTTACCATGTACATCACTCTCCTACTTTTTGGCTTAGTTTGTGCTATAGAAATACCATATACATACAGTCTGGGAAGGAAAAGAAGATTTGATTGTAGTTATTAGCAAAGGTATGATACAAGGCGCAGAGATATTTGTAGTGAATGGTCTGTGTATCTTAGTGTTTGCAAACTCTTGGCTAAAACAGTGTTCGCATCTGGGTTTACTGAATCTGCATGCATTGGTCAACACTGAACTAAGGGTTTCCACCAATGGAAATATCTCTTTAGGAAAATATACAGATGAAGATACAAAGGTTTGGGAAAACCAGCGCAAAGCCACTCTGGCACAAGAATCACAATTCCAAAATTGTAGCAGTAAAGTGTCTAAAGAGCGCAGACCTCTCTAAACAAGCATTGAAAATGCAATAGGTCTCCCCTTTGATTAAGTTAAAGACATTTGCTTTGCTAATGGTATTATATAGCAAAGAAAATAGCGTTAACTTAATAAAAGGCGAGGCCTATTGCATTTTTAATGCTTGTTCATTCCAGTAATGGTGGATCTGGCTGAGAGGCGGCGCGGCGGAAGTTGACAGCCAGGCGCATCCAAATAGAGATTGAACGTCTCCCCAGCAGACGAGAGAGCTTTGCTTGGGTTTTTCAAGGCCAACCTAATTAGCGGTTAAGCCTGGTAAAGAGCGCTCCTTTTTATTGATATAAAATGCGTGCGTGAATTTCACCGGCGTTCCCGCCATGAAACCGGGCAGTACGTTTACTAAAACTCATGTGAGAAGCGGTGCAGTCTGTTCTTGAATACAGTGTGCAGACAACTTTCCCAACTCTGAACAAACTGGCACTATTACAGATAACAAGAAATAAAGGTAATTCTTAGAGAAAGGCTCGCATCAAGATCCCGATCTTGAAACGGACTCCAATTATTTTATTTTGCTGCTATGCGCTTTGAAGTTTTTTTTAAAAGCCCCTTTTTGCCCACAGTGGGTGTTTCCTAGTTCGGATATAACACCTCAGCTATTGAGGGGCTTAGCATTTACTGAGCAGACGGTCCCGTCCCATGAGATCCAGAGATCTGAAAGAGGGCTTTAAGATCACGAACACCTTCCAGGGGTTGCGGGTAATTCTAAGAAGTCTGAACCATGCAATCACCAGGTGAGGTAAGAACATTTGATTGTATTCAAAATCCAAGCATATGACAAAGAGTGGGTGGAGCAGCTTACCCTATTCGTAAAGAGGGTAGGATGGGTGTATGGCAAAATATCATGGGCGTCCATATCATCCCACAAGATGACTTTAACCAAAATATCCACCATTAAAACCATTGCCATGGTAAGTAGTTCAGCAAGAATGAAGAGGTTCAGGGCGGCTTCGCTCGCACTCGCCACTTAAAGCCATCATTCATTGCTAGGGGGAGATCCTTCAAAAACAGCATGGCGTCAGCGAGGACTCGTTTGCAATGAGGAGTCAATAGATTCATAATTCTACACGGACCGCCAGAGTGGGTGGAATGGAATTTAAAGTGCCCCCCCCCCCTTCATTGCTCTTGTAAATGTACAGCGATGACATTCCCAAGATAGTAGGTTCTGCTTGTCTGATAGCCTAAGAGTGGTTCTCTTCCAGGGGATACTCATCAATAGTCATAAGCATTGAATTATCCCTGCCCACG
This sequence comes from Triturus cristatus, assembly GCF_964204655.1. Taxonomy (NCBI): domain Eukaryota; kingdom Metazoa; phylum Chordata; class Amphibia; order Caudata; family Salamandridae; genus Triturus; species Triturus cristatus. The sequence goes on from NW_028187322.1 coordinate 3,136,563, forward strand.
TGCTGGATCCCGGAGCATATAGCTATATATATATATTCATACATACATATAAAGGTGTATGGCCAGATAATAAAGTATAAACTACTTTCAACCCCATACACCTACATATGTATGCATACTTTCATATATGTAAACATGCAGCCCCAACTAAAACAAACCGGGCAAACAGCCAAGATTACATAGGTTTTACTTGTATGACAATAAGTCTCTCAAGACTGTGTAATAGAGACCATACACTGTAATGGTTTCATACAAGAATCCTTTATTTCCCAAAACAAGGGAAAAAACAGGTACTTTAAGGCAGTTTTGCCCATAGGCTGCATAAGAATAACTGTCTGAGTACAGAAAAGCAAACTGAGACCTTGGCTTTAAGGCTTACAAGAATCTACGCACTGTGCCTTTAAGACCTCCAGGGAACACTCTGCTCCCATCATACCCCACAGGTGACCGTTAGGTCAGTTATTTTTTCTGGCTCCTTCTGTGAGGATCCTGGAGCTTGAGCTTGACAGTTTTCTGACTTTTCTGTCAGGAATTGTTATTTTTCTTGGTTTTTTGCGGTTCTTCCTGTGCTGGCAAAGGTTTCTCATCATTTTCTGACACAACTTTTGTGTTTTTCTGTCAGAATGCCAACTCTCTTCTGCAAATGTCCAGCCTGTGGAAAGAAGATGGCCATCTCTGATCCACACTCTGTGTGTATCGCCTGTCTTCCTTCCAGTCACAGGATAGACTCTTGTTATCATTGTAAAAAGTTTTCTGCGAGGACCCTTCGCGACAGAGAGGATTCGTCACCAAGCTGTACTGGAGAGAGTAACAGCTCGGTTGGAAAGTGGCCCTGAGGGTCAGGAGCCCTCCTCATCAGGAACATCATCGCCATCATCATTCTGCCTCTTCAATGTCGAAAAAACGGCAGGTTCCAGACTGCTCGCCGTCGACGCCGTTACCGCTATCGAAGCGGCCTACACAGTCTCTGACGTCGGGACGGTGTGAGTCTCCGTCGTTGAGAAATGTCTTGACGTCGAAGTGTGCTACCTCGGGCTTGAGGTATGGTCAACTTATGAGTCGCTCGACGTCTAAGCACCCATCGACGTCGAGACACACTCCGTTGCCTCACCGTAGGTCAACGTCGAAGTTTTTCCGGCGGCGAAGGGGTCTCGAAACCAGTCGAGGGCATTGGAGTAGATGTCGAGGAGGCAAGAGCGCTCGCCGCTGAAATCACCGCAAGGGCGGTCGGTGTCTAGGAGGCCAGAACGTTCGCCGTCGAAGTCACCACGATGTCGAGGAGGCCCCTTTGAAGAAGAGGTCGGGGTGGGGCGGGGGGTTTGGGCCACAGGTCGATGTCGAGAGGAGAAGATCCTGCTGTTGCCTCGGAGGACGTTAGAGCGGCTTCTCGTTCGCCCTCAAAGTTTGGATCTTCTCCAGGTCTACATATAGTCCAGATCTCCCCGGAGGGCTCTCCGGTGGTTGGTGAGGATACGCGGTGTAGGAAGTCTAAGGCCCTTAATAGTCCAGGCTCGGAGTATTCCCGTACTTATTCCCCTTCCCGGTTGTCAAGAGATCAACGAAGTACACCGAGAAGATCAAGATCTCCGACGGTGATCTCTTCCAGAAAGGAGTCCGCGCAGATCGCGCTCTCCACATACCCGCCATTTTCGTCCAAGTGGCAGATCTTGTTTTTATCATTCTTCCCCGAAGAGAAGTAGACGTAGGTCTCCTACATCGTCTTCTTCCACCAGGTCCTCGATTAGAGACTATTCCCCTACATTTACGGCAACACCTCCATCCAGAGTTTCACCAATTGATGACCTCAGCACATTCAATGAGGTTCTCTGTAGAGGAGTGAACAAATTGAACATTACTATGTCGATCCTGATGGTAGCCTCCTCAGTGATTTTCGAGACCCTGAACTTCAGTTCGACCATTGCTTCCTCTTGTCCCTGGCATCATTGACCTTGCCACACAGACTTTTTTGACACCAGTGATGGTAGGGTTTGTGTCCTCCCGGATAGCGAAGAAATACAAGGCTCCTGACCAAGATCCATTATTTCATCGATCTGATCCTCTTCCGGATTCCATCATTATGGCGGTGGCTAAGACGCACTCATCTATGTCTTCCTCCTTAGCTCCTCTGGATAAGGACAGTAAATTGATGGACTAGTTAGGCAGAAGGATGTGCAACACTTCAGCCTCTTTCATGTAAGTCACCGGTGCCTCTGCTCTGCTGGGGAGGTATGACAGAGCCTAGTGGGATTCTCTGACCCGTTTTGCTGACAAACTCCCAAAAGAAGATCAGCAAGGTTTTCGGGAAATACTGCAAGAGGGAGGTCTAGTGGCGAATCAAGTCTTTAGTGCATCTGCTGATTCGGGTGATATGGCGGCTCACGTGGACTCTCATGGTATCTGTTCGAGGCGTTCAGCTCGATTGCGTTTAACTGGTCTTAAACTAGAAGTTCAACGGAAGATTTCCAATCTACCCTTCAATGGCTCCTCTCTCTTCGGTCCGCATGGGGATGACACCCATAAACACCTCTCATACACCTACACAAACCATACCTATACAAATCGCTGATATAAATCTCTGCGAAACTTTACAAAATGATAGTCTTAATGCCTCACCTGAAGCTATTCCCTGTGGCCAACAAGTAACAGACACTGGGCTACTCCGCGACAGGGTGGAAAAAAGAACCCTGAGAACTAGAAATAGAACCAACAGATGGGGCACAAAGAATACACATACTAAAAAATGAAAACCAACTAGTGGGGGTGGCAAGACACACATAATAGATGATGAGGTTGTGGAAATAGAAGCTCAATGTCCCTTAATCCCTCCAGGATGGCTGCATTCTATAATTGCTGACCTTCAGAAACGTCTTGAGACTTTCATTACTACTCAAGTAAAATCATTAGTTTGTAAATTAGATAAAATTGCTAATGAATTACAAAAACAGGCTAAGATGAAGGAGTCTACAAACCCTAACTTGACTGGAAATCCTACATCATCATCAGTGCCTACCTTACCACGGCCAATTCCTGTTGGTAACAACTGTGTAAGCAATGAGCCATGTACTCTTGTACATGTTCATGCATTACCTAAAGCTCCAGCTTACTCGGAGGATAGAAGTGTCCAAAAAGGTGGGAATTATGAAACCCGTAAAGGTCAGGTACAGTCCAATCCTACTCGGACTCAGACGGGGATTTTTGCCAATCACAGTCAGAATGATAATCACCAGGTAGGACAGGAGTGCATGGATAGAACCCATTCTCCGCCCCCCCCCCCCCGGGTAAATTTACCTCCTCAAGCAAGTCCCTATGTTGTGGTGTTTGCTGGGGTACCTGAACTAAGGATGGGTGAGAAAGAGTCATATATGGAACTTAAAAAAAAAAGATTATTAACTGGTTGAACACACACAGGCCATTACAAGGGCAGGAAACTGGAGAAATTATACATGTTAGGAGAGTACCCTGGTTGGGAAGTAGAAGGAAAGATATCGAAGGGGATTGCATTATTGCAAACTTCAGGAACCCGAACTTGGTGGAGTATATACTGGGTAATTATAATAGGAATGTAACCAGTACTATACGATCTATGTCACTAGGTTACTTTTACCCTAGAAACTGTGCTGCCTACCCCCCAACTCACATTCAAGGAAGAAAGGACAGAGGAGTAGCTGGCTATAGGGCAAGGAAATCTGAATACAGTGGCCGGCCATTATTAAATCAGGGTGACCTACAGTGGACAAATAGATTCAGTCCCCTTCGGTCTCTGGATGAAAATTATTGACTACCCAAAGTAGATACATATCAGGAGGGGTTGGAAAGAAGGATGTCCACCGATGCTAATGAATTAGCATCTTGGGGAAGTTATAAGCAGAACGGGCTGGGACCTACCCCGTTAAAGGAGGATGGAGAGAAACAGGAGTCCATGACAGGGAAGAGGGATGTTGTCAGGCCAAATGCCCAGGGTCTAAATGGGGTGAGGGTGATGGGGGGAAGGGTGAATATAACCTCCTGGAATATAGCAGGTCTAGCTGGAAAATTTGAAAATGTAGATTGGAGGAATCAATTACGTGGCATTCATATACTAGCCCTACAGGAGACCTGGGCGGTTAACTCCGACCTCTATCATTTAGAGGGCTATAAATGTTTTTTTGTCCCAGCCCAGGAGAGCAGGGCAGGAAGGGTGAGGGGAGGGCTAATACTGTACGTGGACATCAACCTTAAGGGAAGATGGACGTTGCCATCCTGGACATCACATACCCTTCAAGCGGTAACATTCCAAGGACAAGGGCTGAGGGTACAGCTATTTCACATCTATAATTCAGGCTCTTTAAACGGTAGGAATGCTGCCCTGTTGGAGTTAGATGCTAGACTGAACCAAGAAGCCGATTTAAGGAAAGGGGGGGGAGAACCAATTGTGTTACTAATGGGTGACCTAAATTGTCACCTCTGCCCAAATTTGTTACCAGTAACTGCAGACTGTGATCTTTGCCCGGTCACGAAGGGGCCACACTTTGAGCACAGTACCGAGGACACAATATTAACTAATTTAATTAGTACTCATACATTAGCACACACTATTGATTTGGTAGTCCCAGGTCCAGAGGGCACTCTTGTGCCAACTTTGAAAGGAAGAGGATGCTCTTCCATTATAGACTACATACTGATATCCCCCTTTGCAAAACACCGGATTATAGAGGTTAGCACTAAATGGAGTACGTTTAGTGACCACAATCCTTTGGTTATTGAACTATTCTACAAGGCCCACTTGGAAATGAATATACAAGCGGATACTACCCTACGGCCAATAGACCAGGGGAGGCGCTTAAGGTGGGCGAAAATCAATGCCCAGGAATTCTATACCACGCTGCTTGTAAAGGGTAAAAAGTATGTAGAAGATTGCTTAGATCTGAAGATAGGTGGAGTTGATTTAGTTGCGGCCTTTGGGGACTTGACAAAACTGGCCGAAAAATTATTAGAATCAAAAGGTCCCAGAAAGATAGGTACACAGCCAAGATGGTTTGATACTAACTGCTCCCGAGCATTAAGAAACCTAAAATCAAGCCTTAAAGCTAATCCCAGGGATAAGACTGAAGTAGCCAAATATAGACAAATTTACAAAACTAAGATAAAAGAAAGAAAGGCCACCCTACAAGCAGAAGTCTGGGCTGATCTAAGAGAGACAGGAGAAAACAGGGACTTTACAGAATTTTGGAGGATTATTAACAGGCCCTGTTTTCAGGATAGTAGTGCTCCGGTCCTCAGTACAAACATCCTCCCACAGCATTCGGTGACTCATTTTGAGGGTCTTTATAACCACTCTAAAGATACAAAAGAAGAAGGGGGCTGGGATGGTATAAGGAGCTTGGAAATAGATTTCACACTAACAGAGATCAGGAAGGCAATCCAAGGGTTGACGCCGAACAAAGCACCGGGGCCCGATGGTACTCCCCCAGTTCTATATCGAAGTAACATCGATCTGTGGGCGCCAATTTTAACGAGGGTGCTAAACGCGGCTATTAAATCAGGACTCCCAAGATCTTGGTCCACTGCATTAATTCTCCCTATCTTTAAGAAAGGGAATAGGGACAATCCTCAATGCTATAGACCGATATCGCTGATCGATGTATCAGCCAAAATACTTGGGCGGGTGATTTTGAATCGTCTTATGACCTAGACTGAAGAGCATCATATAATAGCTGATACACAGTATGGGTTTAGAGCGGGAAAATCGACCAGTGACCAATGTCTAAATCTATATTTACTGGTTGCTAAGTATACTAAAGCAAGCAACGGCCCCATCTATATGGGTTTTATGGATTTGGTGGCGGCCTTTGATAATGTGAACAGGAACAAATTGTGGGCAATGATGAATAAGTTGGGAATAGACCCGGGCCTTATAAACATTCTGAGAGAGTTGCATTGGAATACTACAGCTAGAGTTCGCTTCAGTACGGAGGGGGGGCGGACTGACTCATTCCCATGTACAAGTGGAGTAAGGCAGGGGTGTATCCTTGCTCCCTTTTTCTTCTCATTATATATTAATGATTTAGAGACAAACCTTACTGTTCAGACTGTAGACTGCCCTAAAGTAGGGAAGCGTCAAATTCCGGTACTTTTGTACGCGGATGACGTGGTCCTGCTTGCACGAACCCCACGAAGCCTCCAGTCGCTCATCAATGGATTTGTAAAATTCATGGACAATTTAGATCTGTCAGTGAATTTGAGCAAATCATTTACAATGGTCGCAGGCAAAAAACTCACTAAGACACCTGTGTTTAAGATAGGGACCCACATAATGGGCACTGTAAGTACCTTTCCCTATTTAGGCCTTTTATTTGATGGCAAGATTCAGTTTGACTCATTGATTGAGGAACGCTGTACTAATCTGGTTTCCTCAAGTGGTGCAATATTGAATTTTGCTCACAGGTTGGGACGCTGGTCACCGGAACAAATAATGAGCCTATATAGCTCAATAAGTACCGCAAAGGCATTGTATGGAGCTGAGGTGTGGGGCTTTAGGGATGCTAAACACTTACAGCAAGAGGAAGATACATTTCTCCGAAGAATCCTGAAGATCCCGCAGTCTATTCCAGCCGAAATTGTACACTCAGAACTTGGGATCCCATATATTACAGATCAGGTGAAGATTAGGCCGGTCATGGCTTGGCTCAGTATTTGGGCCAATCCTGAGGCGGAACTAAGCAGAGAAATTCTCATGGACTGTTTGCAAAGGGATAAGGGGATGCAAATCCCATGGCTGAAATATGTTAAAACAACACTAGAGGCCATAGACCAGCATACCCTCTTTAGTAAGCCGTGTACAATTTCTATGACCAGCAAACCACAAATAAAAAAACTGTTGCTGGAAAAATTGGAAACGGTTAGGGCAACCAAAGCATTAACACTAAAACGGTCAGTAGCCGCTCATTGCCTGGTTAAAAACGGGGAGGGTATGGAACCCTATTTATTTCTGATATATAAGCAGCAGGACAGGTTTTTAATGTGTCGTTTTAGGCTCAATTTGTTACCTAATATTCTTTCTTATCCATCTGGTTTTACTGTAACGATTGAGCAGAAGGGTGCCTGCGGCTGCGACAACAAGTCTCCGCAGGACACCCTTCATTTTGTATTATTGTGTCCATTTTATCGTACCCCTCGGCGCATGTTTTTGGTTGATATTTTAAGAGAAGGAAAATTTCGTCATGCTAAATCCGCATTACTATTCCTTCAAAGAGCAAATGACATGCGCACTTTATGTTCAGTAACAAGCTTTTTTTAAATAGCAGTAAGATTAAGGAACACTAGAGATTAAGACATTATGTATATAACATTATTTCTAGAAATTTAAAATTATGTGTGTTTTTTATATAATATGGATTTTTTATGATGATTTTTAACCATCGAAATAAAGATTAACTGAACTGAGTAAAGCCGGGTGCAGTAGTGTTGGGGTGCATAGAGAGTGCAGAACGAATAGAAGAACTTTCATTTAGAAGTTTTAGGTAATTCACAGAAATATTTATTTGTCTAACCACAAAATCTTCTGAGCTGCAGGATAGCTGTTTTCTGTGACCTCTTGACCTCTCTGTGGATGTTAGAGGGAATGAAGAGAGAGAAAGAAAGAGCACTTTACATAAGTACTACTTCCATTACAGAAATATGACCGGTGGGTGATAATGTGCTGCATGGCTGAACAGTTATAAGGTCCAAAAGGCGAGACCTATTGGCTATGCCAATGCTTGATTTATAACAGTAAGCTTTCCTAGGCAAATTGGCTGCCTGAGTATGCAGACTAATTGAACATTTAATACTGGATTTGGTATGGTATATCATTTGGGTTTATGGTGTGAGTTGTGCCACATGGAGAGTGATAAATGTTCCAATACATGAACGTTTTGGTGCCGTGATTCTGTATCCAAAGAGGGCCAAACTATGAAGTAAATTATTTCATTAAGGTGTGCAAACTATTAAGTACATTGTTAATTAAGGAGGGATTTTGTTCAAGCTGCCTAGCTCACTTTCATAAACACTACATGCCTTCCCATTTGACCAAATGTAGTGATTCTATGTAAATGTGTGCACAGGAATAGCAGGGACAACATTGCAATTATAGATTTAAAACTGGTTTTGTGTTTGTGAGGATAAGGGAACTTGCATTGTTATGATAAGGCCAGCAATGTGAATAGCTTTACTTTAGTAGAGGTGCAGCTTTTTTAGTCCTAAGCTTCTGACAGATATATATATATTTTCTTTGCAGTTGAACAGACAAGGTAAAAGAACCGCTGGGTCACATTTCCGTTTTTGGCATCGTCGTTTATTTTATTTTGTTTTTACTTCTGAGAATGAACGAGGTTCCAACTTCCATCCGCTCCCCCAGGCAGCTGATTTGAAGTCTCTTGATTTTCTTGTGATGAAATTCGAAGAGATTGAAGTCTCTTGATTTTCTTGTGAAGAAATTCGAAGAGATGACTGTAAACCGCAGCTGCGGCACCGCTCTTAAGAGGCTGGACCATGCAGAACTTTGTAGCAGCAGCACGCCAGGAAAAAAGCGCGTCCGATCGGCATGTCGTCCTCCTCTAGATCCTGAATTTGCAGTGTAAAGTTTGGTTTGCATGCTGCCCCGCCCATTTCTGGGCATGTCCTGAGGTCTGCAGTGGTGTCCCGATGACACTAGTCTGAGGATTAAATAGGAAAATATCAGAAGTCTCCTCGCTTCACCTGTCCTGCCATGAACACTTGACACTAAGCATAACAGGATGGTTGAAGATCAGTTCTGGTGACTGATCCCTCGATGTTTTTTGTTTTAGTAAAAAAAAAGTACAAGATGGTGATTCTTTTTTTTATACAAAATGTGTTATTTTTTTTTTTGCGTGCAACATTGATGTTCCAATTACAATCTGTCCTGTGTTCTCGTATTACACACTAGGCTATTTGTTTAATTAAAAAAGACAAACCGCATCCTTTGTATATAAAACTTCATAATATTGACTTTCTCCTCTTTCTTGAAAGTGTGACCCTGTACAACATAGAGTAAGATTGAATTAGTCCGTTTCCTCTATAGCTGTAGAAATATGGGGTAAAAGGTTAAAAAAAAAAAATGTTGTTGCCCATTTTACGTATGGGACTTGGGTGTGGTCTGTCATGCTTAGGCAACTGTTCCCGGGTGTTTCAGGAAATTCTGGCCTTACTTCGTCATGGCTGGAATAAACATCTGTTTGCATCAGATGATAAAGACCACATCGCGCATTCTGGACAGCTAGTGATGGGGTCAGAATATTGCAACTTAATTGTTTTCCCATTGTAGTTTAGGTTTTAGGCTTGTGATGCAAGACTTGATCATGTCCCCTGAAATCACCATGCACATGAACTCCACCTTGGGTCATGTGTAGGTTATGCCTGAGACTGCGCATGCACTGTTGGCAAAATCTTTTGTTTTTTCAAAAAAGCTAAAACTGACTTGGGGCACACCCATTACTTAGTTTTTTTTAACTCCGTCTCCCTATCGTATTGTATCATATAGTGCTTCTTATTGGTCAGCAGCTCTTGCTTGCTCCCAAAGTGTCTTTGTTAGTGTTCTCATCCCTTCTACCAGCAATCTGTGCTCCTATGCAATGTGGCTTAAAGAAGAAAAAGTCAATACTGGCCTCATCAGAGATGTTTTTTTATTAGGTCTCGCCTGGCGAAAGCAGAGCATGCGCTGCCCTCGCCATGGAGAGCACCTTTTGGAATCTATTCAGCCAAAGCTGAATGCACGCGCACGCGATGGACAAAGATGGCTGCTCTCGCCATCCAGAAAAGGTCAACATGCATGCATACGGACCAAAAAATGCACGCACCTGTGGACAGCCCAACGCCATTTTAATTAGCGTAGGGATGTGCACACGCGCATGCATTTTTTTGTCCCTTTGAGTGCATGGCGGCGTGCTTTCGCTGTCCCTCCCTCCCCCGAGGCCTGCCCGGCCGTCCAGCCAGAGCTCTGCAGGCCCACGGTGTGAAACTGAGAGGCCTGCGTTCATCAGGAGCCTTCCAGGAGACAGGCCGATGCTTCATAAAAACCCCTTCGCCTGTCAATCACTGAAATCAGCGTTCTGATTACCTCCCATCTCCTTCAACATATTGAAGTTGGTTTGGTAAGAGTCGGAAGCGAAGTAAGGGCAGTCGGATGACTTAAGCTCTTCAATCGCGAGAGGAGAGGTAAGTTTCACGTTAGGGAACGTCCACTTTATTCAGAGGTATTGGCATGTTGAGTAGAATGCATTTCTAAACGATTAGTCAGGTAGGTGTGTTTAAAAATGTTTGAGTACATGCCATTTAAAAAAAAAAAAAACAGTTTTTATTTTGTAGCCGAGACTTTTGTGTTTATAGCATTGCTTGTCTCTCGTTTTAAAGTGTTTCTATCTGGATCGCAATGCCGGTACGAGGTGGTTTTACTTATTTTAATTGCCGATGCGCTCCTAGTATTGTCTTTATATTGGAAGTAGGCAGTATTGTTGCCTTTTACATTGATGGTCTTTTGGTGCCATAGGCTTTGCATAAAAAGGCCGTCATTGTCCATGGCATAGTAAATCAAGAGTTATTGTCTTTTTATTGTGGGTCACCCAGTGTATCTGCCTTTCTATTGTAGGTGTCAGTGTGGCATTGTCTTTATCTTGCTGGTCAGGCGTTTGTAATGTTTACTTACTGTAGGTCAGTCCGCGGCAGTGGCTTTGGTGAGTCAGTGGTGTTAGCATTATATTGTATGCCAGGCAGTCGGTTTACATTTCTATATAATGTAGTGGCATTGTCTTTGTACTGTAGTAAAGTAAGTGAAGCTTTTAAACTGTAGTTTATAGTATGGGTCAGTCACATGTATTCATTCTATATTGTAGATCATGTCAGTAGTACTCCATTCTAAATGGAAGGTCAGGCACTGGTAACGAGATGCGAATTAGAATTACCAGACATGTGCGAATGATTGAAAACAAATGCTGCAAAACATACGTCTCGTGATTGCTCTGCGACAGTAGATGGACGCGCAGCCCACACTACCTATTTACGTATGCATGAGTAAATGCAAAAGATTGATTCATCCAAGAACATGTTGTGACTTGTCAGAAAAAGTTGCATACATTTCCACTGTCGATCACTGCTCATGGTTTAGCCTTATGATTTTTAATCATGTTTTGCATTAAAACTCACCATAAAATGCCCCAGTGCGAGAGGAAATGTCAGCCATTACGTTACCAGGTCTTTCTCTTAAACATGCACAGTTGATTTCGTTTCTTTCGCGGACATTATTGCATTCCTGCTTTTTGTGTGCACTTCTTTAGGTTTTATAACTGGCTCTATTGTAACTTTGCATCTTGACTGATTTATGATCGTAACCACCCTCTGGTAACATCTTTGTTTGCTTCGCCACATCTGCTAATTTATATACATATTTCATCTTAAAAAGCGGAGGATGGCTTCATGGGACCAGTGAAGAAAACGAAAAAACGGATGTATACACGAATTATTAAAGCTGCTGTATGTAGGTATTTGTACTAATCAGGGTTAACGTTAACCTGGCTTGAGTGATGCACAGTGGGAGAGCTCGGTCCGTTGCAGGGGTGTGCTGTTGGCGTGGCTTCCACTTTCGGAACAGCGGAGTATGGAGCAGCTCTGAATAAGGCTTTTGAAGGGGAAGCTGGGTCTTCCCCCGCTGAGCATTTGCATACCAATACCTGCTGTCTAGAAAAGGACACGATGAATACAAAACTTCCTACAGTTGAACACAAGAGCTGAACGATTTAAATAGGGGAAAAAAATAGCCTCAGCCTGAAAGTGGAATCTGTAATACTTGCAAGGACTTGGGCTCCAGTGTCCTTTGCACCTCATGGCATGCTCGCAGAATATTAGGATACTTCATTTGTGGCATCAATCATGGTTTTCACAATGTTTGCATGCTGTACCTTACAGGTGATTGGGAATTGCACTTGGCGTATCTAACCTTAGTATACCACAAGCTGTTTTATTTGGGTTTGGGCATGTCAGTACATTCCAGCTGGGTGCAGTCACCATTCGCTGTTGCAGTTTTTTGGCCCAGGTCCTGCTGAACAGCCTAATAGTGAGCATGTTGAAAATGCTTATGAGCTGATCTATTCTTAGTTTGTAAGGCAAAAATAAGGCCAGACATAGGAGTTAATCTCTGCCATCACCCCTGCTCATCTTGCAGACAAGCTCACCATCTCTGGTGGTTTTCAGCACACCTGTAGCCAGGACTCCATCAGACTAAAAAGAGTGAAAAAGAAAACAAACAAGACAAATGGGCCTTTTCCATCTATGCACCCAGGATCTGGAACAACATCCCCGTATCCACCAGGAACGCCCCGAATACTGCTCATCTCTTTAAAGAACACTACATTAATTAACTGTCCACAACTCAGCTTCCTTTCCTTTTATTTGTGAATTAACTCTTGTGTTTTACCATGTACATCACTCTCCTACTTTTTGGCTTAGTTTGTGCTATAGAAATACCATATACATACAGTCTGGGAAGGAAAAGAAGATTTGATTGTAGTTATTAGCAAAGGTATGATACAAGGCGCAGAGATATTTGTAGTGAATGGTCTGTGTATCTTAGTGTTTGCAAACTCTTGGCTAAAACAGTGTTCGCATCTGGGTTTACTGAATCTGCATGCATTGGTCAACACTGAACTAAGGGTTTCCACCAATGGAAATATCTCTTTAGGAAAATATACAGATGAAGATACAAAGGTTTGGGAAAACCAGCGCAAAGCCACTCTGGCACAAGAATCACAATTCCAAAATTGTAGCAGTAAAGTGTCTAAAGAGCGCAGACCTCTCTAAACAAGCATTGAAAATGCAATAGGTCTCCCCTTTGATTAAGTTAAAGACATTTGCTTTGCTAATGGTATTATATAGCAAAGAAAATAGCGTTAACTTAATAAAAGGCGAGGCCTATTGCATTTTTAATGCTTGTTCATTCCAGTAATGGTGGATCTGGCTGAGAGGCGGCACGGCAGAAGTTGACAGCCAGGCGCATCCAAATAGAGATTGAACGTCTCCCCAGCAGACGAGAGAGCTTTGCTTGGGTTTTTCAAGGCCAACCTAATTAGCGGTTAAGCCTGGTAAAGAGCGCTCCTTTTTATTGATATAAAATGCGTGCGTGAATTTCACCGGCGTTCCCGCCATGAAACCGGGCAGTACGTTTACTAAAACTCATGTGAGAAGCGGTGCAGTCTGTTCTTGAATACAGTGTGCAGACAACTTTCCCAACTCTGAACAAACTGGCACTAATACAGATAACAAGAAATAAAGGTAATTCTTAGAGAAAGGCTCGCATCAAGATCCCGATCTTGAAACGGACTCCAATTATTTTATTTTGCTGCTATGCGCTTTGAAGTTTTTTTTAAAAGCCCCTTTTTGCCCACAGTGGGTGTTTCCTAGTTCGGATATAACACCTCAGCTATTGAGGGGCTTAGCATTTACTGAGCAGACGGTCCCGTCCCATGAGATCCAGAGATCTGAAAGAGGGCTTTAAGATCACGAACACCTTCCAGGGGTTGCGGGTAATTCTAAGAAGTCTGAACCATGCAATCACCAGGTGAGGTAAGAACATTTGATTGTATTCAAAATCCAAGCATATGACAAAGAGTGGGTGGAGCAGCTTACCCTATTCGTAAAGAGGGTAGGATGGGTGTATGGCAAAATACCATGGGCGTCCATATCATCCCACAAGATGACTTTAACCAAAATATCCACCATTAAAACCATTGCCATGGTAAGTAGTTCAGCAAGAATGAAGAGGTTCAGGGCGGCTTCGCTCGCACTCGCCACTTAAAGGCATCATTCATTGCTAGGGGGAGATCCTTCAAAAACAGCATGGCGTCAGCGAGGACTCGTTTGCAATGAGGAGTCAATAGATTCATAATTCTACACGGACCGCCAGAGTGGGTGGAATGGAATTTAAAGTGCCCCCCCCCTTCATTGCTCTTGTAAATGTACAGCGATGACATTCCCAAGATAGTAGGTTCTGCTTGTCTGATAGCCTAAGAGTGGTTCTCTTCCAGGGGATACTCATCAATAGTCATAAGCATTGAATTATCCCTGCCCACGTGCTGGATCCCGGAGCATATAGCTATATATATATATTCATACATACATATAAAGGTGTATGGCCAGATAATAAAGTATAAACTACTTTCAACCCCATACACCTACATATGTATGCATACTTTCATATATGTACACATGCAGCCCCAACTAAAACAAACCGGGCAAACAGCCAAGATTACATAGGTTTTACTTGTATGACAATAAGTCTCTCAAGACTGTGTAATAGAGACCATACACTGTAATGGTTTCATACAAGAATCCTTTATTTCCCAAAACAAGGGAAAAAACAGGTACTTTAAGGCAGTTTTGCCCATAGGCTGCATAAGAATAACTGTCTGAGTACAGAAAAGCAAACTGAGACCTTGGCTTTAAGGCTTACAAGAATCTACGCACTGTGCCTTTAAGACCTCCGGGGAACACTCTGCTCCCATCATACCCCACAGGTGACCGTTAGGTCAGTTATTTTTTCTGGCTCCTTCTGTGAGGATCCTGGAGCTTGAGCTTGACAGTTTTCTGACTTTTCTGTCAGGAATTGTTATTTTTCTTGTTTTTTTGCGGTTCTTCCTGTGCTGGCAAAGGTTTCTCATCATTTTCTGACACAACTTTTGTGTTTTTCTGTCAGAATGCCAACTCTCTTCTGCAAATGTCCAGCCTGTGGAAAGAAGATGGCCATCTCTGATCCACACTCTGTGTGTATCGCCTGTCTTCCTTCCAGTCACAGGATAGACTCTTGTTATCATTGTAAAAAGTTTTCTGCGAGGACCCTTCGCGACAGAGAGGATTCGTCACCAAGCTGTACTGGAGAGAGTAACAGCTCGGTTGGAAAGTGGCCCTGAGGGTCAGGAGCCCTCCTCATCAGGAACATCATCGCCATCATCATTCTGCCTCTTCAATGTCGAAGAAACGGCAGGTTCCAGACTGCTCGCCGTCGACGCCGTTACCGCTATCGAAGCGGCCTACACAGTCTCTGACGTCGGGACGGTGTGAG
This sequence comes from Triturus cristatus, assembly GCF_964204655.1. Lineage (NCBI taxonomy): Eukaryota > Metazoa > Chordata > Amphibia > Caudata > Salamandridae > Triturus > Triturus cristatus. The sequence continues at coordinate 3,151,645 of NW_028187322.1, forward strand.
TCTCCGTCGTTGAGAAATGTCTTGACGTCGAAGTGTGCTACCTCGGGCTCGAGGTATGGTCAACTTATGAGTCGCTCGACGTCTAAGCACCCATCGACGTCGAGACACACTCCGTTGCCTCACCGTAGGTCGACGTCGAAGTTTTTCCGGCGGCGAAGGGGTCTCGAAACCAGTCGAGGGCATTGGAGTAGATGTCGAGGAGGCGAGAGCGCTCACCGCTGAAATCACCGCAAGGGCGGTCGGTGTCTAGGAGGCCAGAACGTTCGCCGTCGAAGTCACCACGACGTCGAGGAGGCCCCTTTGAAGAAGAGGTTGACGTCGGGGTGGGGCGGGGGGTTTGGGCCACAGGTCGATGTCGAGAGGAGAAGATCCTGCTGTTGCCTCGGAGGACGTTAGAGCGGCTTCTCGTTCGCCCTCAAAGTTTGGATCTTCTCCAGGTCTACATATAGTCCAGATCTCCCCGGAGGGCTCTCCGGTGGTTGGTGAGGATACGCGGTGTAGGAAGTCTAAGGCCCTTAATAGTCCAGGCTCGGAGTATTCCCGTACTTATTCCCCTTCCCGGTTGTCAAGAGATCAACGAAGTACACCGAGAAGATCAAGATCTCCGACGGTGATCTCTTCCAGAAAGGAGTCCGCGCAGATCGCGCTCTCCACATACCCGCCATTTTCGTCCAAGTGGCAGATCTTGTTTTTATCATTCTTCCCCGAAGAGAAGTAGACGTAGGTCTCCTACATCGTCTTCTTCCACCAGGTCCTCGATTAGAGACTATTCCCCTACATTTACGGCAACACCTCCATCCAGAGTTTCACCAATTGATGACCTCAGCACATTCAATGAGGTTCTCTGTAGAGGAGTGAACAAATTGAACATTACTATGTCGATCCTGATGGTAGCCTCCTCAGTGATTTTCGAGACCCTGAACTTCAGTTCGACCATTGCTTCCTCTTGTCCCTGGCATCATTGACCTTGCCACACAGACTTTTTTGACACCAGTGATGGTAGGGTTTGTGTCCTCCCGGATAGCGAAGAAATACAAGGCTCCTGACCAAGATCCATTATTTCATCGATCTGATCCTCTTCCGGATTCCATCATTATGGCGGTGGCTAAGACGCACTCATCTATGTCTTCCTCCTTAGCTCCTCTGGATAAGGACAGCAAATTGATGGACTAGTTAGGCAGAAGGATGTGCAACACTTCAGCCTCTTTCATGTAAGTCACCGGTGCCTCTGCTCTGCTGGGGAGGTATGACAGAGCCTAGTGGGATTCTCTGACCCGTTTTGCTGACAAACTCCCAAAAGAAGATCAGCAAGGTTTTCGGGAAATACTGCAAGAGGGAGGTCTAGTGGCGAATCAAGTCTTTAGTGCATCTGCTGATTCGGGTGATATGGCGGCTCACGTGGACTCTCATGGTATCTGTTCGAGGCGTTCAGCTCGATTGCGTTTAACTGGTCTTAAACTAGAAGTTCAACGGAAGATTTCCAATCTACCCTTCAATGGCTCCTCTCTCTTCGGTCCGCATGGGGATGAAGAAATGGCGAAAATGAAAGCTGAGTTGGACACGGTGAAAGCTGTGGGGCTTGAGAAACGAAAAGAATTTCGTAGGCGTTTTCGCTCCTACGATAAACGTCCATTCCAGCAAAGGGGGCAAGCCTCTCAGTGGTCATATCAGTGTCCCCAACAGCAGCAGAGGTCTCAGTTTCAACAGCGGAGACCAGGTAGAGGAAGAGGGAACAATAAGCAACAGGACCCTACTTCAAAGCAGCCACCAAAGCAATGAGAGACTGCTTCCTCTAAACACGTTGGCCACTCAGGTAGGAGGAAGTATAACATGTTATCTGGAGGAGTGGAGACATATAACCAACGACAAATGGGTGTTGAATATTGTCGAGAATGGATATCTGCTACGATTCAAGATTCCTCCACCATCGATTCCTCCGAGCGGAGGACTCCATTTGGGTCATAGCATCTTGCTCGAGGAAGTACACACTCTTCTGCAAAAGAAAGCCATAGAAAACGTTCCTGCTCATCAGAGGCGCCAGGGGATATATTCTCGATATTTCCTGGTCGAAAAAAGAGACCCATCAGTGGAGTACAGACCAATTCTGGATCTACGTGTCTTGAACAAATATATCCGAAAAGAAAAGTTTTGGATGCTTGCCCTGCACTAGGCCTGGGCGAAGCACTACGCTACGCTCGCGTAGTTTGCGAAGTTCGCGCTACTTCGCGCTACGCGAACTGCACGTAGCACAGTGCGAACACGCGTAGCGTAGTGTTGCGTAGTGCTGCGGTCATTTTTTGCTTGCTCGCGGTCCTCAACGTCAAGTTGGCGACCGCGAGCAAGCAAAATGACATCCTGGCGAGACTTTTTCCTTGTTCGCGATCGCGAGCATGGAAAATAAACCTCCCGGCGAGATTCCCAACGCGAGAAGGTCAGGTTTCTCATTGCGAGGGGTCGCGTATGCTCGCGACCGCTCGCGATGAGAAACTACCAGTTCGCGTTGAGAAAGCTGCAGCTCGAGTAAAAATCTACTCGAGCAGCAGAAAACTACAGCTCGCACTGTGCAAGATGCCATTTTCAATGATTGCACAGTGCCGGTTGCTTGTCCGCACTGTGCAATCATTGAAAACAACATCTTGCACAGTGCGAACATGTTACTTCGCAGTTCGCGAAGTGCTACGCGTAGCTCGCGTAGTGCGAACTTCACTTTGCGTAGCTTCGCGAAGTGCTACTTCGCGAACTACGCCCTCCCTTACCCTGCACCAGATCTTCCCTCATTTACATCAAGGAGACTGGATGTGCTCCATAGATCTACCGGACGCCTATTTCCATATTCCAGTGTCCAGGAAGCATCGTAAATTCCTCAGGTTTCAAGTTGCTCTACGCCATTTTCAGTTACGAGTCCTACCATTTGGTCTCAAGTCAGCCCCACAGACTTTTTCAAAGTGCATGGCGGTGGTGGCAGCTTTTCTCCGCAAATATAAAATATTAATTTATCCATACCTGGACGACTGGCTCCTGAAGAGTTCCACTCCATCCCTGCTTCAGGCGCATCTCTTAGTCTCCAATTACTGAGCAAGTTGGGTTTAAGAGTCAATTTAAAAAAAATAGATTCTTAACCCGACTCAGAACATTCATTACCTAGGGTCGTCGCTGGACACCGTGGTGGCAGGCGTGTGTTCTTCGGTGGAGAGGTTTTCATCGATCAGGATGAAATGTCAAGAACTCCTGTAGTAACACCACCCGACGGTCAGACAAGTGTCCTCTCTTCTGGGGTCCATGGCTTCCTGCATGTTTATAGTCCCCAATGCCAGATTGCACATGCGTCCCCTGCAACAGGCTCTGGAAGACCAGGGAGTGCAAGTGTCAGGCAGTTGGGAGGATCGGATTACTCTTCCACAACCTGCCAGAGTGGTGGACAAAGCGGTCACATCTAATGAAAGGTGTTCCCTTCCATCAAGAGACTCCGACCATAGTTACAGACGCCTCCCTGCAAGGTTGGGGTGCTCATATGGATCACCTCAAAGTACAAGGGCTAGGGTCAGACATAGAGAGGGGTTATCATATCAATTTGGTGGAGTTGAGGACCGTCCAGCTAGCCCTCAAGTCTTTCTTCCCGTCTCTTCAGTCCAGCTCCCTCTTGATTCAGACAGACAACACCACGACTGTTTTATCTGAACAAGCAGGGAGGCACCAAATCCAGAATTCTGTCCCAGGAGGCACAAGCCATTTGGAAATGGTTACTGGCAAGACACCTCACCATCACTGCTGTCCATGTGCCAGGTGTTCTAAATGTCCAGGCAGATTTCCTCAGCAGAGAGTTCGTAGATGTGCACGCCTGGGTGCTAAACCACGAAGTCGCTCAGGATATCTTTCAAAGATGGGGTGTGCCGGACATAGACTTGTTTGCAGATGCAAAAAACACCAAATGCCCTGTCTACTCATCCAGGTTTTACCAATCAGGTTCAAGCGGGAATGCTCTGTTGATAAGATGGTCTCAGAACTTACTCTACGCTTTTCCTCCTCTGCCTCTCATTCTGGCAGTGATCACCAAATTCTACAAGACCACATCCAGGATGATTCTGATCGCTCTGGAGTGGCCTTGCCAGTGGTGGTACCCGGACCTTCTACAACGCTCCAAAGTCCCACACAGGAGGTTGCCTTGCCGTCCGGACCTGCTGTCCAAGAACCAGGGGAGAGGTTTTCAACCCCCCTCTTCCTTCACTCAGGCTGATAGCATGGCTCCTGAAGTCTTGAAGTATGGACACTTAGACTTGCCAGCTGACTGTATGAACGTTCTTAAAGAAGCAAAAAGCCCTTCTACTAGGGCTTCCTACGCCTTTAAGTGGAAGCGTTTTTACATATGGTGCTTGAATAATGGTCATGACCCGGTTAAAGGTCAAGAACAGGTCATTTTGCCGTATCTATTACACCTGGTTAAGTCTGGCCTGCAGTTTACATCTATTAAGGTACACTTAGCAGCAATTATGGCTTATAGAAAGTCTCCTACGCAGGGGTATTTTTTTCAAGATGCCAGTGGTGAAAGATTTTCTTGAAGGTTTAAAAAAAAAGGTGTATCCACCAGTACGTCCCTTCCCCATGTGAGCTCAATGTGGTTCTTACCAAGTTGATGGGCACTCCTTTTGAACCTATACATAAGTCCTCCCTGCAGCACTTATCCTGGAAAGTGGCCTTTTTAGTGGCCGTCACGTCTGCTCGTAGAGTCAGCGAGTTACAGGCTTTGTGCTGTAAGGAACCTTACACTATTTTTCATTCAAATAGGGTAGTTCTCAGAACTCATCCTAGTTTCCTGATGAAAGTTGTCTCAGATTTTCACATTAATCAAGGGATCACCTTACCTACTTTCTTCCAGAATCCCTCTACCCCTCCTGAAAGGGCTTTACACTCGTTAGACCTTAAGAGTGTGTTAAAATTTTATCTGGACAAGACCAAAGGTATAAGAAAGACGGACCGTTTGTTTGTCAACTACGGTCTTATTAATACAGGTATGGCAGCTTCTAAACGATCTATCGCAAGGTGGATAGTCTCCGGCATTTCTTTGGCTTATCAGTTAGCTAATAAGTCTCTCCAGGGACGGCCTAAAGCACATTCAACCAGAGGAAAGGCCTCTACTACGGCCCTCCTCAGGAACATTCCCATAGCCGAAATCTGCAAAGCTGCTACATGGCGGTCTGTTTATACCTTTTCTCGCCATTACTGTTTGGATTCAGATGCTCAGACAGATGCTCAAGTTGGGCGTGCATCTCTGAGAAATCTGTGTGGTTGAATTTCCTTTTGATATTCCATCAGAATTTTTTTTGCTCATCCGTGAAGTGTGGGGTATGGGCTTGCAATTCTGATCTATTCTATTGATGAGTATCCCCTGGAAGAGAGGATAAGTTACTTACCTGTAATCCTACTTCTCCAGTATTTGGGGTGTCTTTCATAGATTCACATGCCTGAATCATTCCCCGTCGTCGGAGTGGGAGTCCCACGGTACATAAAAAAGCAATAATTATGCATATAACAACCAAAAAACCCTGGTAACCTGAACCAGGAAGTAAATTAGCCTAAGCTACAAGGGAAAAAACTTCCACTGCTATGACTATCACTGTCATTATATACAGTCCAAACTGCAGCCAATCAGGCGACAGCACCCACCAGAATGTTCTCCTCAGAGGCTCAGGCTGTCAGATTTTCTACCGCACGTCGTGTGAAGGGAGTCTCCCTGAGCTCTGCTCAGTTTTCTTCAAATTTCTACTGTTTCTACAACTTCTAGGATGTCAACTACAAAAAGATCCCTCTTCAGACCTTGTGAGTCCTGCGGAAAGCTTCGGCTTTTTTCTGAAGACCCTCACAAAAAATGCATCTATTGCCTCTATCCTGATCACGAAGTGAAGGAGTGCAAGATTTGCCGGACTTTCCCTCAGAAGACCTTAAGGGATAGAGAAGGACGTCTTCTTCTGTGGCTACAGAAGCTTAAGGATAAAGATGATCCTTTGTCAGGGATAGAAACTGCCTCTGGGTCCTCCATCTCTTCCAGGAAAAGGGTGGCTGAAGAAGAGTTTTCTTCTACTGGGGCGAAGGTGTCGAGGAGAGCCCAGTCTGTTAAGGGCTCGGGTCAGTCTTCGTCTTCATCTAAGAAGACGTCTCCACCTTCAGGATCCAAGCCCTCTACGCCCCCGAGGAAATCAGGAAAAACTCTGCCAGCTAAAAGTTTTCCTGAGAGGAATTTACCTCAAGTGAGATTGCCGTCGTCGACGGCGCCGTCGACGGCAGTGGCGTTGACGGTTATTATCGTCGACGCGGTTTCAACGTCGACTATTACATTCTCGTCGCCGAGACCTGCAATGATAATGTCATCAGCTTCATCGCCGTCGATGCTGGTCTCGGTGAGTGTTAAACCCATCTCGTCGACGAAGGAGGTGTCATCCATCGTCTCCGTTCCGTCGACGGTAAGAAGCAAGAAAGTTGCTCCGTCTATGAAGACTACCTCGTCGACGTCTACTCCGTCGACGAAGATTGTGGTACCGTCGACAGTTGCCCCGTCGACGAAGAATGCCTCGTCGACTAAGATCCATGCGTCGACGAAGATGGACGCGTCAACGCCCTCGTCGACGAAGATTACCTCATCGTCGGCGCCCTCGTCGACGAAGATTTTCCCGTCGTCGACGACTGCCATCTCGTCGACGAAAACAGCCTCGTCATCGAAAATGGCTTCAACGTCAGGATTACCACCGTCGTCGGTTCCGTCGACGCGATTGTCACCACCTCCTCTATCTACCTGCATGGATATGCAGGTGTGGACTGCGACTCCGTCGTCTGTCGTGTCTGATCAAAGGACAACAGCGCCTACACTTCTTCAGCGCAGAGGATCGTCTTTAGAAGCTATATCGCCTCTAAAATTGCCGGCGCAACTTTTACAATCGGAGGATAACGATTCCGAAGAAGATGAGAGATATCGGACTGCAAGGAGTCCATCGGAGCTTCTCATCAAATATCAAGATGATGAGGATGATGATGAGGACCAGTACGAAGATCTTAATATGGAACCACAGCCGACACCTCCTGCACCAGTGCCGTCTGGTCAAATGCCATTGGAACTGCTTGATAATCTGCAGTATATGTTGCAAGATTACTATAGATGTTTCCCTCCTTCGGAAACGGCGGAATCTCTTCCGTCGACACCCAGGCCAAGAGTACAGTTGTCGTCGTTACAGTCACCAAGACCACCTTCTCCGTTGCCATCTCGTCAATTGCAGGTTACAGACGATGAAAGGGAGGAAGGAGAGGTAGATGATCAGTCTATCATGTCGGAGTGGGATAATTATCAGGTACAAACTCCTTCTCCAAGTGCTCCGGCTCCGGTGGACTCTCCCCCGGTGGACATTGGGAATTTCCATTCACTTATGGAAAGAGCGACCAAGAGATTCCTGATCCCCATGGAAACAAAGGAGGATGACTGCTTCCTGTATGACTTTAAGGACCAACCAAGGAAGCAGGTTCGGGCAATCCCAATCATTGATTTTATTTGGAAGGAGGGATTGAGACTGATGGCTACCCCTAATTCTCTTCCAGTAGTGTTACCAAGGCTGGACAAGAAATATAGAGCCCCAAGTAATTCACCAGCATGCCTAATTGGTCAACCTAAGGCGGACTCTGTTATAGCGCAAGCGGCTCAGAGACGGGCTAGAAATCCATCAACGCCCATATCAGCTCCACCTGATAGAGATGGTAGAAGATTGGACGCAATAGGAAAGAAGGTGTCCACGATGGCAGCAACCACAGTTCGGGCTGCAAACTCCCTGGCGATTTTAGGGAGATACGACCGTCAGATGTGGTCAGACATCTCTCCTTTCCTCGACATGTTACCGGAGCCTTCAAAACCCGAGGCCATAAAGATCCTGCAGGAAGGAGAGTATGCATCAGCGGAGATCATTGATGCAGCAGTGGATGTGGCATCAACTGGGTTCAGGAAGTTGGCAGGAGCTGCAGTGCTGAGGAGGCAGGGTTGGCTGAAGTCAACATCTTTTCGCCAGGAGGTGCAGTCTAAAATTATAGACATGCCATTTGATGGTGAATCCTTGTTCGGTGCACACGTGGATGAAGCACTACAGGCGATTAAGAAGGATACGGAGACGGCAAGGTCTCTGGGTAGTTTACAATTTCGAAAATCTACCTTCCGTGGAGCCAGAGGACGTGGATCCTTCTCTAGCAGGGGAGGTTATAACCAACAGCATTCCTTTCAGACCTCTCAATCTGGCCAAAGATCTCAGAATTATCGCCAGCAATATTACGGACAGCGAAATCAACCATATTCGCAGTCTCGTAGGAAACAGTCCTTTCGCGGACGAGAGTCCGGTAAGAAACAATGAGTTCAGCCACCTGCCACCATCTCTACCGTTACCACGTACAAGAATTGGAGGTCAAATATCCCACTTCTATTCAAATTGGTCCAAGATTACCACAGACAAGTGGGTATTAGATATAATATCCAGAGGCCATGCTCTGGAATTCACGAAAATTCTGCCAAATTCTCCTCCCAAAGGCCCACCCCCTGCTCATCTTAAAGAGCTTTTTTCCCAAATAAATTTGATGATTCAAAAAGGAGCAATCGAAAAGGTCCCTATCCTACAGAAGGGAACGGGCTTTTATTCAAGGTTTTTCCTCATCCGGAAAAAATCAGGAGAGTGGCGTCCAATTCTCGACCTCCGCGCTCTCAACAAATTTTTAAAGAAAATGTCTTTCCGGATGTTGACGCTCCAAGAAATTCTGCAGTTGCTTTCGATGGGAGATTACATGGCCACCCTCGACCTGCAGGACGCTTATTTTCATGTACCAATCCTACCCAGGCACAGAAAATTTCTACGGTTCAGAGTGGCTGGCAGGGATTTTCAATTCAGAGTCCTCCCATTTGGACTCCGTTCCGCACCCAGAGTCTTCACAAAGGTCATAGCGCCAGTGACTGCGCATCTCCGTCTGCAAGGAGTTCAAATATTCCCGTACCTGGACGACTGCCTTATCAAGGCGAGTTCAGCCAAGGTAGCATCCGAGCATGTTCAAAAATGCCTCTTACTCTTCCAGTCCCTGGGTCTGTCAACAAATCTGGAGAAATCACATCTAGCTCCTTCGCAAAGAAGAACGTACCTAGGAGCGACATTGGACACGGATCTGGCCAAAGCCTTTGTGTCAAAAGAAAGGCAAATCAAGATATGCAATCTTGCGCGCTCACTACTTTCAAAAGAGTGCGTTTCAGTCCGTGTGTACAAATCCTTCCTAGGGATGATTTCGTCTTGCATTCATCTCATTCCCAACTGTCGGTACAGAATGAGACCGTTGCAGGAGGAGCTCAATCTGCAATGGCTTCAGACCACAGGATCATTCGAGGATATCATTCACATCACCTCGCGAATGCGGGATGCCTTTCAATGGTGGGGTCAGATGAAACACTTGAAAGAGGGTTGTCCTTTTCTGGTCGAAATGCCGGATTTCACAGTCACCACAGGTGCATCCCTCGATGGTTGGGGAGCGCACCTTCAAGGAATGACAGTCAAGGGCAGGTGGACTCTAGAACAGAGAAAGTGGCATATCAACCTGCTAGAACTGCGAGCTATATTCTTGGCTCTAAAATCCTTCCAGGCCATCATCCGAGGAGCATGCATACTTGTAAGAACAGACAATACAACAAGTATGCATTACTTGAACAAACAAGGCGGGACGAGGTCAGCCCTCCTATCTCAGCAAGCGCAAGAGATTTGGGATTGGGCGATTCACCACAAGATCAACCTCAAAGCCATTCACGTCCCAGGAATCACGAATGTTCTGGCGGATTCCCTCAGCAGAACCACAACGTCGAATCACGAATGGGAGTTACACCAACCATTCCTAGACTGGGTATTTCATGAATGGGGGCATCCCGATCTAGACCTCTTTGCAACCAACCAGAACCGCAAATGCCCATTCTTCGCAAGTTGGGCTCCCCACAAGGACTCGCTGGAAAATGCCTTTTCGATGAATTGGTCGCAAATATATGCTTACGCCTTTCCACCGATCCAGTTGGTTCCACGAGTTCTGCGCAAGATCAAACAACAGCCATGCCGCATGATTTTAATTGCTCCCAGGTGGCCCCGCCAGTACTGGTTCACAGAACTTCTCCTCCTCTCGGAGGCCGAGCCCATACAGTTTCGACCAATTCCACATCTTCTGACCCTTCAGAACGGTCAAATTTGTCATCCGGACCCAGCATCGCTGAGATTAGCGGCATGGCTCCTCAACAGCTTGAATTTGCACACCTAGATATCCCTCCAGACTGCCAAGAGGTTTTGGCCAATGCTCGAGCACCAGCAACTGTTAAAACCTACAAACTAAAGTGAAAGAGGTTTTGCATGTGGTGTCAGTCCGTTAATCTCCATCCGATCCACGCAAGACCGGAACAAATTCTACCTTTCTTTCTACAGTTGGCGAGGTCTGGTCTTTCCCACTCTACTTTGAAGGTGTTCTTAGCTGCAATTTCAAGGTTTCGGCAGGATGGTATTACCTCTCTCTATTCCAATAGAGTCATCCAGCAATTTTTTAAGGGGTTATTTAGGATGTTCCCGCCTATTCGGCGTCCACCTCCTTCTTGGCACCTTAATATAGTGCTTTCACAACTAATGCAGCATCCTTTCGAGCCCATCCACAAGGCGGATCTAAAGTTCCTTTCTTGGAAGGTTTCTTTATTATTGGCTCTAACTTCTACAAGAAGGGTTAGTGATCTCCAAGCGTTCACTGTTCATCCACCCTTTCTGCAATTCACATCTGATTCTGTGGTGCTGCGCACTAATCCAAAATTTATGCCAAAGGTCCTGACTGATTTCCATCTTAATGAACCCATAGTTTTGAAAACTTTCTTCCCAAATCCGCAAACAGCTGCAGAAAGGGCCTTGCATTCCTTAGACATCAAAAGATGTCTGAAATTTTACTTACAGCGGACAGCATCACTGCGCAAATTGGACCAGCTCTTGGTAGCATATGGCAAACCACGTCAAGGCCATTCAGTATCAAAGCCAACCATAACGCGCTGGATCTCGGCTGCAATTTGTTTATGCCATGATCAAGCTGGAAGACCATTGCAAGCAACCCCAAGAGCACACTCTACGAGAGCAATATCTTCATCTACAGCTCTTTTTGCCGGTGTGCCTCTTCACCAGATCTGTAAAGCAGCAACATGGTCCAGCAGCCATACGTTTACCAGACACTACTGTTTGGAAGCTGCAAGTGATGCGGATGGATCAGTGGGACAAGCTGTTCTACATAATCTTTTCAAATAAGGTGAGCCTCTGTTCTCCCTCCTCCGCTAAGCTTTTATAAGACGCTTTTTCCATACTATTTCTGGCTTGAAATTGTTTTGCATATGTTGAAGCACACATGTATTTCTCTATGGTTATACTGTTTCATAATGTATGTGGTCTATGATACAAAATAGCGTCTTATGAGCATAAGGTGATGTACTGCTATCTACTCTGATTCAGGCATGTGAATCTATGAAAGACACCCCAAATACTGGAGAAGAACAATAGTTACTTACCTGTAATCTGTGGTTCTCCAGTATTGGTGTCTTTCATAGATTCACATGCAACCCGCCCACCTCCCCTAAGAGGCTTTTTAGGCTATTATGTATTGCTTCACTCCTGTGCGAGAAAATCTGACAGCCTGAGCCTCTGAGGAGAACATTCTGGTGGGTGCTGTCGCCTGATTGGCTGCAGTTTGGACTGTATATAATGACAGTGATAGTCATAGCTGTGGAAGTTTTTTCCCTTGTAGCTTAGGCTACTTTACTTCCTGGTTCAGGTTACCAGGGTTTTTTGGTTGTTATATGCATAATTATTGCTTTTTTATGTACCGTGGGACTCCCACTCCGACGACGGGGAATGATTCAGGCATGTGAATCTATGAAAGACACCAATACTGGAGAACCACAGATTGCAGGTAAGTAACTATTGTTCTTCTCTTCCAGGGGTATACTCATCAAAGTCATAAGCACCCCTCCCGCCTCCCCGGACGAGCAATGTTAGTACAAGGTTCAAAATAGTTTAATATGCCTTTATAAAATAACTGACCTAACTGTCACCTGTGGGGCATGATGGGAGCAGAGTGTTTGCTGGAGGTCTTAAAGGCAAAGTGCGTAGATTCTTGTAAGCCTTAAAGGCAAGGTGCCAGTTTGCTTTTCTGTACTCAGACAGTTATTCTTATGCAGCCTATGGGCAAAACTGCCTTCAATTACCTGTTTTTTTTCCTTGGTTTGGGAAATAAAGGATTCTTGTATGAAACCATTACAGTGTATGGTCTCTATTGCAGACAGTCTTGAGTCTTATTGTCATACAAGTAAAACCCATGTAATCTTGGCTGTTTGCCCTGTTTGTTTTAGTTGGGGCTGCATGTTTACATATCTGTATGTACGCATACATATGTAGGTGTATGGGGTTGAAAGTAGTTTATACTTTATTATCTGGACATACACCTTTATGGTCGCCAGTAGATAGTTATAGTTAGGACCTATTTTCCATAGGAAATCCGCAACATTCTATTCCCAATAAGTCTGGCGCTGGTTGATAAATCCTCGCAAAATTTTCCAAACTTTTGGCCAGCTCCGCTCCTACCTTGAAAGTTTTGTGGTGATTCGTCAAGCGGTCGAGAAAAAAGGGGGTCCCAAAACGCGTTTTCCCCATGCAGTTTCCCATAGGATCTGTTGTCGCAGCTACAGCCCGAACCGCTGACCGGAATGACACCAAATTTGGCAAAGGGGTAGTCCTCAGTTCAGACTCATGCCTTTTGCATTAATGGTGTGAATCTGTTCAGTAGTTCCTGAGAAAATTAGGGTAAAAAAGTTAGTGATATTTATGGCCGGGGAGGATCCGCGCACCCTCCCCGAACCGAGCGCGCACCCTCCCGATCGCGCACTGAATGCTAATTGGCTGTCGAGTGTCTCTCTTCATTCGAAACCAGGAACTGTTGGCGGACATTTTCTGCCTCGGTAGAAGCGAGGCTGAAGAAGCAAGGGGAATATGTGTGTAAAACATATAAAGGGGGCAGAGTGGAAATACTCTGACCCTCTAGAGGTGCTTAGGGGGTCCCAGAAGGACCCCCTGAGGCCCCCTTTTTTTTTTTTTTAAACGGCGAAATACGCGCACGGTACGCGCATCTTAACGCGTTGGGTGCACGGATTCTCTCGCGTTGGGTGCGCGGATCCACGGCAATGTGTTATGAAAAAAGACAAGAAATCATTGGTTGTATGACTACTTTCTACACTGAAAGGTAGGGTGTATATTTCTGTTTTTTAAAGGTATGATTCTTATTGGTTAACAAAAATAGATTGTTAGGAACATTATAATTGATAAGCTGATATGTTGAAAAGTCAAGCACACTTCCTGTCTTGTTTAGTAACATTGTGTGCTGAACTTGTGACCAGTGAGCTCAGTGCAGTGTTCCATGACCTGTTTCTATGGTAACAGGCAGAAGGCAGATTAGGGGAAGGGTTGAAATGTATTTCAGTTGGAAAGGGTTGAAATGTTTAACCAATAGAAATATGTGTTTGCTTTTGAGTTTATGTGTGAAGGATTGTGATGTGATGTTTACATGTATATGTGTGGAAAATGAAAGGGAAACTTTTCCATTCTTTGTTTTTGCTGAGAGGTGCACAGTGCAGAGATTCTGTAAAAGAAAATATGGTGAGTGATTGATATACTTCTTAATCTACAAAATAACTTGAAAGATGAGTTATTTAATTGTGAGGGGATGTATGTAGACTATTTTAGATTTTAATCAGACTAATGTATTTCTCCTGCTAAAGTGTAGGGAGCACTTTTTTTCTCTACAATGTGTGTGCATGTAGAAACCATTCTGTGATAAGCATTTGTGTTTTTCATGTGTTTGTAGACAGATAACTGTGCTGTTTTTATATTTTGATAGAATTAGAAACCAGTCATTGTTTATGAATTTGTGAAATGAGTTATGTTTCTGCAGTAAAATGTAGTACTCCTTGTAGATGAAGAAATGTGTTTTGGTATAGTGCAAGGTATAGTGTTGTTTGTCTAGAATCACACTGTGAGTTAGTGTGTATTTGGGATCAGTGTGAGTAGCATTTGGTAACATCATGTATTTGCTGACAGATAACTGTTTTAAAACCTGTCATGTTGTGAAGTTTTAGTAGCATTAGAATCCAGTCTTTGCTTATGCGTTGATTAAATGAGTCATGCTTTGACACTGATGTGCTGTACTTAAATATGTAGATTGTGTGCAGTACCATTAACTCTTCCAGACTAGTGAATGAGTTTTGGTAGACTCCTAGGATAGTGTTGCTCGTCTAGAATCACACTGTGAGTCTGTGTGCATTTGGGAACCACTGTGAGAGAAGTGTTTAGTAACATCGTGTATTTGCTGACAGATAACTGTTTTAACTCCTTCAGTGCCCATGACGAGATGGTCTCGTCATGGAGCGCGGTTGCGCTGTGCCCATGACGAGACTATCTTATCATGAACCCCGCCCGCTAATGCAACGCCCGGCACAGGGCGGGGAAAGGGCGTGGCACTGAAGGGGTTAGAACATGTCATGTTGTCAAGTTTTAGTAGCATTAGAAGACAGTTATGGCTTATGCTTTCATTATATGAGTCAGGCATTGACATTAAATTGCAGTTGTGAAATATGTAGATCGTGTGCAGTTCCCTTACCACTTGCACTGTAGTGAATGAGTTTTGGTAAACTCATAGGGATAGTGGTGCTTGTCTAGAATCACACTGAGTTAGTGTGTATTTGTGATCACTGTGAGAGAAGCATTTGGTAACATTGTGTATTTGCTGACAGATAACTGTTTTAAAACCGGTCATGTTGTCAAGTTTTAGTAGCATTAGAAGCCAGTCTTTGTTTATGAGTTGATAAAATGAGTCAGGGTTTGACACTAAGGTGCAGTACCATGTACTATTCTGTTCACTGTGGCAGAACTGAAAATTTAAAAGTTTTACCTAAGCACTGTCCTAGAAGTAGTCTGATTATTTAGTCAGTTTCTAAGTACCAAGTAGATTGCTTCAAATGTCTATGCAGTATGCATGTAGTGTTCTAACATACTATACACTTGTCTTTTACACCTTCAATTCCCTAGTCGGTATCCATACACTTCCAGGAAACATCCTGTCACTTCCTTTGTAGTCCTCTAGAGACCCATTCAACAGCATGTACTAATCCATTCACTGTGCCAAAACCCAAACACTTATAAATTCACCAAGACACTCTCTTTCCAGTACTCTAATGATTCAGTCACTGCCTAAGTATTCATGCACGGAGCCAGGTCTTAGCACATGGACTTCTTCAAACCCCTATCCACTATGCATGCAGTCCTCTAACCACCTACACGCTTGTCTTTCACACCTTCAATTCCCCAGTCAGTATCCGTTCACTTCCAGGAAATACCCTGCCACTCCCTTTGCAGTCCTCTAGTGACCCATTCAGCACCATGTACTAATCCATTCCCTGTGCGAAAAGCCTAGCACTTATAAATTCACCTAGGCACTCTCCTTGCTGTACCCTAATCATTCAGTCAGTAAGCAAGTAGTCAAGCAGTGAGCCAGGCCTTAGCACATGGACTGCTTTAAATGCCTATGCAGTATGGATGCAGTCCTCTAATCACCTACACAGTTGTGTTTCACACCTTCTATTCCCTAGTTAGTATTCATACTCTTCTAGCAAACACCCTGTCACTCACCCAGTGTGTCTCCTTATAGTACTGTAAACATTTAGTCAGTTAGCATGTAGTCTTTTAGTGAGGTAGGCTTTAGGGCATGAACTGATTCAAAGTAGTGTGCACTATGCATGTTGTGTTTTAACGATCGTCACACGTGTGGTTCAGGGCTATAGTTTCTTAGTCAGTTTTTATATAAAATGTGTTTGTACAGTAATGGAATAGTATAAATTTGAAAGTTATTAATATACATTTATTTGTGATTCTTTTTTACAGATACAGAACAGGAGTGTTTCTCATCTGTTTGCACTTTTCTCGTGCAAGATTGTTTGGATAAAGGGTCCTTAGGTGTTTCATCATACTTGCTGTGCCGCACGAGTATTTTTTGTTAGGATCCCCTCGTAACAGAACTCTTTGGCAAATCTTGCGAGTGACGAAGGTGGCATTGGTCTTTGTTTGCCCCTTGGGAAAAGTAAAAAATGTCCTCACCACTGAAGAAAAACGTTGTGGGCGTGGTGCTTTCTGCAAAAAAGTTTCCTCCGATTCGGTAAATATTTTAAAGCGGCAACATTTACAGTTTTTGTAAGTTAAACTTATAAAATTTGGTTAGCTGTCTGCATTTTATATATCTGTGATTTGTTTCTTGTGGTATTTTGTTAAGAATACCATGTTGTTTTTTTTTTTTAACAAGCTTTCTGATTTTCCAGGTCTGTCGTCGACATCCATGGTCCCCACAGGAGTGTTCCGCCTTGTTGTTTTGTATTATTGTTGTTAAATTTTGTTTATTAGTTTATTGTTCATATATATGTTAATAAAAAAATAAAGTTTGAAAATAGTTTTTCGTTTATATATTTATTATAAAAAATAAAGTTTGGAAAAAAAATGAATAACGTTTTTGGTTGTTCTCTTAACTGCTGTGTGACTCTTTCTTGTTCTTATTACTGTTATTTGATGGAGTCCACTATGGTGTTACATTTTGGGGCACTTATCGCTGGAATACTGGTGATCTCTGCAGTTTGCACCAACTTCTGAATATTGTGTCAGATTGATCTCCACTTTATTTCCGTTAAAGTGCTGATAATGAAATGGAGAGTAGCCGTTCCCGTGCAAAAAGACACGAGGTGCTCCTTTCCGTTTTATTCTAAATACTAAAATCCTGTATTGAATTGCACTGAGGTATTGGCTGCACTTACAGTGTACACACAATCTATTAAGAAATCTCATTGTATTTATATTGATTGGGAATAGTGCGTCAGGTGCTGGATCTTGACGAGATACACTGCTCAGTTCGTATATTGTTCTGCACACGAAAAAAATCACATCACAACTTTCACATCAATTGCAATGCGAAACAAATTCCGGCGATAAGACACGTTAGCACCAGGGATTTTACACCTGCTTTCTGCTGGTGTTAAGCAGGACAACTACCTGCACCATGAAAGGGAACACAGCCAAGAGCCACACCAGAACACCCACAGGTGCCATAGCGTCAATGAGCATGATACAGGGATACCCATGAGGGCCAGAGACTCATCTCAACAACTCCAGGACCGCCAATGCCCCCCAAACCCACATCTTAGTAAGTGTGTCCCTGTGGTCATTGTCTTAGCATGATTGGCACGAGCCCTGCAACATCACAGTGTGCTGTCACCTCAGAGTAGGCAGTGAGCCTGGATGTGTAGCTACGCATGCATCCTCCTGCATGCACAACTGGCGTGTGCTGGTGTGGGGCTCACAGGTCAGTGCAGGGGTGTGCCTATCCGGCAAGGGGAATGTGGTGTCTCAGACATGTCCGTGTACAGGAAGTGCGGTAAGTGTGTCTGTGTTCTGGTGTGGCCTGCTACAAGAGCCGCAGCAGTCGATGTTGTAAAGTGGCATGCACCACCTCCAAACGGCACTGTGATGTTGTAGTTGGAATGTAGCAAGACAAGCGCAAATGGGCATTACAATGGTGTGCCGTACGAGTGCACGAGATACAACAGCGCACCGTACAAAATTGTGGGGGCTCATGGGAGGGAGGAGCAGCCGTTTGGCAACGTAGCACACAGTGAACTCGACCATGTGCGACATGCTGGGCATCTCATCCATGATGACCACGGTCGCAGACATCCCACACCACCAACGACTGGCCTTTGTACACATCCTGTATGAATGCAGCGTGGTTTTCACTTCTATGCTCGTTCAGTGGTGTGATGTTGGCGGGTTGTGTGACTTGTGCTCCTTGTTGGTGTTTCATTTTGGCCATTGTTAGTCTATATGTGTGTTGTACTTAATTGTGCATGTGTGCCATTCTGCCGATCTCCCTCCCTCCCCCCACTCCCTGATTCTTCCTCTTCCTACTACTGTTGTGCCTATAATTTTGTTGCTGCACACAAATACATGTAAATAATAAATTAGAATAGTTCCTTGATTATTTTAGGTTTCAAAACTTCTCTATTGGTTTCTTTTTAATTTTCCATATGAACCGTTTTTTTTTAATATTCAACAACACATAGAAGTCAGAAGGGCAACGTATTCTATCAAAACACTTTCTAGAACATTCTACAACACGTGCAGGTTAAAAGTTCATCAATTTTTTAAAACTTAACGATATTTTTTTGTAATATTTTCTTGAACATTTAACAACACGTGCAGGTTAAAAGTTGACGATTGTTTTAAGTTCGAACAGTGCCTTCCAAATGCAAGTAGCAGGTGTGGTTGAGCTGAGCAAATTTTATCCTATATGTACTCCACGTTGAAACTGCTTTTTCTTAACCAATCTCATAGATGCTTTTCCACAAAACTAATGTGCACCCTACTTTTAAAAAAGAATGCTTTTCATGATATCTTTAGAGATAAGTTATAGATAGGAATTAGCATTTAAAAAACCTTTGAAATTCACTGAAAAAACCGTAGGTTTCATGCACGTTATAGTTAGGAATTGGCATTTAAAAAACCTTTGAAAATCACTGAAAAAATCATAGGTTTCAGGCACGTTCTAGTTAGGAATTAGCATTTAAAAAACCTTAGAAATTCACGGAAAAAACCATAGGTTTCAGGGGCGTTAAAGTTAGCTGGACATTTCCCTTGTACAAAACCCTAGAAATTCCCATGTTATAGTTAGTTCAGCTAACTATAACTCGCGCCCCCTCAATGCACTGCTGATGACGTCACATATTACATCACTCATGACATGGTCAGTGACATCACTGATGACATCTCAAATGACATCACTGATGACGTCATCCATGTGATAAATTACTGCATCTTCTCACACCCTAATTTAACCGTTGATACACCGACTCAAAATTTCAGACGCCCATTCTCAAAACCATAGATACTCCAATACCAATAGCTACATACCCACTTATTAACTCTTAGGTCTACCATACACCTCCACTCATTCACCTGTACAGTCACTCATACTTACAGTCAGTCCGTACAAGACTATCATATGCATTTATACACCTACATAGACACTCACACACCACCAATCATCCATAGAGGTACTCTCACACCTAGTCAGTCATGCAAATAATTAATTACACTCCCAGTTACTCACCTATGCAGTTATACACACTCAAGTTCACTTACTCATAAAAATAGTACCACATTCTTACGCTCTTATACAATCATTGATACAAGCACACACTCATCCATACAGCCACTCACAATCACACATATACCCACTTTTATACTCTTACACACATATATACTGCCTTTCACATATGTAGTTACTGACACATGTACAACTGAGATATACATTCAATCACTAACACACTCATACATACACTCACCCAACCATACAGTCCATCACAGTTGCACTCTTAAAACCATGCACCATAGAATCACCCACTCACACAGCCATGCACAGAGTCACACACAGCCTACGCACACAAACACTCAAGGTTCAAGAGGAAGACTCTGTTCCCTTCATCAGTGAAGTGTACACCATCTCCTCTATAAATGTCTTGCATGTCGTAACGCAAGTTGTTGTGGTAAATGGAACCCATACCATAGTCTCGGAGGAAAGCAGAAACAGATTTGTTGACGTGCTTTCTTGCTTTGTCAATCTGCGGACAAAATTGATTGGACCAGTTCCATTTTTGCCTTTGGCATATGTTAGAATACACAAAGGCAGTTTTAGGGAAAAGTGAAAACAGTTGTGCAAAGGTGTCCTTCATAAGCATTTCCAGACCTACCCCAGTCAAAGTGCCTAGGTCATTGCCACCACAGTGCACTATTATGAGGTCAGGGTGTTGGATTTGCATGAAGGATTTCACCAATGGCATCAATTGGTGCCACTTTAACCCTCTCTGACCAATCCATTTAATGTCTACATTTGGCAAAGCAAGGTCTCTCACCATACCTGTTTTCTCTGCATACTTTTCACTCCAGAAGACATAGCTGTGCCCTACAATCCACACTGTGAACATCTTCCAAGGAGATCTGGATGCACTCAGGAGGTGTAATTCAGTAGAATGGTAAAAAGAAATGAAAGACAGATTGGAAATGGAGGCATACATATTTTTTTAAAATAAAAAGAACTGATTGGCTGTTTCATACCATTCTACACTAAAAACTAGGCTGTATGTGTCAATTTATAGAAGCATGTTTTGTATTGGTACAGAAAAATGTGTTACCAAAGAACAGTACTATGGATTTGCTGTTAGGTTTGAAAAGTCAAGCACTCCTGCTCTTTGGAAATGAAACATTGTGTGGTGAACTTCTGACCTAACTCTACACAGCAGTGTTTCAAGAGCAGTTGCTATGGTACCAGGCAGAAGTCAAGTTGGGGGAAGGGTACTAGGCTGAAGTCAAGTTGGGGGAAGGGTACTTTTGGAAAAGGGTTGGTTTTCAACCAATAGAAATGTGTGATTACATTTGAAAAAAAGGGGGAAGCACTGAGATTTGAAACTTACATGTATATGTGTGGAAAAAGAGAGGGAAACATTGCCATTATCTGGTTCTGCTGAGAGGAGAGAGGTGTACAGAACAGAGATCCTGGCTCTGATAATCTGCTGTTTGAGTGCCACATTTCTTTCACAACTAACTAATTTTAAAGGCGAGTTAAGAGTTTGAGAGGGGATGTATATGGTAAATTAAGAAATGAATAATAGAATTGGAATTCGTTTGTTGAAGTTGTGTTTATCATTTTGTGTTTTGGGAGAAATTTAAATGTGAGGAACATGTAAAATAATATGGACTATGTTTTCACCATAAATTAAGGTGTACTGGTATAAATGAGGAATACTTTTAGGGTTTGAGGTTCCAGTCAGTAATGCAAATACATTCAGCATCACTAAGGCTGGTTGCCCTTGCTGGAGTGTAGTCAGTCACCCAGGTTACACATGTTTCTGGTCTGAAAAAGCTGTTTGGACATGTGCTTTTTTAAGAATCTGAAAAGTGGATTCGAAATGTGTCAGACTGTAAAAGTACTTATCACTTGCAAAAAAAAAGAGTAGTAAGTGTGCTTTCAAATTGGCAAAGAAATTTCGTTTTCTGACTAATATGAAACCATGACTCTGTGTGCAAAGAGGAATTATAGACAGAGATTTATTGCGTATTGCTGTGGTAATTTTACATTTGCATTAGATGGAAAGGGGGAGCTATTTTTTTCTGCAGAAGCAGACTCTTAGCACACAGCCAGCTGCTTATCCTGTGGAATCATGCACAGTATTCACAACCGAGTGGGGTTTGAGGTTGCAGTCAGTAATGCAAATACATTCAGCATCACTAAGGCTGGTTGCCCTTGCTGGAGTGTAGTCAGTCACCCAGGTTACACATGTTGCTGGTCTCAAAAAGCTGTTTGGAGATGTGCTTTTTTAAGAATCTGAAAAGTGGATTCAAAATGTGTCAGACTGTAAAAGTACTTATCACTTGCAAAAAAAAAGAGTAGTAAGTGTGCTTTCCAATTGGCAAAGAAATTTCGTTTTCTGACTAATATGAAACCATGACTCTGTGTGCAAAGAGGAATTATAGACAGAGATTTATTGCGTATTGCTCTGGTGATTTTACATTTGCATTAGATGGAAAGGGGGAGCTATTTTTTTATGCAGAAGCAGACTCTTAGCACACACCCAGCTGCTTATCCTGTGGAATCATGCACAGTATTCACAACCGAGTGGGGTTTGAGGTTGCAGTCAGTAATGCAAATACATTCAGCATCACTAAGGCTGGTTGCCCTTGCTGGAGTGTAGTCAGTCACCCAGGTTACACATGTTGCTGGTCTCAAAAAGCTGTTTGGACATGTGCTTTTTTAAGAATCTGAAAAGTGGATTCAAAATGTGTCAGACTGTAAAAGTACTTATCTTATCACTTGCAAAAAAAAAGAGTAGTAAGTGTGCTTTCCAATTGGCAAAGAAATTTCGTTTTCTGACTAATATGAAACCATGACTCTGTGTGCAATGAGGAATTATAGACAGAGATTTATTGCGTATTACTGTGGTAATTTTACATTTGCATTAGATGGAAAGGGGGAGCTATTTTTCTGCAGAAGCAGACTCTTAGCACACACCCAGCTGCTTATCCTGTGGAATCATGCACAGTATTCACAACCGAGTGGGGTTTGAGGTTCCAGTCAGTAATGCAAATACATTCAGCATCACTAAGGCTGGTTGCCCTTGCTGGAGTGTAGTCAGTCACCCAGGTTACACATGTTTCTGGTCGGAAATAGCTGTTTGGACATGTGCTTTTTTAAGAATCTGAAAAGTGGATTCAAAATGTGTCAGACTGTAAAAGTACTTATCACTTGCAAAAAAAAAGAGTAGTAAGTGTGCTTTCAAATTGGCAAAGAAAATTCGTTTTCTGACTAATATGAAACCATGACTCTGTGTGCAAAGAGGAATTACAGACAGAGATTTATTGCGTATTGCTCTGGTGATTTTACATTTGCATTAGATGGAAAGGGGGAGCTATTTTTTTCTGCAGAAGCAGACTCTTAGCACACAGCCAGCTGCTTATCCTGTGGAATCATGCACAGTATTCACAACCGAGTGGGGTTTGAGGTTGCAGTCAGTAATGCAAATACATTCAGCATCACTAAGGCTGGTTGCCCTTGCTGGAGTGTAGTCAGTCACCCAGGTTACACATGTTTCTGGTCTGAAAAAGCTGTTTGGACATGTGCTTTTTTAAGAATCTGAAAAGTGGATTCAAAATGTGTCAGACTGTAAAAGTACTTATCACTTGCAAAAAAAAAGAGTAGTAAGTGTGCTTTCAAATTGGCAAAGAAATTTCGTTTTCTGACTAATATGAAACCATGACTCTGTGTGCAAAGAGGAATTATAGACAGAGATTTATTGCGTATTGCTGTGGTAATTTTACATTTGCATTAGATGGAAAGGGGGAGCTATTTTTTTCTGCAGAAGCAGACTCTTAGCACACAGCCAGCTGCTTATCCTGTGGAATCATGCACAGTATTCACAACCGAGTGGGGTTTGAGGTTGCAGTCAGTAATGCAAATACATTCAGCATCACTAAGGCTGGTTGCCCTTGCTGGAGTGTAGTCAGTCTGTGGAAATATGGATTTTTATGATCAGTTATGTCCCCTATCTTGGACCCCAACGGTTTCATGTATAAATCACAAGTACATGTATGTTCCCTCCAGTTCCAGTTATGAAGACGCAAATACATGTGCGTCCACCGTTAACATGTCCTCTTTCAGATCCGCCATGAATGGGCCGGATATTCCATTCCTAAGTACGAAAGGCCACCGGCTTTATATGGTTCACTTATGCTATTTTTCAGTCCAGGCGAGTAGGCCCTGATTCTGCCATCAAGCCTTTTCCTGCCTTCTGCCTCTGAAAGCTCCAGTCTGAGCTCGCATCTGTATCCATGAACTTTGTCCTACTCCCTGCGCGGCTAACGGTGCCTGACTCGACCTGTCTGCTTGCCAAGAACTGTATTTCACCTTGTGATTATCTGCTCCGCTCCCTATCCAATGCATTCCTGTCTAGTAGTTTAAGTAAACATTCTTCCAGCTACCGAGCAAAAGGCCCGGCTTCTCTGTCCTCATGCAAGTAATTCATAGCCCTGTTACCATGGAATATTCCTACCCCCTCGCATTTAGTGTAGACACTTAGACGCTTGTACACGCACTCACAGTCAGTATAGAATAGATTTCGTTCGAGAGACCTTTCTTTTTGGATAACACAGTTCTTTAAACATAGGATATTAGATATGATTTGGGATTAGGTTGACATAACCCCAGACTTTTGTCTCCACATGTAGAGCTAAATGTCAAGTCCCTTTCTCCCTCTAGTTGCACGTCTATCACACGTCATGCGACTGCGCACGCATCTCTGCCAAATATTTCTGCTGACATTGCAGGATTCTCCAGGTATCCACCCACACATGACAAATTACCCATTATCATCAAGTGGACGCCCACATGGACGCCCACCTTCACGCCTACTTACACGCCCACATGCTCTTATCTCATTCTCTCTTGCTCTTTTGCTTACGTACAATTGAGAAATGTATATATACTGTACTCTGTGAATAATGTTTTGAGAATATTGAGAATACTTTTGAGCCCCTTTCCAGATCCAATTTTGGTGATGGAAATATTCTCCCTTTGACTCGAGTTATTGGAATAAATCCCTTTATGAACCTGATACCACAGACTCAGCCTCTTGCTTTATGCATGATCTTATTGATATTCTGAAATACATAGAGCGTAATATTTTATTTACCACATAATGGCGCCCGAACAGTTTAATCTCTTTCCCCACACGCCGGAGATGAAGGTCCAGTTTTGCCCCCTTCCACAGCCGTGATGGACTTCAAGCGCGCACGTCGCGGGTCTTCCCGCCAACTCCCTCAGGCCAACGAAGGGGACAGACTGCGACCAGGCATCCATACGAGGCGGTGAGGAACGCAGATTGTCCTACCCAGAGCCCACCTGCGAGAGAGCTGTGTCCGAGGTATACAGAGGCCCACCAGTTTCCGAAGTTTCCGAAGTTCCGAGTCGAGTCCAGTCCGGTTCAAGTTCAGTTCCGTTCCGAGGCCTTCCGTTCCGAGCTACCCGGTGAGTACCATTATCGGGGAGGCGTTCTGACTAATAGGCCATCATTGTCTATTTTGTTTAAATGTTAAATGTTAAAATGTTTTAAATACGTTCTGTATATTGTGGTGTGAATGACTGTTCATTATTGTGTTTTATGGTATTAAACGTGTTCAAAATTAGGTATCAGATCAGTTCTCAAATATGCCGCTCTTTTCGAAATTAAGACAGATCACAACTAGAAAAGGGGTACTCGAAGAAGCTGTTCCCATTCCTCCTAGGGACACTCCAGGGTACTTCATGTATCATAAACATGGCCTAGACGCCATATTATTTCTTGATCTATGGGTAGACTACACCAAGGAATTACCAGAAAGTCAGAGGTGGCCCGCAGCTGGGACCTGGGATGCAGATTGCATCGTGAAAGTAGAAGAAGAATTATGGAAAAAGATAGCCAGACAGTAACATAATGATGCCATTGAATTATGGCGTAAAGAATAGCATAGACGCACAGAGTAAGCGCTCAGAAAAGAAGAGAAAAGTAGGGAGGATTCAGACAAAGCCCGAGAAAACGTGTTAGTTGAGGAAGGTATCCGAGTAAAAGCAGAACAAGTAGATGGACAACGAAACACTCTTATGAAAGAGAAAATGTAGACCAGCTTGGAAGGATGCCATTGAGTTTTGGCGCAAGGAGTCACATAGGAGGTCAGAGTAAGTGTTTCACGAAGCAGAGAGAAGTAGACTGGAGTCTGGAAAAGCCAAGGAACAGATGTTACAGGAGTAATTGGAGTAGGTAAAATGAGCGCAGGCTGACAGAGAAAGAAATACTGACGTTGCTGGTATTTATCCCGTCCTTTCAGAGGACCTAGCAAGAGTGGCCCCAGTAGAAAGACCAGTTAGAGTGCCACCGCAAGTACCACGATACATATAATAATGATATAGTAGCCCGAAGGTTCTTGAGCCACCCACCAAATGAACAGCGCATAGCTGGTGTTTACATGGTCCAACATTTGACTACGTTGTCAATAGGAAATTGAGAGGGGTGTAGCTAGAGAAGGAGCAACACCTGTGATTTGATGACACCCCTAATGTACAAAGTGTTAATGAAAAATAATTAGTGAAAAGTTTAGCTTGAGAAAAATTGTGGGTATTTCGAATTTACAAAATTGTTCCAGAATTCAGGTTTGTGTTCTTGGTGGTCCAGTGAGCCAATGTGCTGGGTCAAGTCGGTGAGATTATGACCCCCTGAGTGCAAATTGTATGTAAAAATAATTTTTCAATTGAGCGAATTATTGCAGTTCTTATGGAATTGAGTAGTCTTTTTGTCTTTGACAGCTTCAGAGTGAGGAGAAGGTGGGGGCTGTGTAGAGCAGTATGTGATACAGAAATCGGAGACAGATTCTGACCTTGTAGCCAGTGTAGGTGGGGGCCGGTGAGAGGAGCAGAACAGAGGCACTGCTTAGAAAGCTTCTCTGACATCGCATCTGTGTAATGCCTGCAGCCGGAACAACGAAAAAAAGTTGGCTGGCAGCCCAGGCTCAGGCCGCGCTGAGGGGCTATTTTTAACTTCTCTGATAAGACAGGGCAGCTGAGAAATGTAAGTCGAGAAAGATTCCCTTGTTCTATTCTGTGCAAAGCGAGTGCCCCGAGGAAATGTCTATGGAGAAGATTTGTTTTATTTTTTAGCAAATGCTATATTGCTTCTGGCCAGAAAGTAAAATGTTGCTCTTGCTTGGAATTTTAAGGGCTATGTGCCTATATAAAAACGATTTTCAAATTCAGACATTTTTGAATTGTGGCCACAAGCTGCCACCAGTTGCATTGGATAAATGATCCAGTGGTTAAAAGTCTGTGAGGTGAGATGAGAGGTGCGTCTTCATCTGGGACATTAGAGTACATTGTGTTGACGAAGATGCATAGCTCATTTTTATAAAAGAAAACAAACAGGTTCGTGTGTTCTTCGTTTTTGATTATTATTGCTGATTCTGTTTTTATAAAAGAAAACAAACAGGTTCGTGTGTTCTTCGTTTTTGATTATTATTGCTGATTCTGTGTGTCAGACTTGACACGGTGATTTCAGATGGGGGTGTATAGGGCAGGTAAATGAATTATTGATTATAAGCCTGACAAATTAAGCAGGCCAGAATGTTCGCCTCTGAGCTGTAGGTACTGTAATTGCGCATCGCTGCTCATTTATATATGTTAGTGCAATTGTCTATGCTTTCTGTGCTTAGTATACTGATGGCTTGGCATATGTATTTTATATATGTTTTGTTTTTGTGTTGTATTGACCAGTCTGTTTAGCGTTTAATACCAAGTTCTCCTGTGCAAGTACAGAGATAGTCGTGACGACGGCGATCTTTGCACAGCGCTTGGCTGGAACTTGTTCACAATTACTAAATTTCACAGATGTGATATTACCTTTATCATGCTGTCAAAATAGCAGACAACACGTTATCAGTGTATGTCTAATTGGTGTTGGAGATGAATGAAATAAAAGGAAAAATTATGCAAGACTAAAATATTTTTCACATGACTGCCTTTCTCTTATAGACAGGCAGCCTCGGTCATATGTTTCCAGATTGGACATTAAGGAACCATTATGATCTGTGCACTCGCATCTTAACTCTTGAAAGGCCTGTTTTAAATAAGGACTGCCACCACAGAGTGACAAATGAGGCTCGGTATTTAGGGTAATGAGAAAATATCTGACAGGATTTCCTTTTTAAAGTTTGCTTTAGTAAGCTCATTCTTGTAAGTGGTGGCCCCAAAAGTTGACTTGTTTTTAAATTAGGCTATTTATTGTATAGGTGGAAATTATTGCAAAATGACTGATTTCTTTAGCAGATAAATTATTAATTATCAACATTAACAACTGTTCTTAAACTTGGTTTTCCGAATATTTAGGTAATTTAGCATTCCTATTAGGGCCTACTAGCATTAATATTGACTTCAGGTTGGTGTAGGTTCATGTAATAGGGACATTTGCATATGAGATGTCATTTGGCTAGCTTATGAGCTAACACAATGAGGTTTGTACATTAATTTGAAGGATTTCTCGCCGTTTCAAATACGCTGTGTATCTCCTATAATTTTGCTTACGCCCAGTAGCTACACACAGGGATTAATGGTGTTGACAAGACACAGGGTTTGATAGTGTTTGACAGCAGTGAAATCTGTTTCAGATTTCCTCCTGTCAAAAAGGGGGGGAAGGAGGAGAATATTGGCTTTCTGCTGGCCCCTGAGGAGGTTCGCTTCCCGCTAGCCCCTTAAGAAATTAAGCCCCTTAGAAATTAGCCCCCTTAGAAATTAAGTCGAGGAAATAGGTATGGTGCTTTCCCCTTTTTCTCATGTTTTATTGTGATCTTTCAGGGGAATTAGTTGTGGGCACCGGAACGTATTCAATTGATTTCTGGTTTTTCCCAGCCCAAGACACAAAAAGACTAAAGTCCTCAAGAACACACTGTGGCATTTGAAGAATTAAAGAGAGCTTTATGTCAAGCACCAGTTTTAGCAAACCCTGATTACAACAAATCGTTTATGCTTTTTGTGACAGAGCGGGATGGAACAGCACTATCTGTCCTAACACAAGATCATGCAGGAAAACACGAGCCCTGTGCTTATTTTTCTAGTACATTAGACCCAGTAGCACAGGCTTTGCCTGCGTGCCTAAAATCAGTTGCAGCAACGGCCTTAGCCATAAGACAAAGTGACTCGATAGTGCTGGGCCACCCTCTGACAGTACAAGTACCACACGCAGTAGAGGTTCTCTTGAACCGGACACAAACACAACACCTGACTGTAGCTAGACTGACAGGCTATGAGCCAACGTTATTTCAACCACACATAGAGATCAGACGATGCAACATACTGAATCCTGCTACCCTTTTGCCCTCCAGTACAGAAAGCGTTTCACCACACGACTGTGTTGAAGTAATACATACCGTGACTAAACCAAGACAAGACTTGACAGACGTTGCACTCCCAGACCCCGACCTAACACTATATGTTGACGGCTCATGCATGAGGACAGGGGCGGGAGAATTAGTGGCAGCATATGCAGTGACTACTGATACTGTAATAATAGAGACTAAAAGAATAGACATATTGTCAGCACAAGCAGCAGAGCTCATCGCCCTGACACAAGCGTGCATAAGAGCTAAGCACCTGAGAGTAAACATTTACACCGATTCTCTGGCGAGAAAGAGGTTTCTTGACCTCTCATGGGGCCAAGATACAGCATGGCCCCCATATTCAAGCCCTACTGGAAGCAATACATTTACCAACAGCCATAGCTATCCTAAAATGTAAAGCACATACTAGAGCCACAGATATCATTTCCCAAGGCAATGATCTGGCAGACCGAACAGCTAAACAGACAGCTCAGACCCCACTAGACATGACAAAGTTACAGGTTCAATAAGTGTCCAAAGCCATGACAGTTAGGGATCCTTCCAAGGATGAACAAGACATACAGACACATGCTACGATGGACGAATTAAAGAAATAGTCGGAACAAGGAGGGGTACTGACTGATCAGGGTTGGATGACAAGGGCAAATCCACATGGCTTCTTCCTGATTCAATGGTACAAGTGATTATAAATACCGCACATAGTCCTGCACACTTAGGAGAGAAAGCAATGATAGATAGCTTACAGAATATATGGTTCAACAAGCACCTGCGTGCAGCAGCGAAACAAAAGGTCAGAACATGTATGATCTGTTGCCAATTCAATCCAGGTAAAGGCATTCCGATGGAACAAGGTGGATTCCATCCACCTGACCACCCTTTTGAAGTGCTCCAAATGGATTATATCCACATAAACAGATGTAGAGGTTACAA
Source organism: Triturus cristatus (assembly GCF_964204655.1). Lineage (NCBI taxonomy): Eukaryota > Metazoa > Chordata > Amphibia > Caudata > Salamandridae > Triturus > Triturus cristatus. The sequence goes on from NW_028187322.1 coordinate 3,181,182, forward strand.
ATATGTCCTGGTACTAATGAAGCAGGTGTCCCTTCTGTTAGGGTATACCTGGAAATTCCATTGTGTGCGACATTCTGAAGCAGCAGGCCTTGTAGAAAGACATAATCGGATATTAAAATTTGCGCAGACAAAGGTGTAGATTGGATGGTAGCCCTGCCGGTTGCCCTCTTTTTCATGCGAATGGTAGCTCATTCTAGAACAGGCTTATCTCCCTATGAAGTGGTCTTTGGTAGACCACCAAATATGTGGGGCACTACAATGCCTAAAAGATTACTGATGTTAATAGTAACATGCTGACAGATTACCTGGCTTCCTTGATGTCTGCACTACTCTCTTGTTGTTCGCAGGTTGCTGCCGCCTTCCCTGACAACACCCAGGTCAAAGAATACTCCATCGCTCCTGGATGAAAGGCGCCAAAGTCAGTGCTCTGGACCACGGGGACGGCCGTTAAAGTCAAAGTGCACCTTCACCACTCTTTTACAAAGGAAAAAGACTTTGAACTTGGATTTTGGATTTTGAACACCATTTTCTAGAGGAGACTCCCCAGAAGTTTCCATAAAGCTAAACTTTGATCTAAGAAGTCAGAACCCGTTTGATCAATTAAGTCCACTAGGTGGTGAAGCGGTTGAACATGTATTCTGGCTCGCATAAGATCTTGGATAATAACATAAAGCAAAAATAAGAGAGCAAGATAAGAAGCAAATAGATGTATAGTGACTGTAATTTTTCAATCTCTTCTGTGCATCACGATAATATGTATCAGCTTAATACTACATGCTATTTTTCCTCCTATTGCCTCACTCTTATACTCCTCCACTAATGATACCATAAAGCACACATTTAGTGATCTGCCATCCTATGAGCTATCATATCGACTTGCCTTACGCAACAATACCTTTATTCAGATGCTGCACCATTCACATCAGACTAGCAATGCTACAGACTGCTGGGTCTGTGGCCGACTCCCCCCCTATCAGAACTATAAGGGAGTTTTGCCCCTCTTTCTCTATCCGTTCACACACAATGGCTCCTGTGGAGCATGGTTTAGTTTGATTAATTCCCTAGATTCGAATTCCGCAGTTTATCAAGACAACTGGGTATGGGGAAACCTGAACTTAGTTTTGCTTAAAGTCTGCTACCCTAACAAGGAGGGACTTCCCAAAAGAACAGGAACTGATCTAAGAAATGAAGTATATGGATTAGGTAATTTTACACTTAACCTCATGATCCTGAACGTTGAATCTGAAGCTACACCAATCTTGCCCGCCATGTCCGTATTCCCAGTAAAAGGGGAATTATGTATAAGAAAGAATGGCTCCATACACATGGGCCATAGTAAATGCACCACTGTAATAAAATTCAGTGATCAAGGCAAGTCTACATTTAGAGCTTCTCGTCATTCCTACTTTATATGTGGCCAGACCGCATATATACGCCTACCTCTAGATTGGGATGGTACCTGTTACATAGCATTCCTCCTACCACCTGTTTTCCTAGCTCCTCCTGATTATCATAGAAATACTCATTTAGTACACAATAGACAGCAGAGAGATCTCCCAATTGTCGATTACACTGAAACAGCATGGGAAAAATACACAGATTTCAATAAAGGTTTCTTTCCCTATATAGGTACAGTTACCAATAGTAAGCTGATACGTAGATTAACCAGAACCCTTGAAGCAGTAGTGAACGAAACTATTTCCGCCTTAGGCAATTTAACAGAAGAGCAGTCTGCTATGCGGATTGTTGTGCTTCAAAATAGTCTTGTCCTTGACGTTATCCTGGCCGATAGGGGCGGAGCTTGTAGGGTCATCAAATCAAGCTGTTGCATTTTTCATACCAGAAAATTCGCCATCTGTATATAAAGCCATAACTCGCCTTCATAAGATTGTAAGCCAGATACACCAGAATCCAGGCACCTGGACTTGGTCCGGTTGGTTTTGGAGTGTATTATCTACCTTTGGATGGAGGGTCCTATCCTTCCTAGGTATTGGCTTTCTCATACTATTCAGTTGCTGCTTATGCCTACAATGTGGACCAGCGATTTGTGGTCTGTGTGCCACATCGTGTATTCCACCACCAAGATTTCGTTCGTCCCAGAAGAAAAAAGAAGAACAAATGATGCTATATGAACAGATCAATGGATTGATGAAGATTGATATCTCTTGACGGGCAAGTAGGGGACAAGGAGGGAATGTGGAAATATGGATTTTTATGATCAGTTATGTCCCCTATCTTGGACCCCAACGGTTTCATGTATAAATCACAAGTACATGTATGTTCCCTCCAGTTCCAGTTATGAAGACGCAAATACATGTGCGTCCACCGTTAACATGTCCTCTTTCAGATCCGCCATGAATGGGCCGGATATTCCATTCCTAAGTACGAAAGGCCACCGGCTTTATATGGTTCACTTATGCTATTTTTCAGTCCAGGCGAGTAGGCCCTGATTCTGCCATCAAGCCTTTTCCTGCCTTCTGCCTCTGAAAGCTCCAGTCTGAGCTCGCATCTGTATCCATGAACTTTGTCCTACTCCCTGCGCGGCTAACGGTGCCTGACTCGACCTGTCTGCTTGCCAAGAACTGTATTTCACCTTGTGATTATCTGCTCCGCTCCCTATCCAATGCATTCCTGTCTAGTAGTTTAAGTAAACATTCTTCCAGCTACCGAGCAAAAGGCCCGGCTTCTCTGTCCTCATGCAAGTAATTCATAGCCCTGTTACCATGGAATATTCCTACCCCCTCGCATTTAGTGTAGACACTTAGACGCTTGTACACGCACTCACAGTCAGTATAGAATAGATTTCGTTCGAGAGACCTTTCTTTTTGGATAACACAGTTCTTTAACCCCTTCGATGCTGCGCAGATTCCGCCGCTGTGCTGACGGAATCTTGCGCGGGCGTGGTCATGACGGAATGGTTCCGTCATGAGCACAGCTCAACCATGGGTCATGACGGAACCATTCCGTCATGAGCACCGAAGGGGTTAAACATAGGATATTAGATATGATTTGGGATTAGGTTGACATAACCCCAGACTTTTGTCTCCACATGTAGAGCTAAATGTCAAGTCCCTTTCTCCCTCTAGTTGCACGTCTATCACACGTCATGCGACTGCGCACGCATCTCTGCCAAATATTTCTGCTGACATTGCAGGATTCTCCAGGTATCCACCCACACATGACAAATTACCCATTATCATCAAGTGGACGCCCACATGGACGCCCACCTTCACGCCTACTTACACGCCCACATGCTCTTATCTCATTCTCTCTTGCTCTTTTGCTTACGTACAATTGAGAAATGTATATATACTGTACTCTGTGAATAATGTTTTGAGAATATTGAGAATACTTTTGAGCCCCTTTCCAGATCCAATTTTGGTGATGGAAATATTCTCCCTTTGACTCGAGTTATTGGAATAAATCCCTTTATGAACCTGATACCACAGACTCAGCCTCTTGCTTTATGCATGATCTTATTGATATTCTGAAATACATAGAGCGTAATATTTTATTTACCACAAGTCACCCAGGTTACAGATGTTGCTGGTCTCAAAAAGCAGTTTGGACATGTGATTTTTTCAGAATCTGAAAAGTCGATTCAAAATGTGTCAGACTGTAAAAGTACTTATCACTTGCAAAAAAAAACAGTAGGAAGTGTGCTTTCCAATTGGCAAAGAAATTTCATTATCTGACTAATATGAAAACATGACTCTGTGTGCAAAGAGGAATTATAGACAGAGATTTATTGTGTATTACTTTGGTAATTTTACAGTTGCATTAGTAGGAAAGGGGGAGCTATTTTTTCTGCAGAAGCAGACTCTTCGCACACACCCAGCTGCTTATCCTGTGGAATCATGCACAGTATTCACAACTGAGTGGGGTTTGAGGTTGCAGTCAGTAATGCAAATACATTCAGCATCACTAAGGCTGGTTGCCCTTGCTGGAGTGTAGTCAGTCACCCAGGTTACACATGTTGCTGGTCTCAAAAAGCTGTTTGGAGATGTGCTTTTTTAAGAATCTGAAAAGTGGATTCAAAATGTGTCAGACTGTAAAAGTACTTATCACTTGCAAAAAAAAAGAGTAGTAAGTGTGCTTTCCAATTGGCAAAGAAATTTCGTTTTCTGACTAATATGAAACCATGACTCTGTGTGCAAAGAGGAATTATAGACAGAGATTTATTGCGTATTGCTCTGGTGATTTTACATTTGCATTAGATGGAAAGGGGGAGCTATTTTTTTATGCAGAAGCAGACTCTTAGCACACACCCAGCTGCTTATCCTGTGGAATCATGCACAGTATTCACAACCGAGTGGGGTTTGAGGTTGCAGTCAGTAATGCAAATACATTCAGCATCACTAAGGCTGGTTGCCCTTGCTGGAGTGTAGTCAGTCACCCAGGTTACACATGTTGCTGGTCTCAAAAAGCTGTTTGGACATGTGCTTTTTTAAGAATCTGAAAAGTGGATTCAAAATGTGTCAGACTGTAAAAGTACTTATCACTTGCAAAAAAAAAGAGTAGTAAGTGTGCTTTCCAATTGGCAAAGAAATTTCGTTTTCTGACTAATATGAAACCATGACTCTGTGTGCAATGAGGAATTATAGACAGAGATTTATTGCGTATTGCTGTGGTAATTTTACATTTGCATTAGATGGAAAGGGGGAGCTATTTTTCTGCAGAAGCAGACTCTTAGCACACACCCAGCTGCTTATCCTGTGGAATCATGCACAGTATTCACAACCGAGTGGGGTTTGAGGTTCCAGTCAGTAATGCAAATACATTCAGCATCACTAAGGCTGGTTGCACTTGCTGGAGTGTAGTCAGTCACCCAGGTTACACATGTTTCTGGTCGGAAATAGCTGTTTGGACATGTGCTTTTTTAAGAATCTGAAAAGTGGATTCAAAATGTGTCAGACTGTAAAAGTACTTATCACTTGCAAAAAAAAAGAGTAGTAAGTGTGCTTTCAAATTGGCAAAGAAAATTCGTTTTCTGACTAATATGAAACCATGACTCTGTGTGCAAAGAGGAATTACAGACAGAGATTTATTGCGTATTGCTCTGGTGATTTTACATTTGCATTAGATGGAAAGGGGGAGCTATTTTTTTCTGCAGAAGCAGACTCTTAGCACACAGCCAGCTGCTTATCCTGTGGAATCATGCACAGTATTCACAACCGAGTGGGGTTTGAGGTTGCAGTCAGTAATGCAAATACATTCAGCATCACTAAGGCTGGTTGCCCTTGCTGGAGTATAGTCAGTCACCCAGGTTACACATGTTTCTGGTCTGAAAAAGCTGTTTGGACATGTGCTTTTTTAAGAATCTGAAAAGTGGATTCAAAATGTGTCAGACTGTAAAAGTACTTATCACTTGCAAAAAAAAAGAGTAGTAAGTGTGCTTTCAAATTGGCAAAGAAATTTCGTTTTCTGACTAATATGAAACCATGACTCTGTGTGCAAAGAGGAATTATAGACAGAGATTTATTGCGTATTGCTGTGGTAATTTTACATTTGCATTAGATGGAAAGGGGGAGCTAATTTTTTCTGCAGAAGCAGACTCTTAGCACACAGCCAGCTGCTTATCCTGTGGAATCATGCACAGTATTCACAACCGAGTGGGGTTTGAGGTTGCAGTCAGTAATGCAAATACATTCAGCATCACTAAGGCTGGTTGCCCTTGCTGGAGTGTAGTCAGTCACCCAGGTTACAGATGTTGCTGGTCTCAAAAAGCAGTTTGGACATGTGATTTTTTCAGAATCTGAAAAGTCGATTCAAAATGTGTCAGACTGTAAAAGTACTTATCACTTGCAAAAAAAAACAGTAGGAAGTGTGCTTTCCAATTGGCAAAGAAATTTCATTATCTGACTAATATGAAAACATGACTCTGTGTGCAAAGAGGAATTATAGACAGAGATTTATTGTGTATTACTTTGGTAATTTTACAGTTGCATTAGTAGGAAAGGGGGAGCTATTTTTTCTGCAGAAGCAGACTCTTCGCACACACCCAGCTGCTTATCCTGTGGAATCATGCACAGTATTCACAACTGAGTGGGGTTTGAGGTTGCAGTCAGTAATGCAAATACATTCAGCATCACTAAGGCTGGTTGCCCTTGCTGGAGTGTAGTCAGTCACCCAGGTTACAGATGTTGCTGGTCTCAAAAAGCAGTTTGGACATGTGCTTTTTTCAGAATCTGAAAAGTGGATTCAAAATGTGTCAGACTGTAAAAGTACTTATCACTTGCCAAAAAAGCAGTAGGAAGTGTGCTTTCCAATTGGCAAAGAAATTTCGTTTTCTGCCTAATTTCAAACCATGACTCTGTGTGCACACAGGAATTGTTTTTAGATATTTAATTTGTGAAGGTGTTATTGTGATTTTCACTTGTAGGAAAGGGGTACTTAGTATTTTAAGATTTGAAAAGATCATAAAAAATGTAGTAATATATTTAAATAAAATAAAGGAATTTTTTTTTAGTTTTTTTCAGGTATTGCTGAAGAGCAGTGAACAAAATTTAAGATGCCTACAAAATCCAGACTAAGGAAAAACCACAAAAAAAAACTATATTTGAAGACAACTGGAGGACCTAAGTTAGTTGGAGATGCTCATGTTGGGAAAAAGAGAAAGTCTTCTGGTAAGCAGACAAAAGATTTTTTAAAGAACATCTTCAAAAAAAGGAAAAATGTACAAAATGTCTGTACTGGAAAGAATGTTTTAAATAAAAAACAACAGGAAAAAATTGAGCATTTAGTTAATGCAAATATACCTTCAGAAACAATAGAGATTAACTTAAACAGAAAAACAGCGTTTAAAGAGATACGTAGAAAAATGTTTCAGAGAAGAGTTATGTCCAATTTGATAAAGGATGTGAAGAAATATAAGCAAAAGGCTAAATTTTATAAGAGAAAAAAAGAAATTGAAGCCATTGCAGCAAAGGCATTAGAATTAAAAAGGAAACTATTCATTTTAATTTTGAATAGGATGCGTACATTAGATAAAATGGTTAATGTACTGAAATCACAAAGCAAAAGGAAAAGAGTAGTGAAAAGAACAAACTTTTGTAAAGTGTTTTTAGGAGAATGGATGCATAGTTCAAGTAGTGAACCTTTTTTTAATGAGGAGAGTTATTTTCAAAGTAATAGTTTGCTGCATGCAGTTGACACCAGAGGTCGTGCTTATGAAGTGAAAAATGGTTGTATAATGGAGAAGGAGAAAATGGTTCCAAGAGATGAGGTACAAGTGATGGCGGATGAGGCTATGGGGAGACGTCCTAAAGCCCCAGTGTACACTTGGAATTGTAGTAGTATTTGCACTGTGCGTCAGGAATCTATTGATAAATTTCGTGAGTTTCTAAGAGAATATAGTAAAAAAAGTGTAAAACAGAAGATTAAGGTGCTTCAAAGTCTAGATCCATGCAGAGTGAGAGAGAATACTGGTTTGCAGGGTAATTCTCTGGCTTGTCTATCTAGAAAAGTGTGTAAAAGTGTTTTTCATCATTTTAGGATGCTGGCTGTTCATCATACTGAAATGAGAAAGTTTGTGAGACGGTTATATTTTGCTAAAAGTCCAGCAATAAAGTTAGATGAATTGAATAGGGCTCTGTTCCGTGGATCGGTATCAGATGTAGAGAAGGTTACTGATGAAATTCAGTTTTGTTACTTTGGTCCTGAACAAGACAGTGCAGAAAAGGACACAGTAAATGAGGAAGAAGTGGAAGAGAATGTAGAACCCTCTGTAAGTAAGACATTTAATGATCACATAACAAAATTTGCAATAATCTCTAATGAAAGACCAAATATTACTTGTATTTGTTGCCGCAGAACTCATTATAGAAAACAAACCAGGAATGTTGATCTCTACAGAAAAAGTGAAAATGAAGATAATTATAAGTGGAAGGATTTTGCCACATATATATTTCTTGAAAATTGTTTTGAATTGGGTGAAGATCAGCGTATTTGTAAATACTGTTACAACAAGTTAGAGGAAAATAGAATGCCGACCAGAGCTGTACATAATAATTTAGAATTGGATGTTATTCCTGCCGAACTTTCTGAATTAAATACATATGAGTCTATACTTATTCAATGTGTTCATCCGTTCCAGACCATAGTAAGTATGGAGCCCAAAACTGGTAAATTACCTCCTTCAGATTTACTGAGAGGTTTAAAAGGAAGAGTGGTGTATTTGCCCTTGGATTTGAAAAAAAATATGGAAACTATTGATGCAGATACTTTGGAAACTGAACCATTAGTTATTCTGGTTAATGGTGTACCTACAAAGAATAAGAAGATTTGGCAGGAGCTGGTAGATGTACGGAAAGTACAAAGAGCAAATTTGTATTTGAAAAGGAATAACAAATGGTATGAATCAATTTATATAGAAGAAGAAGAAGAAGATTTACAAGAAGACACAGAAACACCAACTGGACAAATTAAAAAAGTGGACAAGTCAAAGGAAGAAGAAATTTATGAACATTTTAGCATACATCTTCTTCATTCAAAAGAAGTTATGGGAGACAATATTGATCTGTTTCAGATGAAGAAAGCAAAAGGAACTCCCGTGAGTGTATGGGAGGAGAGCTTGGAAGCTCGATGTTTTCCCCAGCTGTTTCCTACAGGAAAAGGAGGACGATACGATGATCGTCCAGAACAGATTCTAGCTTCTGAGTATCGAACTACAAGACTATATGCAGAAGATCCCAGATTTCGACAAAGTATTCCTTATTTGTTCCATCTTTTATTTGAAAGCGACTTGTCTGCATTATCATATGCAGTAAATCACATTTTAAAAAGTGGAGTACATTTACAAAATGTGTCTGCTAAGGATTTTATGGAGAAAGTGCAGCACCGAGATGATCATTTGGAAACACAACTGATCAATCTGATGGCTTGTCAGCGTGGGACAAATGAATATTGGTACCGACGCCATGGTGAATTAAAATGCATGTTACGGAATTTAGGAACACCAACATGGTTCCTTACTCTAAGCTGTGCTGAGTACGCTTGGGATGATTTACTGGATTTTCTACGAGAGGCAAATTCAAACATTAAAAACATCGAATACAAGACAGCAGGGGAACTGTGCTCATTGGATCCGGTTAATGTTTGCAGATATTTCAATCATAGATTTGAGGCTATGATGTCCTTCATCTGCAATCAAAAAAATCCACCTCTTGGAGAAGTAGAGGATTTCTTTTGGAGAAAAGAGTACCAGGCAAGAGGTGCTCCTCATATTCATATGCTGTTGTGGATCAAGGATGCCCCAAAGTTTGGAACAGATACTGATGAAGCAGTGTTATCTTTCATTGAAGAATATGCAACATGTGCTATACCAAAAGGCACAGAAGAGAAAAAGTTAAAGGAGCAAGTTTTACGTTTCCAAAGTCATCGGTGTGGAAAATACTGTCGACGGAAATACAAGAGCAAAGATAAATACTACACTAAATGTCGATTTGGATTTCCTAGACCTGTTCTTTGAAATGGAAGAGTAAACAGTTTTATGTCATCTGTGAGACATACTATTACAAGAAAATCACCTAAGAATACCTACAACATTAAAAGAAAAGAAGAATCAAAAAATATAAATGACTACAACCCAGTCATTTTATCCATGTGGAATGCTAACATGGATATACAGTATGTAGCTGACAATTCCATTGCTGTTGCTCGATATGTAACGTCTTACATTACTAAATCTGAAAAAACTGAATTGAAAGAAATGTGGGAAGAGATTTCTCACGAGAAGACTGTCAGTAAGAAGCTGTACAGTTTCAGTTTAAAGATGTTATCGCATCGAGAAATTGGATCCTACGAATGTTCAGATAGGTTATCTTCTGCAAGTCTCTACTCGAAATCAAGAAGAATAATTTGGGCAAGTTTAGGCCTTGCAGCAATGAGAAATCGGGTACTGAAATCTGTTGGAGAAATTGAATATTTGGCCGAGAATGACCCAGAAAGTACAGATATTTTGAAATCAAACATGTTGGACACATATTATCCCAAGAGAAGTCATCATCTGGAGAACATGTGTCTCTATGAAGTGCTGCAGAACTACATTTATTCACGGAAAGCCGCAGAAGACATCAACAATGGAAAATATAAAGTCATTGGTGAGGAAGGATGTTTGGTGAAGCAAACAAAAGGAAGTTTGATAAATCACAGGAAGCTGAGTTGCGACACTACTGACAAAAAGGAATTTTACTACTTGGCTCTTTTACAGCTGTTTAAACCATGGCGTACAGAGGATGAACTACTGGGAGAATTTCAAAGCTATGAAGATTCATTTAATGCTTGCAAAGACAGCATACAATGCAGTACATTCACAACTTATGTGCAAATGTTAAATGAAGAAATTGAACAGGAAACTACAATTGCAGCTGAAGTAGCTAGAGACAGTTCTCAAGACAGCCAAAGTTCAGGAACACTCAGTCAAGATCCCCTAGGACAACCAATCGTTGAAAATGAAGCTGCAATAGCCATGAATGAAGTGGAAACGGCTATGAATCAAGCTCAAGAAGAATTTATAGACTTACCAAATTTGGAAAGACAACTGAATGAAGAGCAGCAACAAATTTATGAAGAGATCAGAAACAAAATTGATCACGGATTACTACATGAAAAAAAAGAGTGCTCATGCACATCATTTCATCCAATCAGGATGTATGTAAGTGGACAAGCTGGAACTGGAAAAAGTTTCTTAATAAAAGTCATCAGAAGCTACCTACAGCAAAAAACGGATTCTACTTTGTCTTGTGTGGTTACTGCTCCAACTGGGTTAGCAGCATATAACATAAAAGGAATCACCTTACATCGTTAGCTAATGTTACCAGTGGAGCATGAGAACAAAATACAATACCACAAGCTAACTGGAGAAGCATGCTTGGAAGTTTCAAGAGTATTGAAGAAGATGCAAGTTCTCATTATTGATGAGGTGAGCATGGTATCAAACTTAATGCTTGCCTTTGTGCATTTAAGAATGCAGCAAATTCTAAGGACAGACTATGACGTGTTATTTGGTGGAAAACATGTCATCGTTTTTGTGGATCTTCTACAGCTTACTCCAGTTAAAGGACAACCAGTGTTTAATACTGTGACACATGAAGACACAAAGAAGTCATTGGGAAGCATTGGTAATGCAAATATTTGGTCCTTCTTTGAGAACAAGGAACTTACTACTAATATGAGGCAAGCAAACGATGAAGAATATGGAAGTATTCTGAAAGATATCAGGATTGGACTACTGACTGAAGCTGGCACAAAAGCATTACAAAGTCGGTTGCTACATAATTTATTTCCAAAGGAAGAAATAGTTGCAATCAATCAATCAATCAAGACATTTATAGAGCGCACTACCTACCCGTAGGGTCTCAAGGCGCTGGGGGGGGGGTGCCGCTACTGCTCGAACAGCCAAGTCTTGAGCTTCTTCCTGAATGAGCGGTGGTCTTGGGTCAGGCGCAGGTCGGCCGGGAGGGAGTGCCAGGTCTTGGCGGCCAGGTAGGAGAAGGACCTTCCTCCTGTAGTGGCTCTGCGGATGCGTGGGACGGCGGCGAGGGCGTGGCTGGCAGATCGGAGGTGGCGTTTGGGAGCGTAGAAGTTGATGCGGTTGTTGAGGTAGCTCGGGCCTTGATCGTGGAGAGCTTTGTGTGCGTGGGTAAGGAGGCGGAAGGTGATTCTCTTGTTGATCGGGAGCCAGTGCAGGTCTCTTAGGTGTCCGGAGATGTGGCTGTGTCGTGGGATGTCGAGGATGAGTCTGGCTGAGGCGTTCTGGATGCGCTGGAGTCTCTTCTGGATTTTGGCGGTGGTTCCGGCGTAGAGTGCGCTGCCGTAGTCCAGTCGGCTGGTGACGAGGGCCTGGGTGACGGTCTTCCTGGTCTCTGTGGGGATCCACCAGAAGATCTTCCGAAGCATGCGCAGGATGTTGAAGCACGACGAGGAGACGGCGTTGACTTGCCTGGTCATGGAGAGAGAGGAGTCCAGGATGAAACCCAGGTTGCGTGCGTGGTCCGTCGGTTTGGGTGCGGTGCCCAGGGCGGGGGGCCACCAGGAGTCGTCCCAGGCGGAGGGCGAGGAGCCCAGGATGAGGACCTCCGTCTTATCTGAGTTCAGTTTCAGGCGGCTCGTCGTCATCCACTCGGCTACCTCTCTCATCCCTTCGTGCAGGTTGGCTCTGGCGGCGGCGGGGTCGTTAGTCAGGGAGAGGATCAGCTGGGTGTCGTCGGCGTAGGAGATTATGTTGAGGTTGTGTTGGCGTGCGATGGCCGCGAGGGGGCTCATGTAGACGTTGAAGAGAGTAGGGCTCAGCGAGGATCCTTGAGGGACGCCGCAGATGACTTCGGTGGCCTATGACTTGTACGGTGGTAGGCGGACTCTTTGTGTTCTTCCGTCGAGGAAGGAGACGATCCATTCCAGTGCCTTCTCCTGGATTCCGACGTTGCTGAGGCGCTGCACCAGGGTGCGGTGGCAGACCGTGTCGAAGGCCGCGGAGAGGTCTAGGAGGATGAGGGCCGCTGTTTCTCCGTTGTCCATCAGGGCTCGGATGTCGTCAGTGGCGGCGATGAGGGCGGTCTCGGTGCTGTGGTTGGCACGGAATCCGGACTGCGATGGGTCGAGGGATCCGTTCGTCTCGAGGAAGGCGGCCAGCTGTTTGTTGACGGTCTTTTCGATGACTTTGGCTGGAAACGGGAGTAGAGAGATGGGGCGGTAATTCTTGAGTTCGGTGGGGTCTGCTGTAGGTTTCTTGAGTAGAGCGCTGAGTTCGGCGTGCTTCCAGCTCTCGGGGAAGGTGGCGGTGTCGAATGAGGTGTTGATGATGTCCCGCAGGTGGGGTGCGATGACAGCGTCGGCTTTGTTGAAGACGTGGTGAGGGCAGGGGTCGGTGGGAGATCCGGAGTGGACGGAGTTCATCATGTGGACGGTGTCTTCGGTGTTGACCGGGGTCCAGGCGCGGAGGGTGGTGGTGGGTGTCGTTGCTGCGGTCGTGGCGTGCGTCGGTTGAGTGCTGAAGCTGTTGTGTATGTCCGTGATCTTGTTGTGGAAGTAGGAGGCGAGGGAGTTGCAGAGGTCTTGCGATGGGGTGATGTCGTTGTTTCCGGCGTTGGGGTTGGAGAGCTCTTTCACGATGTTGAAGAGTTCCTTGCAGTTGTGTGCGTTGTTGTCCAGCCGGTCCTTGAATGCAGTTTTCTTGGCGGTGCGGATCAATTGGTGGTGTTTCCGGGTGATGAGCTTGAGGGTGGTCCTGTTGTCCGGCGTGGGTTCCTTTCTCCAGGCTTTCTCGAGGGCTCGGCAGTTCTTCTTGGAGCTCTTGAGTTCGTCGGTGAACCATGGGGCTCTCTTATTGCTGGGTCTGCTGGGCGGGATCCTCAGAGGGGCGAGTTCGTCTGTGCATTTGCTGATCCACTTCGAGAGGTTGTCGGCGGCCTGGCTGGGGTTCGCTGAGCTGGCCGGAGGGTGCTGGCTCAGGGAAGCGGCGAGCTGGTCGGCTGTGATCTTGTTCCAGCTTCTTCGGGCAACCTGTTGCTGGTGGTGGTGGATCGTCGTTCTACTGAAGGTGAAGTGGATGCATCTGTGGTCCGTCCAGTGGAGTTCTGTGGCGTGGCTGAAGGCGATGTCTTTGCTGGATGAGAAGATGGCGTCGAGTGTGTGTCCGGCGAGGTGGGTGGGTGTGGATACCAGCTGCTTGAGTCCAAGGTTGGTGAGGTTGTCGAGCAGAGTGCTGGTATTGCAGTCGTTGTTGTTCTCCAGGTGGAAGTTGAAGTCCCCCAGGAGGATGTAGTCAGCGGAGGGGAGGGCGTGCGGGCTGATGAAGAGAAGATATACAAGAACATTGCAGAAAAGAAAAGTGTCATCTGCTTAATGCCAACTCTACGTGAATGCTCAATATTCAATGAGGAGCTTTTGAAATTGGAAAAGGAAGATATCAGGAAATTGGAAGCAGTGGACAAAATTCAGGATGGAAGAATTACTATCACATTAACAGGCAAACTGAAAAATAAATTGGATTCACTAGAGAAGAACATTTCCAAAACTGCTGGATTAGAAAAAAATCTATATGTTTGCATGAACTGGAGAGTATTTTTAAGGAGAAATTTAGATGTTGAAAAAGGTTTAGTTAATGGAGCTATGGGAAGAGTTGTGGGTTTTATTAATTATCAGAAAAAAGATGGAATAGAATGTTTAAAAATAAACTTTGATCAGATAGAAGAAGTTATAGACATTTGTCGTTGTACAGTTCGTTTCATGCTTGTGAAAGACTTATATGTACAAAGGAAACAGTTTCCGTTTTCTCTAGCATATGCTGTAACTATTCATAAGTCTCAAGGATTGACTGTAGATTGTGCATTTGTAAACATTGGTTCAACTGTGTTCAAAGAAGGTATGGCTTATGTAGCTTTGTCACGAGTGAAAACATTATCTGGTTTATTCATGATAGACTTTGATGATTCAAAAGTTAGTGCTGATACAAACTGTGTAAAGGAGTATAATAGATTAAGAAGAACCTATGCTCCTCATTTAGGTCAGTATCCTGTGTTAGAGAAACGTGTAGTTTCTCGTAAAAGGAGAATTGAGAATATCTGTAATGAGGATGTAGAGAGGAGGAAAAAAAAGAGGAGTGATGTAATTGCAAGCAAAAAGAAAAAGGAAAATGAAGAAGAGGTTGTAGGATGTCATTTTGAAAATAGCTCTGGTGTCAACTGCTACGCTAATGTAGTGCTGAATGTTGCATTTTATCTGGAAAGTTTGCAAGAGCAGATAAAAGTAAATCAGAGAAAAAGATTCTGTTCTGAGTTGAGTCTCCTTTTTCAAAAGCTGAGTAATGATAAAACTCAAATAGAAAGTGCTACTGAAATTAGAAAACTTTTAGATGTATGTTCAGGACGAACACAGATTTCTCAAAATGTACAGCAAGACGCACAGGAATTCTTGATGTATTTTCTTCAGGTACTGAAGGAAGAAGGGGTTCCCATTGAAAATATGTTTGGTGTCTCTTATAAATGGGAACATAGTTGTGAAAACTGTTACAATACATGTGGCTCTAATGTTGATTCTGAAAGGTTTATTTATTTAACATTGCCAGACAGTAAAACAGTCACTTTTGCTAAATTAGTTAAAGATGCTAATCATAGCATGGAATGCGGTGAGTGTAAATCTGACATGTTTTCAACGTTAATTTTAAAGGAATACGGACAGTATGTAATTTTAATGATGCAACGATGTAAAGCTGATGGTTCAAAATTGGATACTTTAAAAAAGAAGTTTATAGGACAGCAATTATCAATTTCAGGAAAAACTTTTGTAACAGTTGCAATAATTTTCCATGAAGGACCTACTGTTACTTCTGGACATTACACAGTTTATCTTAAATGTGAAAAAGGCTGGACACTGTGTAATGATTCCCAATTGATTTTCAAGCAACGTTTGCCTTTTGATTTAGCAAATTCCTATCTAATCTTCCTGAAACCAAAATTTTAGAGAGACTTGGCAAGATCTGTACAAAACAATTTTACCATTTTATTGGATTAGCATTGGAATTTTCAAAAAAAAAGATTTTTCAAATTACCATTTGGCCTAATGGAAAGGTAACCAATTGTAATGTGGACTTATTTAATTTTTAATGAATCTTTCGGAAACCAAAAATTTAGAGAAAATCGGTAACATCTGCACAATTTAAATTTTTGAATTTTATTGGATTACCATTGGAAATTTATTCAAAAAATATTTTTAAAATTACTATTTGGCCATAAGGAGAGGTAACCAATTGTATTGTGGACTTATTTAATTATTAATTAATCTTTCGGAAACCAAAATGTTAGAGAGAATCGGTAAGATCTGTACAATTTAAATTTTGGAATTTTATTAGATTACCATTGGAAATTTAATCAAAAAAGAATTTTAAAATTACTATTTGGCCTAAAGGAAATGGAACCAGATGTATTGTGGAGTTATTTGAGATATATTATTTTTGTGATTATGCTTCTGAAACAAATTTGTCAGACGGTATTTTAAAGAAATAATTATTGTTATTAGATTATATTTTTATAGAATATTATGCATTTCTATAATGTTATGTTTAAGTAAAAAGAGATTCTGGGCTTTTTTAAAACAATCTTTGAGATTGTTATTTTAAATTTTGGAATGTTATTGGATTGCCATTGGAAATTTATTCAAAAAAGATTTTTAAAATTACTATTTGGCCATGCGGAAAGGTAAAGAATTCTATTGTGGACTTATTTAATTATTAATAAATCTTTTGGAAACCAAAATGTTACAGAGAATCGGTGAGATCTGTACAATTTAAACTTTAGATTTTTATTGGATTACCATTGGAAATTTAATCAAAAAAGAATTTTAAAATTACTATTTGGCCTAAAGGAAATGGAACCAGATGTATTGTGGAGTTATGTGAGATATATTATTGTGATTATACTTCTGAAACAAAAATATCAGACGGTATTTTAAAGAAATAAGTATTGATATTAGATGATATTTTTTAAGAATATTATGCATTTCTATAAAGTTATGTTTATGCAAAAAGAGATTGTGGGCTTTTTTAAAACAATCTTTGAGATTGTTGATTTTTTTTTTGCCCGCTGTTAAATGATGAATGCAATTGCTTTCACAATTTATAGTGAAATGCAATATATTCTGAAAACAGCAAAAAAAAGGCAAAAAACTTTTTGGGGAAAATATGTAAATACGTGTACTGTGTTATATAATGATTTATTAAATATTAATACTTTTTTCTTTTTTTTCAGATTGTGAAAGAAAATTTTCGAAAAAAATCAACCATTTTTTCTAGTAATTTCAATTACATTTTAATTAAAAATTAAATTGTTGGGTGGGTCAGGTAAGTCAGAAATTAGATGGTCCCTTTCTTCCACTTTATCTCAAACAGATTTTTAGTATTTAGTTATTAATTCCTCAAGGATCTTGAGATGTGGTAATTGATTTTTAGTGTTTTTAAAAAAAAAAAAAAAAATTACGCTTACCGTACGCGTACGGTAAAAAAAAGTTTTAAAGAAAAATAAAAAAAAGTTGAGAGGTAAGGTTGGCTCTTAAAAGAGCCGTTGTGTTCATGCAGGGACAGAGGAAAGGAAGAATGGGAACATTAGCTGGTAGGACAAATGTGCTGGTCTATTTTGTTGTTAATGAGGGGAAGACTGGTCTCCCTATGAACAATTAGACCATGGCAAAATGAACACCGCATAGTAACCCTCGCAAACCGATGGTTCGTTTCCACAGGATCAGAAAAAGGTGAATCTGCCCCCACAGATGAAGGGCTCTGCTGAGCTTCCGAAGAAGGACTCGGCTGAGCTGCTGTGGATGTGCTTGCTCGACTTACTGCAGGGTTGCCTCTAGTATGTCGTGCATGTGTCCTAGGATGTACATCCTCAAGGTGTCTCAACATAGTGTGATTCCCGAAGGAATACTTCTTGTTGGGATTTCCTCTCGAAAGTACACGCTGGCACAGCTTGCAAGTCACCAAAGCAGCATTGACTTTTTTCTCACCCTCAGGAAAACTAAAATACTCCCATTTAAAAGAGCTCTTCTGTTTCCTCTTTCTCTGCCTGATAGTGGTGCTGCTAGCCTCACTCTCAGCAGAAGAGTGCTGGTCTGCCATCGTATCACAAAGACAAGTCAGCTCCTTCACCTAAGGGATCACAAGCAGAAATGAGGGGAATGGGTGTGGTGTAGGAGAGTTCTAGAACTGAAACTACTTTGAACCAATCAAAAGTTTTGTTTCATGATCACATGACCCACCGTGCGCATACGTTACGCTTACGCTTACGGAGCGCTTACGGAGCGCTTACAGTAAAAGTACGCATGCGCGTAAAAAAGACACGCGCTCGAGCGCATGCGCATAACAGTCACTCCCCAACACTTCCGCATAACGTGCGCGTGTAGCGTACACGCTTACGCGCCCCATACGCAGTACGCACAGCTACGCAAATTGCGTAACTATATGCAAAAAGAGTAAATAAATTACGAACATTACGTAAACCGTACGCTTACCGTACGCGCACTTAAAAAAAAAAAAAAAAAGAGAAAAAAAGGTTTTCTATGTTATACTAATATATCTTACCTGTTTGGTAAAAAAAAAAAAAAAGAGAAAAATTAATATATTGCAGAATTTTCTTTAAAAAAAACATAGTGTTTTAAGAGAATATAAAGTTAAAAAAAAAAAAAAAACTTGCTTTTTTTAAAAAAAAAACACATTCAATATAAGAATTTATAATAAAAAAATCATACAAAATCAAAAAAAAACCATGGGAATCACATATGTTATAGGTAAGAATTAGCATTTAAAAAACCATACAAATTCACTGAAAAAAACATGGGTTTCACACACGTTATAGTTAGAAATTAGCATTTAAAAAACCTTGCAAATTCACTGAAAAAAACATAGGTTTCACACATGTTACAGTTAGGAATTAGCATTTAAAAAACCTTGCAAATTCACTGAAAAAAACATAGGTTTCACACACGTTATAGTTAGGATTTAGCATTTAAAAAACCTTGCAAATTCAATGAAAAAACCATAGGTTTCCCACACGTTATAGTTAGCGGACATTTCACTCATAAAAAACCATTGAAATTCCCCCGTTATAGTTAGTTAAGCTAACTATAACTCGCGCACCCGCAATCCACTGCTGATGACGTAACATATTGCATCACTCATGACATGGTCAGTGACATCACTCATGACATCACTGATGACATCTCAAATGACATCACTGATGACATCATCCAGTGAATGTGTGTTTTTCTGAAAATTAAATATGTTTTATATATGTATATCTCAAGGTCGATGGAAGAATAAATGGGTATATAAGTGTCTAAAAGGATGATTTCTTTTTGAAAAATTGATTGTGTAACTGACTGATTAAGTGTATCTTAGTGAATACATGGCTTAATGAGTAATGTTTAAATATGTAAATATCTGTATCAGTCTCTAACTTTGTGTATAAGTGGCTGCATGGGTTGGTGAGTAGCTACATGGGTGTCTATATAGGTTATTAGTTGGTTTTTTGAGTATCAGTCTGAGTGTCTGCATGGTTCGGTGTGGGTTATTACGTAGTGCATAGGTGCATGAATGAGTGACACACTGTTTGTATGTGTTGAAGACAGCATGTGTGCATGACTGTATGGTTTGATGAGTGTGTGTATGGGTGTGTTAGTGAGTGAATGACTGTCTCAATAGTGTATTTATGAGTTACATAATATGTTTTAAAGAAGTATATTTGACTATTGTTGTATATATCAGAGGTCCTCTCTGCAATTAATATGATTGCCCCAGGAAAAGCAGCAGGACCTGATGGCCTCCCTGGCGATCTCTTGCTACATGACAAAGACCTATGGGCAGAATTTATTCTACGCATTTTAAATAACTTAGCTTTGGGTTGCCCGGTCCCGGATTCTTGGAAGGGGGCGGAGGTGGTGGCCATTTATAAGAAAGGGGATAGGGGGGACCCTGCCAACTACAGACCGATTAGTTTAATCGATGTCCTACAAAAAGTGGTTGGCAGAGTCCTCCTTACTAGAATTAAGGCCTGGATAGATGAGGAGGGTATCCTGAGCCATTTTCAAGCCGGTTTCAGGGAGGGGGTTGGCACCATTGACCAGGTTTTCAGATTCTGTACCATACATTGGAAATCTGTAGCTATTGAAAAAGGCAGCCTGTATTTGGCCTTTATTGATTTAAAAACGGCCTTTGACCTGGTCCCACGATTACAGCTGTGGCAGGTCCTGTATGACTTGGGCATCCCCCCCCTAATCTTGGACCTCCTCAAACGCCTTCACGAAGGGAATTTTGCCAAAGTCCGATGGGGGCATCAGGGACAGCTCACAGAGAGGATTACCGTCGAGAAAGGAGTACGCCAGGGATGCGTTTTTATGAGTGAAATGTCCGCTAACTATAACGTGTGTGAAACCTATGGTTTTTTCACTGAATATATATATATATATATATATATATCACTGAAAAAACCATAGGTTTCAGGCCCGTTATAGTTAGGAATTAGCATTTAAAAAACCTTAGAAATTTACTGAAAAAAACATAGGTTTCAGGGGCGTTATAGTTAGCTGGACTTTTCACTCGTACAAAACCATTGAAATTCCCCCGTTATAGTTAGTTCAGCTAACTATAACTCGCGCGCCCGCAATGCACTGCTGATAGCGTCACATATTACATCACTCATGACATGGTCAGTGACATCACTCATGACATCACTGATGACATCTCAAATGACATCACTGATGACATCATCCACATATGTTTCATATATGTATAGCTCAAGGTCGATGGAAGAATAAATGGGTATATAAGTGTCTAAATGGATGATTTGTTTTTGAAAAATTGATTGTATAACTGACTGATTAAGTGTATCTTAGTGAATACATGGCTTAGTGAGTAATGTTTAAATGTGTAAATATCTGTATCAGTCTCTCACTTTGTGTATAAGTGGCTGCATGGGTTGGTGAGTAGCTACATGAGTGTCTATATAGGTTATTAGTTGGTTTTTTTGAGTATCAGTATGAGTGTCTGAGTGTCTTTATGGTTCGGTGGGGGGTATTACGTAGTGCATAGGCACATGAATGAGTGACTCAATGTTTGTATGTGTTGAAGACAGCATGTGTGCAGGACTGTATGGGTGGATGAGTGTGTGAATGGCTGTGTTAGTGAGTGATAGACTGTCTCAATAGTGTCTTTATGAGTAACTACATATGTTTTAAACTAGTATATGTGACTATTGGTGTATATAAGTGAGGATATGTGAGAGTGAGAGATTGAAAGAGTTCCTGTATGAATAAGTATGTGTTTCTATAAGTGATTGTTTAAAAGACTAAGTATGTGTAAGTTTCTGTAGAAGTAAGTGTGGTGGTGTGTGTATAACTGTATATGCAAGTAAATGGATGTTTGATTCTTTATTAGCATGAGTGACTATGTGTGTGAGTAACTCTATGGATGAGTGGCGTTGTGTAACAGGATATATAGGTGTGTGAGTACATATGATGAGTGAGTACTTGTATGAGTGACTGTATTGGACTGTTGGTGAATGAGTGGATGTGTATGTGGATCTTAGAATTACTGAATAGGTTGTTGTAACTGGTATTGGTATGTCCATTGTTTTGAACATTGTAGTTTCTATTTTTGAATGTGTGTATCAAAGGTTATATTAGGGGAAGAGGAGGTCTGCCACTCTATCACTAGGATGATGTCATCAGTGATGTCATTAGTGATGTCATTTGAGATGTCATCAGTGATGTCATGAGTGATGTCACTGACCATGTCATGAGTGATGTAATATGTGATGTCATCAGCAGTGCATTGCGGGCGCGCAAGTTATAGGTAGCTGAACTATATCGGGGGAATTTCAATGGTTTTGTACGAGTGAAAAGTCCAGCTAACTATAACGCCCCTGAAACCTATGTTTTTTTAAGTGAATATATATATATATATAGCTATATGCTCTGGGATCCCGCACGTGGCCGGGGATAATTCAATGCTTATGACTTTGAGTATAACCCTGGAAGAGAACTAGCATTACAGGTAAGTAACTTCTGTCAGGGCGACATTGCCGTAATTAATGACACTGCTGGGTCAACTCCTGGTCCCCGTGGCTGCAGAGTCAAGCTTCACCTCTTCTCTCTGGAAACACCCAACATCTGTGGGCATTCGTCTATCGTGCCCCTGGTCACTGAAGTGACCTAGACTCTGACCCCTCAGCTTTCAGGTTCTTCTCACTTTGGATCCCACCGGACACTTTTCATCTTCCCGGCAGCAGCACTTTTCCACATCACGCCATTGAAAACGACAAACTCTTACCTCATGATAGACCCTGGAACTCTCTCTCTGACGTATGATCTACATTCAGACTCCACTCCTTTCCAATGAAGTTTCTCACCCCCTTTGGCCCATCTTCTCCATACATCTCTCCCTGTTTCACCAAGTGCTCAGCCACTCATTTAGCCTCCATCGTGCGCTATGTCATGGATCATAGCCCTAGCTCCACTCAATTTTCAGAGTCACAATCGCAACAGCTAAGGTCACTAAGTTTACAAAACATGCTCTCCCTCTCGTCAGCCAAAGCAACCTTATTTGGGTTTAGCATCCATTTCTCTCTTGCCTCTTCAACACTTTCCCCTCTTTGTTTTTTCACAGTCCCTTCCTGCTCCTCCAGAAAACCTCAACTACTGGCAAACCTTTTAACACACAGAAACGCTTACCTCTTTGCAACCCCTCTCAATGCCCAAATGTACCACAGACCCTACATGCTCTTATCCTCCTAGAGAATCTCCCAACTCTGCCAAAGTTCCTAGTATTTCTACATGAGGCAGAATCAGAGTTCAAACCCCACCCTACCATCAGACGCTCCCATCCTCTCACCACTTCCATTAGCTTAATGCCAAGTCCCTGATTGAGCATGGACTTGAATTTCGTAGTCCAACTGCAAACATCTGTTTGTTCCGGGACCGGAATTATGATTTGTATTGTAGACCGTGCTTTCCCCACAATTTTACTAAGGTTCGTTTTGGCAGTTCAAACCTGCTGAAATTTATTGTCAGAATGATGCCCAGCAGA
Organism: Triturus cristatus; assembly: GCF_964204655.1. NCBI lineage: Eukaryota > Metazoa > Chordata > Amphibia > Caudata > Salamandridae > Triturus > Triturus cristatus. The sequence goes on from NW_028187322.1 coordinate 3,203,752, forward strand.
CATTGGGATCTGCAAAATTGGACGTGAAAAACTCATTTCTCAGACAATTCCTTATTTCTTTGAGAAATCAGAGGTTTTTTGCTAATCTGGTAAACACCTGAACTTGGGATAGAAGCTTATACCAGTTATAGTAAATCCCTCACCCAATTGAATCCCACTTGTAAGAAGAAAGGGCTACATGAGGGACTGGTGAAGTCTCACATCCAAACCAAGTCCCTTCAGCCAAATATTACCTTTGAGATTGAATTGGTAAGAAGGCAAAAAATCTTTCCCTTTCACTTCTAAAAGATGCTGTGGTGAAACGACCAGAGCTGCCAACTTTGGAACTGGAGAACTGGGTTTGAGTCTCGGAGTTGGCTCAACATCTATGATTCCGGGCAATTCACTTAATCTCCCCATGCCCATAAACGCCAAAATAAATGTGTCCTTGTGTAATGTAACTGGTACTCATACCATTGGATCGAGATTGTGGTTTATAAAACTAACGACAAAAAAACAGGAGATGGTGCACAAAACTGCAAACCATTGGGCTTTACACAACCTGAACCAGAATTGATGTTCTTCTTAGCCTTAATGTAAGAAGTTGACCTGGTATATGCTGACCACTAATTAAAGTGGGCACCTTGTACCTGTCCAAACAACCCTTATTGATGATTAGGTAAAAGATAACCTTTATTGAAAGCTATCCTAGTGGTAGCTATAGAGAGCAGCCTTCAGGCTAAGTCTCGAAGGAATGTAAAGCAGCTTGTTTTGCCAGATTAGAACCTCCTGAATGACCAAATGAAAGGAGAACCACACAAGGAATATATAAAATATATGTATTTATTACTAAACACTCTCTACTAACGTCTTTATGAAATTAGAGAACAAAGCACACAATATGAAATCACTAGAATGACAGTAAATTGCACAATACACAGTGGGCTCCAGGGGGAGACCAAACCATATACTAAGAAAGTGGTATAACAACCACGACTTGACTAGACACCGCGCCTAGAGCACGTAGATTTGCTGGGACCCCAAGGAACCACCCAAAGTAGTGACATAGGGGACCCACGGAGGACGGGTGCAGTGTGTGAACACAGGCGTGAGCTCCGTACAATCCTATGATCAAGTCGCTGTTGGAATTTTAAAGATTTAGGACACTTCGGAGAGGACTTAAACAAACCCAGGTAAACATAGAAGGTTCTAAGGCCAGCACCCTTGAGAGTACCGAGATACCAGTGTTACCTATCCCAGAGGAGCCGGGTTCATAGGGGTCAAGTGATGTCGGAAATCTTTATCGTTTTCAATGGCGTGATGTGGAAAAGTGCTGCTGCCGGGAAGATGAAAAGTGTCCGGTGGGATCCAAAGTGAGAAGAACCTGAAAGCAGAGGGGTCAGAGTCTAGGTCACTTCAGTGACCAGGGGCACGAAAGACGAATGCCCACAGATGTTGGGTGTTTCCGGTGAGAAGAGGTGAAGCTTGACTCTGCAGCCACGGGGACCAGGAGATGTCAAAGACAGCCAAAGTCTGGAGGTGAGCTGTCCCACGAAGGATGTCGAGTGTTTGGGGGAGGGGGGGGGGATGGGGGGGGGGGGGGTCAGTGTCTGGATTGAACACCAACAAGCCTTGGCAACTGCAACCCACGTGGGCAGAGGAAAGATGCTTCGGTGAGGACCAGCAAGGTCCTGGGGACTCTCTAAGGTATGGAGAGTCGGGGCACAACTGGAGCAACCAGGAAAGCCCACAAAGTCCGTTACCTTCACAGGGACCCACAGGCCAACAGACCAGGGATCGCGAAGGGACCTCAAGCTGAATCACAAAATACCAGTCCACGGAAAACTCGTGGAGTGTAGGCCGGTGGAATTACTGCTTGGGGTTAGGACTACAAGTAGCCCAAAGCACAGCCTCAGGGATTACCAAAATACATATGCTGCTACAAAAGTACACTGTACACGGTCCCCACGAGGGATACGGGCCTCAGAATTGCTGAGAGCACAGATCAATCTCAGAGACCTTGGGAACGCACCTCCTGTGTTGCAGAAATCTTTGAAGACCTCAGGAGATTGGGAGATGCAAACCGGGCAGATGCGTTTACGTGCCTGCTTTGAAGAATCTCCCTTGGAATAAAGGAGTTACTCCCCTGCAGTCGTTCAGCATCGTGCAGATCGTCAAAGTACTTGGTTTCTGTAGCAGAGTTTTTAGTCCAGGTAAAATCTGAAGACCTGTAGTCAGGGTTTCCTACTTTATACCCAAGGAAGGGGTGGGACATACTCTGGGGACCCACCTATGGGAGGGTCAGGACAGAGGGGTGGCTACACCCATGTTCTTTGTCCAGTTTCGCACCAGAGCAGGAGCAAATGGCTCCTGCAACCGGTTTGTGCTGGACTATGCACAGGGGCACCAAATGTGCCCCCAGTGCAGACATCAAAGCACTCTCAGAGGGCACCCACCCAGCCCCAATACACTAAAGCCTGTCTGGGAGGTGGTTACACCTCCGTGTGACAGGAAGCCTATTGTCAAGCCTTCCCCTGCTCGAGCATGGCTCAGCAGCAGGAGGGCAGACTCGTGTCTGTGGCTGGCAGCATCCATTTTGTGATGGCCGGGTCGAGAAAGCTGGTACCGGGTGTACCGGTGTGTCGCATATGTCTCTTTAGGAAGGTGGAATCATACCTCCCCCGCCAGTACTGGCGTGGAGGAATGATTCCAAGATGTTTGACACCAAACAAGACATGTTTCTATGCAGCGGTTTTAAAGTTAGCATTTACCGCGAGGTGTTAATGCACTTAAGTATATATGGTTGGCTGCATCACAAACAACCCTGGAAAATAGGTTCCGAAAGCTGCAGAGGGGCTCTGCTCATGCAAGTGCACCCTCTCACATAAAACTCACCACACTGCCTTCAGGGTTGATAAGGCCTGCCATAGGGGTGACTGATGGGTTTATATGTGCAGTGATATAGAATAGATATAGTGCACCTATATCTAAGTATGCATGCACCACCTTACTCAGGCTGCTGTAGCAGACCTATGGTGTAATTTTGAATGGTCGCTCAGGGGTGACACAATACATGCTGCAGCCCCTGGGAGGCCTGTGGGGTTCCTATGCCCTGTGTACATAGTATACCATATCCTAGGGACTTCTAAGGGTACCCCAGAATCCAATCTGGAGTGTACCTAAAGTACATGCAATCAATTTAGATAGAAAGCAGCTAGACTGGGGTCCTGGATAGCAGGATCCCAGTCAGACTAAATCGAAAACAGTGTTACATCAGCAAAAAGTGGGAGTAACTATAAGAAGCAGATCCTACTCTCCTACACTTAAGATATCCTTTGATATGCTACCAATGTCAAGCGTTGAGAATGATGTACATATATGTAGACCACATTTTATCATTGCCGTTATTTATAATAACAATGTTCATTCATATTGCACTGTAACATGATTAAGGTTAGGATTTTACCTAAAGTATTTAATTTGCAGGTCATGGAGTAGTTACACTTGCATATCCACTTCAACAGCCAATTTGAGCCATCTCTTGACGTCTGAAGGTCGGGAGCATCTGCCGCTGTGGGCACCGTTCAATCCTGATGCTGCAACGCCGGGATATCGGCAATTGACCTGCCCGGCAATATTGCCTCGAAATGGTGCCTGAAATGGAACGGACCCGCTTTTGAAATCCCAGAGTGGGGTAGCCTGTCCGCTGCACGTGATAACATCCCGTAGCGGATATGCCGGTCTGTTTGCCCTCAACTTTGAGGCACCTGCTTGCTGAAGATAGAGCTGGGCGCTCCCCCTGCGCGCGTGCTGCATAATGGCGACTCTCATCCCGCTGCCCACCGTAATGGGAGATGTGCCCCACGCCCTTTCAGGATCTTCGCTGCGCCTTGAGACCCTAGGGACACTGGGGGTGATCTTGTGTCCTTTATAATAACTAATGGGCGTCCGACCCTTCCCTCCCCACAAAGCCCTATCGTACTCGGCTCACTCTCGGTTTGGAAAAGGGTCCCAGGGTGCCTGACCCCAACATGGCCGACATTTGTGACTTCTTCCCCCTTGCTGAACTTTTTACCTACTCAACCCTTCCTGGACTGTACCTGACCTCAAGAGAACTTCTAGATCTCTTTATGACCATGGCCTCCCCCCCGCCAACTCGCACTACTCTGACATTCCCTGAGAATAGTTGACCTCTTTCCTGACAGCAGAGTCCGAGGATTATGTCCGTCGCCCGGTGGAGCTGCTCTGTTCAACTAATGAGGAGATCGGACTTGGTTCACCCCGTGACCGTCACCTGCCCAGTCGGACTTCGGGCACTGTTTCTCCCCTTCTCCCTGTCTCGCCCACCCTTCCCCTCATTGCATTCTTGCCGTTCTGCTTGCCTTGTTCTCCTTTCTATCCACCTGTCTGATTGATACTCATTGGTGCTTCCTTGAGAACTATAGAGGAGACTGGCCTCGGACTACCTCACTGGCCGTCACCTACCCATGCGGTCTTTGGGCTGCCTTTACCTCTGTCTCTTATTCCTTCCTCCACCTCATCATTTCCCTCACCCCTTCCCTCTCTACTGATCTCTCCTTCTCCCCCGTTAATGTGTCTCATATTTTTTTGATGTAATGTAAAATTGTTATTATTGGTGTAACTTTGCTGACCTCATGCAAAGCGCTCTGATACCTACGGGTCTAGCCAGCGCTATATAAAACTCTTTAAATAAATATCCTGTTACCATGATGAAATATTAGTAGGGCTTTTAAAGCTAAATAAAGGCAAAATATTTGATCAACAATTTAAATTTTGTGGTGCAGGCCATGGTTCTCATGCAAGGTTGCACTTTGTGCTAAAACAAGTGATTCATATAAAGAAGGCACGTGTAGCAAGGCATGATATTAAGTTCTTGTTAATCTTGATGGAAATCTAGCTAATATTCATGTGTTCTTTAGGAGAGGCTGAGGTCCTGAAAAAGTATTTAAAAAAACGTGAATACTTTATCTTTTCTGGTTTTAATCACATCCCTACCCCCAAAGAGAGGTTAATCACAGGGCGATGAGCTTGTCACTGCCAATCACTTCAACAAAGTCTTTCTGGAAAAAGCACAAGTAGTAAAGCAAGTTATGTCAATAGCCACCTAATCCTCCATCCACTTCCTCTTTCACAGCCCTCTAATTGCTTCGCCATTACTTCAGCAGCGCAGCTGTGGATGGAAAGTGTGACAATCTAAGTTCGAATAAAGCTGCTGGGAATACTTACATGCTATAAAAAGGGCATTTTTCATTCTGCACTTCAGAAATCCTTTCAAATGTTTTTCAAAGTAATTTGTTTAAGTTGCACCTATATTGAAGATATGTCTATAGTTGTATGTTCCACCCAGTGCTTAATTTGTAAAATATTAAGTGCCAGGACCCTGACCAGGAGGCCACTACAATTTGCATCATCCATTGACCCATCATCATCGCTGCCAATGATGGTACCAAAACAACGACTAACCATCTCTCTCGCCTTCAAGTGAGGCACTGCAGTTTATTCCAGCTCCCCAAAGCTAAAGGAATGACTGGGGAGGCAGGTATTAGTATTTTTAATGTATATTGTATTCATAAACAACCATTGTACAGCACATCTCTAAATTAAATGAGCAGCGCCACCATGAATGTCATTAGTGTGGTTATGACAAGTGCCTGGGGCGAGCACCGGAAACCACTGGCTCAAATTAAGCCTTGGTTCCACCGATTTCTATCTATTCAATTTGCATAACATATTTTAATTGAGCTTAGGCTCACATAATTTACATTTGTAAATTAACATTGTGTGTTTCTAAAATATGCCTTTGCCTTTGTAATGGAATGTATGTGAAGTTTCCTCTTAAAGGACTTTATTTACATGTAGTATCACAACATTTTGATAAAATGTTATGGTAGGAGTAAATATCAGTTTCTGGTGGAGACACCTGCCAAGGTAAGTGAACATACACAAACTTGTACGTTTATGCAGATTCCCAATTTTTTTCCAGGCAGTTTGCTGCCCCAAATAGTTTCCTAAATGTATTCCTGTCACATGTAGGAGCAAATGTGTACTCAATGTTAAAAAACGTATGGAAAAATCCCTATAGTTGGGGGGACAATGCATTTCTCCACTGGTAAAATATTTTCTAGATCATAGATAAAGTAAAGTTTTAAAATGCAAATCCAAAAATGGGAGTTAAAACGCATGCATAAATTTACACTGTGATCTTTACCCAAGTGAACTTGCCTTCTAATGTGAAGACTTAAAAATGTCAAAATAAATCTAGACCTTACTAGAAGTACTCCACAAATCAAAACTAAAATTAGAAATTTGTTTTAATATTGTTCGTGAAGCACCATGAAACATTTGACTTATATAAAGAATCATACCCAGTCTGCATACAGAGAAATCGCTGCATTCGATATTCATAAAAGCACCTACTTCTGGCTATATTGAGCTACATTGAAATCGCAAGTATCAAATTTGAAAGTTACAAATATAATATAGTAAGTGTGGAACTGTATGTATCCTGACTCCTATTATTAAGGTTTCACCCAGTGGTTAATTTGTAAAAAAATGTTAAAAAAAAGTGCAGGGGCTTTTGTCGGAAGGCAGCTTGCACTATCCCATATCTCCTGTTAGCGCCGCTTAAAACAGAACCAACTTCTAACCATGAAAGTGGGATGAGGATGGGGTGTAATGGCCTGAACTGCGAAATCTGCAGTTGGGGAACCAGGTTCAAGTCTCGGCATCGGCTCAACATCCTGAGATTCTGGGCAAATCACTTAATCTCCCCATGCCAAGCATAAATGAATGTTAACTGGTACTCCTGAAAAGTGCCAGTGTTTATAATTAAGTGCCGGTGCTGAGCACCAGAGACCACCGGCTCAAATTAAGCACTGGTTTTACCCCATCCCAAAGGATGAGGCTGGTTGAGCGCTGCGTTAAGTGCTGTTGAAACACCTGTTATAACACATCACAAAAACATAACTGAGTCCTACAGCTAATTCATAATGAAATCATCTAATATGAATAATTTGTAACTACAGTCATACTGAGACTCAAAGTCAGAGGATGTAGTATATAAAGATGGTCAGTATACGCCAACCATATATAGAAATTAAGCATTAAATGGTAAATAGGAATTAGCAAAGGAAGCAGCATCATATATATCATTCAATGACTTTGTTTTACCAATTATCATCAAGTTCAAGAGTTCAAGGGATATTTCACATTTGCTTTTTACAAAATCACATATATTTTACCAGTGCATAAAATCCGGAAACCACAATCTGGCTGTGTAGGGTTAGGATGTAAGTAGGCATTGGCAACTCTTCCTCAAATACATCCACTCCCTTTTAATTGCATCTTACATGAGCCAAAATGCTCACATAATGGTCTGCAAATGAATGGTCTTTCTGTAGCGGTAACTCAACTATAATTTTTTTGTTTGTATTAAAAAAAGAACTATAGTGGGGTAACTTCTCTGTAAAATATGTTCTTTCCTAGCTACAGTGAACATTATTCACAATTCAGTTCATTTATGATTTCATTTTTAATCTTCCACAGTACACATGGCTCCGACTGGTTGAAACCCTTAACTCAATGATTGCAGACCATAGAAAGCTGGGCGTTGCAGTCAATGACGGACTGGAACGCAAACCGGCCTAGACAATTGAGCCGGGCTGACCACGGGGGGTGGGGGAGGGGGGGGAGGAGTGGGGGGCTTGTAGGGGTGGGATGCACGTGTAAAACACTGCAGCTGCTTTTGTTACAGGGGGCTGATATTGTAGCTATGCTGCCAAACCAGCAGGCGGTAACAACAAGCATTGAAAATGCAATAGGTCTCGCCTTTGATTAAGTTAAAGCCATTTGCTTTGCTAATGGTATTGTATAGCAAAGCTAATGGCTTTAACTTGATGAAACGCAAGACCTATTGCATTTTTTATGATTGTTTTTTTAAACCTTAAGCCATGTTGCGAAGCAACTAGTGCTGCAACATGGCCTAAGCATTGACAGTCATAGATTTCACGTACGTGAAACCTACAGACTTTGACAATGCCTGTTTTTTTTTTTTCTTCTTAACAACATCTGGTTCAGACTCGTTTATCAAAGCTATGCATTGACGGAGGCAAATCAACACTGAAGGGGGAAAAGATTGTGGGAGGTTGAGTGATTGTACTGTCGATACAGATTCCTCCCTCATGGTGGGAAGCATAAATGGCCTAGCTCACAATTTAGGGCCAATTGTTTCCTCAGCAATGGCACCTTCCCATCTATGAAAAGGAGCTGATGGTAGTACAACCACATGATTGTCAAAATCTCATTCACATTGAGTTCTCATTTGCACAGGCATTGCAAGCATAAATTACTTATAAGAACCAGAACACATGCATTCACCGATGTAGTCTACACCACCGCAGTTTGTTATTGGGCATTTTGTCACAGTTGTCCTTTAAGCTAATCTTCTTGCAGGAGTGGACAACTACTTCAGGAGCCTGCTTCGCAGAATGCAGCAAGAAAACCAAATGGAAACGCAACGCTCCTATGCTACCAAAATACTTCCACCTATTCACTTCACTAAAGTACAATACAGCATAGCTTCATCTCCTAGTACCCAAGGTCCATGTGCTGATGCTGTGCCCCTATTACTGCTCCTCAATTATGTAGTGAGGAAGATGCTGCAAGCACTAGTGAATCTAATCCTCATGGATACTATTTGGGCTTGACAGTTGTAGTACTTAGCTAATGAAAATATCTATTCATTCCCATGAAAAGCTACAACTGCACCCAAAAATCTTCCGGCAGCATCATGGTCGCTCAGTCTTGTGATTTGGCACCTGATGTAACTAGAATTTGGCTACATACACCTTGAGGATGGTTTACAAATCCTTGAAGCCCATTGCACTGGTCTGCAATGTGGCTCAACGGAAGAAGATTTGTCTGTTACAATCTTCATGGACCTACAAAAGATAGGACTAGCCTACTCCTCTGTATGGGTACACCTTGCCACTGTGGCCATTTACCTGTAAAACCGGGGATGCCAGTCTCTTCAAAATCTTTGCTGTTAAAGCCTATCACTCCTGTGCGGGGTTAGTAAATTGCAAGCATAAACAGTTTGGATGCCATTTATCCAAGTGCATTAAGATTGTGTTGTCCTTGGAACACACACCCTTTGCTGCTAAGTTTTCTCCTTTGCATGTCAATCCAACTATTGATTTACCCTCTTCCACCCCCAATCTCCCTTTCTCCAACGACAGTTTGTTGCGGAATGAACTTTACACGCTGTACATCCAGGCCTACGAATAAACTGCTTTGGTTCAGCATTTCCTAGTTAATGCCATGAAACCAATCGGTGTAAAAGCGCTTTATAAAACCTTTTTAACATTAACAGATGTAAAGAGCCCTTATGTACTACTTGACGTACCAAATCCTTTAGAAAGCAAATAGCCATTTGTAGTTTTAGACCAACTCCACATAGGAAATCCAATATTCGAGGCATATGTGGCTGTAGATACACATGCTGTGCGTACTCCTACCATCTAGTGTTGTGCTCAGATGTGTGCAAGTTGTTTTGCTTCGAAGTAGTCTTTCAAGTGACTAGGTACTGTGGCTCTTGCCGGTAATGCACATGATCAGTGACTCTTGTTGGATTGTTTTTGCTGCAGTCATCCTGTGCCCTGGGCACCTCCCAACTTTTTGCTGACTGGTACTGGTGGTAACGAACTCTAACTGACCCCGGTTCTCTGCCTAACCAGGGCCAGTGCTATGCTGAAGACACACGTAGAAAACAAGTGAAAACACCTACATACACTCAGGTACACTATGGGTTAGGGTACCACTGTGATTAACATGACCTCCCCTATAAGGCCCTAGTACATGTAGGGCAGGGGGGTTGAAACTACCTTTAAGTCCCTATTATAGTATAGGGCAGTTTAGAGGCCAGCAGCCTTTTCTGCGCTGGCATGTGTACACTGCTGAAGCCTGAAATCCATTTAAAATCAGCCCTGTGTTGCAGAACTGCTTTTAAAATGCAAATTGTGCCCAGACTCGACTTTGGTGTTTAGGGCAATAAATGGATAAACTACAATATTTTGACATGGTAGGTACCCCCAGGGTCTTCCCTGGGTGTCCCAGGAGTGGGTGGGGGGTCAGCTACTTATAAGGAGAATCCTTATAAAAAGGTTTTTTAATACCCTGGGTTAGAGAAATTGCACGTTTCACTTCCCACACTGTAGTAAAGTGCTTCCCAAAATCGACTTTTGTGCTAGGAGCACTGTGAAATGAGTATTTGAAATACTTTGATATATTCACAACCCCTAAAGTCTTTACTGGGTGTTCCAGGGGTCCTGTAGGTACAAGCAGGTTCCTTATAAAACCTGTTTTATAGGCCTTGGTATTGGAGACATTGTCCAGTGCATTTTTCCATTGCAGATTCCCAGCCCCTAGGTTAACATTGGAAAAGGTTATTAGTTAATAAATGGAGAAAGAAAAGCCATAGATTAAAGGACTCAGTAGAATGGTAATGATAAATCCAACAATATGGTTTGTTGAAATTATTCTAAAGTGTACAAACAAGAAGTTATAAGACTTTCATGTCTGTAAGACAAAATTCAGCCCTCTATATCTCTGCCTTGATTGGCCAGAAAAGTGAGTGAGCCTGGCTGCTTTGAAGAGGTGATAAATGACCCCTGGGGCTAGGAAGCCTCTCGGAAGGAGAGGTCGCTGGGCATAGGAATGCCAGAGCCAGGGGGAGGGCTAGTAAATAATGCTCTTCAAGGGAAGGGGGAGAAAAGCTAAATACATCAGTTTCATTTACAACTCTCCTCTTTGAACCCAGCCAGATACTAGGCTTGAGAAAGGAATGAGCAGATGCTAGGAGTGGAGACTATGGAGATTAGCCATTTTAGGGGTGTGATTAGCCAGCTCTTCTCTCCCTGCTGAAAATTCTGCCATTATGAATTTGAAAGAATTGGTGCACTCTGGGACAAAATAGTGCTACACTCTGCAGGAAGTGGTCATAACCTGTGGCGTACCCTACACCCCTATTGGACAGGAGTGACCTCCTGCTTGACCCAGAGAACTTGGAATAAGTATCTGAGAGGGGCAGAGCCTCTCAGATCGGCCTTTGAAACCTAAGAGTAACAGACGGGCCCACGCTGAAGAGTTTGATGTGCATTCACCAGGCCCTGCACTCTGAGGATTGCGCCTTTTGCACCATCTTAAACTACAGCCCTGTGGATCAAACTTGCTTCAAAATGACTAAAGAGTGGACTCCCAGCAAGCTACAGGCTAACAGAGCTCACCTGGACCATCATCACCAGAATCTCCAACCTGGGGTACTACCAGTGGATTTGTAAGGTTTTTGTCCAAGTGGGTTGTGGGAATTGAAGTCTCACACTTTCAAGGACCCTCTTGGAGATTCCATAACCTTGGATTGTGTGTTGGACACTTGGGAGCCACAAGAAGAACTTAAGGAAGAAGTTCTAACCGGATCCAACCTGCTGGAGTAGGCTGCACAAGACTGGTGAGAGATCCTCCAGACCAATTGCTAAATGTGACTGTTTCCTGGTCAGAGGCCACGAAATGACCAACAGTGGCACTGTTGGTTTCTAAGCACTAGAAAATAACTACTTTTTAAAAATTCATATCTCTGGTTCCCTACAGTGGATTTTTTTGTTTTAGGCGTCTTTTAAAAGATACAAAATATTTCCTATTTTTATAAACTGGTGTTGGATTTTTGTGTTGTCTTAATTATTTACTGAATTAATGTTTTTAAATGCTTTACATACCTGTCTTTGAAGTTAAGCCTGCCTGCTCGCAGCCAAGCTACCAAGGGTTGAGCATGGGAATAATTTTCTAAGACCTATTCTGAGCTCTATATCGTGTCAGTGGTAAATGCATATCTGCCACTACTAATAATCCACTTTCCAACAGTTTTCTTTTCGCAGTTGCGTTCGAGCATGTGCTCCTTTACTTCGGTTTGACCCCTTTGTGGTGCTTTCTTTAGTTTACATTCCTTCCCTCTGTTGATATTGTTTCAATCATGTTTCTCTTTTCCATTAGTTTCTGGTTGATTCCTGCTTCGACCGGCATCTCTCCGTCTACCTTGGGCCCACGTGGGCTTTTGCACTCTTGGCCTCCTTCCATCTCCTGATTGGGCCCCCCCTATATCCTCACGGTAATGGAGCAGATGCCTTTTTAGGTCTTGCCTGGCGTTGCAGTGCGCATGCGCTGCTCGCTCTGCGAGGGCTTCTTGGACTCAATACGGTTTCAGAAGTCGTGTCCCTGCTCCGCCTCTAATTTTCATTGGCGTACGTCGTTTGTCGTCAGTGATTATGCTGAACATACTTTGTTGATTGTACTGGAGGCTTTTTAGTCCCTCCTGGTTACCATCCTGTCCACTTTTGGCCCTGACCACCTGGACTGGATCTTTTACTCCGCGGCGTGACACAGTGCCTTCTAATTGCTGTGTGAGCACTTTCTTTTTTTCATTGGCACAATGGCGTGGCATGGCAACAGCTTTTTAGGTCTCGCTGAGGACCGCGCTTGTTTATTTAATTAAGATTTGCTGCACGATTTGCTTTCACCGCGCTTGTTCTGCCTGCTGTGGCTTGTTTATGTAATTATTTAGCCACACGATTTGCCTTCACCGCGCTTGTTATCCTGGCTGGAGTTCATCACATTCCTTTCCCTCTTTGTCCTTGGCACTGTGTTTTGTCACCGATCCTGAGTGGAGCAGGTCTGCTGCATTCTGGTAATACAGACCGCCAGACCTTTAAATAGGGCTCGCTCTCGGCTTCGTGTTTTTTTCGCTGTGACCCGGCAGTGTCACTTAGCGTTTCCTTGTGGGCACGGCCGGCTTCCTTCGGAAATCCAGACCAGCCCTCTCCTTGCCAGCGCTATAGTACTGTAAGACCTGGTTATTTTAAATGAAACTAAATATTCCCGGATTTACGTAGTTCATTAGCGAACACAACAATCACAAGTCGTCGTATTTGTTTAAACCGAATAAAGGATCGGCAATGCAGATAAAACGTGCTCACTGAGAGGTACTGTTTAAAGGGGGACGGGCTCCCAAGCCACAGTAAGTTCACCATGCAATTCAGACGGAGCCGGCGGGGCTGGGCAGGCTGACCTTTCATTCCACCGGCCATTTCCCGTGAGCTGGAGCCTGAGGTCGGCTTGGAAAGTCCTGGCTGCAGCTGGGGCTCTGTCTCTGTCCTTATAGCACCTACATACGCCGTTAAATGCAGTATAGTCTGTATTCTTGGGGTGCATGATGGTCACTGGGCCATGGCCGAGCCCTTGGACTTCACGGAGAGATCTCTGACACCACAACGAGAAAGACGTCCACCTCCGTTTATCCCAACAAGTACGGTCCGGCCACTGACAGTGTGATTGTGATCAAGACGAATGACATGCTAGCCTCACACGTGCAGGCATGACGTGCCACACACCTGCATGCCACTACCAGTGTGTATATGTGCGTTTGTTTAATGCGCTCCTGCCCGGGGGCCTCTTCAGATAGCGATCGTTCTGCTACAATGTCTCCTTAAACAAAGCATCCTTGGTGCTGCATTTGTGTTTAACTAATGGGCCCCCTACCATGGACAACTGTTGCATGGCTGACCACTTATAAGATCCCAAAGGCAAGACCTATTGGCTATGCCAATGCATGTTGCTACTGTCCTCGCTTCGATGCGAAATGTCCTCGAACCGATCTCCATCAGGTCTGTAATTTGTGTCTGTCTCCAGAGTAGAACTAGGGTGTTCACCAAGTGCCTTGCAGTGGTGGCTGCTCGTTCGAGGCATATGAGCTGCAGATTACACACATGTGCATAGATCGCCATCTGGTGTTGGGCCCGGATGTTTGCAGTTGTTTTTCCTCTTGGAAAGTCTTTGGAAGTCACGAGGTCGGTGACTCCTCCTTTGGATCGTATTGCGCATGGGCTTAGGCTCCATCCTCAGATTGTTTTTTTATGCCATCGGGCTCGGATGTGATCTTCGCGCTCCGGTTCTGAACAGGTTTCCAGTTCAATCGACGCGCAATCCTCACCCCAATTCGCGGTATTGTTTCTATCCAGATCTCCACACTCGACGCGGCTCTCATCGATCAAGACCTTCAATTCCAGTCGTCGACGCCGGCCTTCGGGCCTACCCAAGCTCCGGTCCTGGCTCATGGAAAAGACTCCCTTCAAGAAGTGCCCTCGATGTGGGTCCAAATTCCCCCACACCAATCTCCACGAAGTATGTAATCTCTGCCTCTCCCCTGAACACGAGGCTTGAGACTGTCCGGTGTGCAAGTCCTTCCGGTCCAAGAAAACGATTCGAGACCGAAGAGCAAGAAGGACCATGGCGCACTCGTCGACGGCAATTCCAGAGGACATCTTCGGAGAGGGCATCGACGCTCCAGAAGAACACCACACCGACGAGGGCCTCGTCAGCGCTTCCGAAGCCGACGATTCAGATGTTGAGGACATCACTCCGGCACAGAGGGTCGTGAGTACCAATTTGCCCCCCCTCCCACACCCTCGCCGAGACCGAAAAAGGCTTTGGTCACGCTTTCGCCTCCGGGCCTAGGTAAGACCAAAGACACTGCTTCCCACACCACACCTTCGGGACCGGTAAAGAAGCCGATTAAGCCTTCCGGCGGCTCGGGCTCGAGCCAGCCCACCATCGGTGCCGACAAACACTCCTCCGCACCGACGTCGAAAAAGAAAATGGCCTCCTCTTTGGCACTGAGCCCCATACAAAACACTCGGTGCCAAAATCCAGTTCCTCCTCCTCGGTACCGACTCCATCCCCGAACCGACAAAAGCACACAAGACCACCGGCACCGAGATCTCGAAGCCGAAACACATCTCGGCACCGACCAAACAAAAAGCCCTTTCTAAGCCGCATACTTCCAAACAGGACACTAAAGCCAGAAAACCAACGGCCCGATGCCTTTGGCGCCGACGGATAAACCACCCTCAGAAGAACTCTTTACACCGCATCCATTGCAAAAAACATTGACCAAGGATCCCAAAACCGGACATTTGATGCTCAGCATCAAAAAGAGACAGCTGGAAAAACCTGCCCCAGCTCCACCTCCAAAGAGGAAGGACTCTGCTACCTCACCTTTCAGAATGCCTTCCCCACCTCTTCCACCTTCTCCTTCTCCACCCCTCCTCATCATTCCCCAACACCCCCTCCGGATGATGATGATGATCATGACGACACATATGATGACATGGGGGACGTGCCCCATGATTTACCTACAGGGGACCCCACTCCCACAGGCTCTCCAGTGCCGACTATAACATCCCCGACATCCCTAACGTCCCACAAGATGATCTCTATCCTTCGAGACCATCCCCACCAGAAGACACATTGGGGTTCAACCATTTACTCCAAAGGGCTGCACACTATCACGGGGTAGATCTCCATACCGACCCCGTGGAGGAGGATTTCCTCCTCGATACTTTCGACACCACGCATAGGGCCACCTCCATACTGCCCATGCTCAAAGGAGTTGTAAAACATGCACCAGAGGTCTTTAAAGACCCAGTCATTAACCCACGCATTGACAAAAAATACAAAGCCGCCCCTACAGATCCCTCCTACATCAGAGGGCCAGCACCGCTAGATTCACGGGTAATGTCCACAGCACGGAAGAGGGCCAACTCCCAGGCATCAGGCAAAGCACCACCACCTGACAAAGAGTCAAAACTCTTGGGCGCATCCGGCAAGCGCACTGCATCACAAGCTGCCAACATATGGCGTATCGCCAATACACAAGCGTTACTGGCTAGATATGACAGGGCCCATTATGACGAGTTAGAAGCCATAATGCAACACCTCCCTGACAAATACAAAAACAGGGCAAACAATTTAATTCAGGAGGGCAAAACCATCACTAATACCTCAATCCGTTGTGCCCTAGATGCAGCAGACACCGCTTCCAGGGCCATCAACACTAGCGTCCTCCGTCGCCATGCCTGGCTCAGGATCTCAGGATTTAAACCAGAAGTGCAAGCTTCCATCCTAAACCATCCCTTTGACCAGGAACATCTGTTCGGCCCAAAAGTGGATGAGGCCCTAGAAAAAATGAAAAAAGACACCGGCACGGCGAAATCGATGGGAGCCTTACAATCGCACCCTCCCAGGTGTTCCTTTCGCCATTCCTCCTTTTGGAACACATCCAGAGGCTACTCCTCTGATACCGCTTCCACGTCATACAAAGCTCCTACCCAATCCACCTTCACAAGGGGTTACCAAAGAGGCGGCTACAGGGGCAACAATAATAAAGGCAGAGGCAGAACAAATACCGCCCGCTCTGCCTCCACACCTACCCAATGACTTCCCTCCATTCCCCCCAGACCATTCCACTCTGGTCAGGGGCAGACTCCAAAATTTCCTTCATGTCTGGGCTACCATCACCTCAGACAAATGGGTGACACAAATAATTTGGTCAGGCTACTACCTAGAGCTAATGTCTACCCCCCAACATTCCAACCAGACAACGCCCAATGTCACAGGAACATCTAGCATTACTAAAGCAGGAGGTAATATCCCTCCTACAAAAAGGGGCGATGGAACACGTTCCTACCAACCAACAAAATCTGGGGGTTTACTCCCTATATTTTCTCATACCAAAAAGGAACGAGACTCTACAGCTCATCCTAGACCTCCGGCCCCTAAACACATACATACACTCAGACCATTTTCACATGGTAACACTTCAGCAGGTACTTCCCCTGCTCTCCCAAAACGACTTCCTCACCACTTTAGACCTAAAAGACGCTTACTTCCACATTCCTGTACATCACGCTCACAGGAAGTTCCTCAGATTCGTAGTGGACAACCAACACTACCAATTCAAAGTACTCCCATTCGGAGTCACAACAGCACCACGGGTATTCACCAAGTGCCTAGCAGTCGTGGCAGCATGCCTCAGGAGACAACACATCCACGTCTTCCCATACCTAGACGGCTGGCTAATAAAAGCCAGCTCATACAACCAGTGTGTACAACACACACATGCCACTATCCAGCTACTTCACCAACTGGGCTTCACGGTAAACCACGCAAAGTCCCATCTGCAACCGTCCCACGTAAAACAATACCTCTGTGCCACCATAGACACCTCAAAAGCGCTAGCCTACCCCAGTCCGGCCAGGATCACAAGCAAAATTTACAGCACAACACTCCCTTCCAGCTCGAGTGTTTATGCAACTAATCGGGATGATGGCCTCTTGCATATTCATAGTACCTCACGCAAGACTCCAGATGCGTCTTCTCCAAGAGTGCTTAGCGCGCCAATGGAACCAGGCCCAAGATCAATTAACAGATCTGGTGTTGGTAGACGGTCGTACCCATCGCTCTCTGCAGTGGTGGACCACCAAAAACCTTTCCAAAGGACGACCGTTCCTGGACCCGATTCCTCAGATATTACTGACAACGGACGCATCGCTCTCCGGCTGGGGAGCTCACCTGTTACATCACACCATGCAGGGCCGATGGACACCTCAACAAAAGTTATTCCACATCAACCATCTGGAGTTACTAGCGATATTCTTAGCCCTGAAATCCTTCCAAACACAGATTTCAGGCAAGACCGTCCTAATCCACACAGACAACATGACAGCCATGTACTACATACAAAAACAAGACGGCACACACTTTCACAGCTCTCTCAGCTAGCACAGAGTATATGGAGATGGGCCATACCCCAGAAAATCTTTCTCCTGGCCCAACATGTCCCAGGAGTCCAAAACACTATGGCCGATCTACTCAGCAGACAGACACAACAGATCCACGAGTGGGAACTACATCCACAAGTTCTTCACCTGTACTTTCAACTGTGAGGGCATCCATAGATAGACCTCTTCGCCACCCAAGAAAACGCCAAATGCCCAAGCTTCGCTGCCAGATATCCACACCCATTGTCCAAAGGCAATGCGATATGGATGAACTGGTCAGTCAGATTTGCGTACGCTTTTCCGCCTCTCCCACTCATTCCGTTAGTGGTGCGCAAACTACAACACTCCCTCACTCTCATACTAGTAGCTCCAACTTGGGCCAGACAACCGTGTTATACCACACTGCTGGAATTATCTGTAGTACCACACCAAAAGTTACACCTCTCTCCACACCTCTTAACCCAGAACCATGGAGCGATCAGACACCCGGACCCAGCTCAGCTCAACCTAGCGATCTGGCTCCTGAAATCCTAGAATTCGGTTACCTCAATCTTCCCCCTGACTGTATGAACGTCATCAAAGAAGCTAGGCGACCCACCACTAGAGCGTGCTATGTCGCCAAGTGGAAACGTTTTGTTGTCTACTGTCACAACAATACCATCAATTCCCTAGATGTGTCCATTCAACACATCATAGGCTATTTACTACACCTGCAAAGATGCAATCTAGGCTATACGTCTATAAGACTGCACCTCACAGCCATAGCTGCTTATCTGCAAAACAGGCAACATCTATCACTTTTTAGAGTACCTGCCATTAAAACCTTCATGGAAGGCCTTACAAGGATAATTCCACCCAGACTGCCACCCTCACCTGTGTGGAACCTAAACATTGTTCTCACCAGACTAATGGGGCCTCCCTTCGAACCTCTTCACAAATGTGAACTCCAATTCCTAACATGGAAAACCGCTTTTTTTGTAGCCATCACTTCCCTCAGAAGGGTCAGTGAGATACAAGCACTTACCATTCAAGAACCTTTTCTGCAAATGCACCATAACAAGGTTGTTCTCCGTACCAATCCAAAATTCTTCCCGAAAGTAATTTCTCCCTTTCACATAAACCAAGCGGTAGAACTACCAGTTTTCTTCTCGCAACCACAAACCGTTGCAGAAAGAGCTCTTCACACACTAGATGTCAAAAGAGCCTTACTCTACTACATACAGAGAACACAACCTTTCCGCAAGACCAAACAGCTGTTTGTCTCTTTCTCTCCACCACACAAGGGCAACCCCATCTCCAAGTCGGGAATAGCTAAGTGGATTGTCAAATGCATTCAAATTTGCTACCACAAAGCAAAACGAACGCTATCCGTTCCCCCTAAAGCCCACTCTACACGCAAAATAAGGGCTTCAATGGCATTTTTAGGGAACATCCCATTAGATGATATCTGCAGAGCAGCTACATGGTCAACACCACACACTTTCACTAAACACTATTGTGTAGATGTGCAAACTAAGCAACAAGCTAGTGTGGGCCAGGCTGTACTCAAAACATTATTTCAAACCACTGCAACAGATACGGGTGGTCGCCGCTAAGGGTGGGTACTGCTATATAATCTATGCACAAGTGTGTAATCTGCAGCTCATATGCCTTGAACGGAATATGCTACTTACCAGTATGCATCTGTTCTTGGCATGTAGAGCTGCAGATCTACACACCCCCACCCGCTTCCCCGGCTACCTTTATCTGTTCCAGTTTATCTTATTTAGATACAACACACATGGGCATCTTTCCTGTTATTACTATGCTCCATCTTTCCCTGTTGGCGAAAAACAATCTGAGGATGGAGCCGAAGCCCATGCGCAATACGATCCAAAGGAGGAGTCACCGACCTTGTGACTTCCAAAGACTTTCCAAGAGGAAAAACAACTGCAAACATCCGGGACCAACACCAGATGGCGATCTATGCACAAGTGTGTAGATTTGCAGCTCTACATGCCAAGAACAGATGCATACTGGTAAGTAGCATATTCTATCTGTGCAGACAGGGCATTCATTTGTTCCCCTTTCTGGAGGACTGGCTCGTCAAGAGCGCCCCCTTCAAAACTGTTGCAAACACACACTGCTCTCAATAAACCTCCTTCACTAACTAGGGGTTCCCATTAACGCTACAAAATACCATCTCCGGATGCAGCCCTATCTGGGGGCAATCCTCAACTTAGAAGTAGGCATGGCTTATCCAAATGCTGCCAGGATATAGTCCTTCCAGGCACTAATCCATATCTTTCAAGCAGGCCATCAAGTCATGGTCAGGACAATTATGTGCCCCCTCGGCATGATGGCCGCCTGTATGGTAATAGTGCCCCATGCCAGGTTACACATGCGTCAGTTGCAAGAGTGATTGGTGCACCAGTTGTCCCAAGTGGAAGGTCATTGTGACGATCTAGTGTTGATCGGCCGCCCCACTTGTCGCTCTCTGCAGTGATTGAACACCAACAGTTTGCAAGCTGACCTTTTGTCAACCCAGTTCGGCAGAGGACCATTAAAACGGATGCATCTCTTATGGAATAGGGTGCACACTCACAGGATCTGACTGCCCAAGGTCAGTGGGATCTCGGACAACAGGGTCTCTACATCAATTACCTGAAACTACTAAGTTTTTACCTTGCATTGAAAACTCTCCTTCCCCACTTGATTGGCAAAGTAGTCCTCATCAAGGCAGACAACATGACAGCCATTCAAAATCAAGGGAGCACCATATCTCCCTGGTTCTCTCACCTAGCCCAGAGCATTTGGTGGTGGGCTCTCCGCATCAAGAGCCATCTGCTAGCAGAGTACCTTGTGGGGGTGGACAACTACTTCACCAAACTCCTCAGCAGGATGCGCAACAAGTCCACAAGTGGGAACTCCACTGGTAAGTCCTCCTTCAGTACTTCCAGTGTTGGGGACTCCCAGAGATAGACATCTTTGCCACGGCACAAAACGAAAAATGCCCAATCTTTGCCTCCAGGTTCCCACTCACTCAGTCCTTGGGCAATGTACTATAGATACGTTTTGCAGCATGAATCTTTCTGGATTCACTATGCTGTGGGATATTCCGCCATCTAGTGGTTGGGTCCAGAATTGTTGTATTTCTTGTCCCTTTTTTTCGTTTACCAGGTGGGCATCGACATACGACCATTTGGTGTCCTTCGTGACGTCAACGCGCTTCCTCTGGAAGCTCCCACCTTTGATCGCCATCTTCAGATTATTTTTTTCCGCAGTTGGGTCTGGATCGTCAGTGAAGGAGCTTCACAACTTTGGAGAAGAATCCAGGGAAAACAACAGAAAAATCAAAAAATCACCGTAAGAACATACCAGATTAGTCATCACGTAACTGGGATGACGAAAGAGGAGAAAACCCCGGAGAACTTTGACGTTTCTACAGAGAATGCGCACACAGGGGGCTCCCTGGGCGCGGTGAAGGACAAAACTCCCTTTAAATTATGAGCCAACTGCCACCACAAGTACGCGCAAAAGGACCAACACCCAGTTTGCAATCTCTGCCTGCCGCTTGACCATAGAAGCGAGGACTGCAACGCCTGCGTGGCATTCCCTCCGAAGACCCTCAGAGTAAGAGAGAGGCAAAGAAGAGCAAACTACAGCATGCAGCGTTAGGGGAAACCTCCATTGCTCCGAGAGTTGTCACTCTCCAGTGGAGAAGAAGACAACATCGCCGAAGGACCGGAGGACGCCATAGTCGTCGAGATCGAAAAGAAAACGCCGATGGAGATAAGAGTCGTCGAACCCCAGGCACCCCACTGATACTCGAAAGAGTGAGTCAAGGTCCTCTAAAGGAGCATTGCGGTTGAAACACTTGACTTCCGCAACTGCATCCAGGGACAAACAGCCCATCGGTTCCTTCGACAAGGACTCCCAGATGGCGAAAACCCAAGATAAAGCAAAGGCGTCGAAGAGTAGTCACGAAAGGGACGCTTCGACGTCTAAGAATGATGGGTTGAAAGCGGCTACAACTTCGACGTCGACAACCGCAAAGAGAAAGGCTGAAACTCTCGACGCCGAACATGCGTCCGAGATGGAGAAGAAAAAGAAAAGGCTCGAGGCCGAAATGGCAAGTATCTTGCAACGCAAGAGGGACTTCGACGAGAAGATGAAACAGTTCACTATCCCGCCTAAGCCCACGGCCAAAGCCAAAAGGTACGTCGAGGAAATTCAACCACCGACCACACCAGAACATGTCGAAGAACAGGAGGAGGAAGAGCTGTATTACGGCGATGCCGAAGGTGAGGAAGACGATCAAACTTACCAGGGCTTGACATCCTCAGAGGCGCAGGACTTGCAGTGGCAGGATCTCGACGCTGAATCCCCGGAAGAGGGAGTAGAGTCCTATCCTTCGAGACCTTTGCCGCCTGACGACATAGGAATCTATAACCAAGTCATCAAGAGGGCTGCAGACACATATGGAGTGCAGCTAGATCTTGCTTCCTGTTGGATACATTATTGCCATCAGACAAGAAGCCAGTTCCTATCCATGCTCCCTAGTGTGCTGAACCAGGGGAAGGAAGCCTTCAAGGAACCTGCTATGTGTAACGCAGTAACCCCAAGGACGGAGAAAAAGTAAAAACACTCTTCTAAGGACCCTTTGTATATTAAGGGCTCCATCCCAGCGGATTCAATCATAACATCCACGGCTAGGTAGAGGACAAATATACCCACAAATACAGGACCACCTCCAGACAAAGAGAGCAGGAAAATGGACCTAATGGGGAGGAAGACGGAAGGGAGTGCGGCGATCCAATGGCGCATTGCCCCAATTCCAATGCGCTCATCAACAGGCACGCATACCAGCACTGGGAAGAAGTGGGCGAACTAAAAAAAAAACCTTCCAGAGCAATACCAGAGAAGGGTGAGCCGCCTGGTAGAGGAAGGAAAGAACATGGCGAATACATGTCTGAAGTTGGCCCTGGATGCAGCGGAGACATCAAGCAGGCAGATGATGCTGGGAGTAACAGAGAGAAGGCATGCCTGGCTAAGGATTTCAGGCTTGAAGACGGAAGTACAAAACAACATCCTCAACACACCCTTCAACGGGGACCAGCTTTTCGGTGCTCCTGTTGACGAGAAACAATCACCTCAAGAAGGACAATGAGACAGCTAGGTCCATGGGGGCACTACAGTTCAGAAGAATGAGAAGATGAACGCCTTCAAGAAGACCAGTGGCACCACACCAAACCTTCCAACAGGGTTATCAAAGAGGTAACCAGGTCCAACAGCAGGGACAGCAGCAGCAAAACTGACAGTACCAACCCGAGGACAATCCTTTCGAGGGTGCGCATGAGGCAGAGGAAACGGACAGGGAGGGGGTCAACATCCCACATCCAAGTGACTCCGCTGTAGGACCAACGCACACCCAGTCAACATCTCTAGGGGTGCAGCAAAGGATAACACAAAAACAAGACCAACAACAGTTCCTCCAGCACATAACACCAGTAGGAGGCAGGATAAAACACTTCTTCCAGGAGTGGAGGAAGATCACATCAGACAAATGGATACTAAACCTCATACAATAGTTACTGTATAGAGCTAGAAAAACCACCTCCAAAAAGCAGAGTACACTTAGCAAAGGAGCGTTCTCATTTACTGCAAGAAGCACAGGAACTTCTAAAGAAAAGGGCTATAGAAATAGTACCATACAAGGAACAGAACAAGGGTGTCTACTCCACCTACTTCCTCATACCAAAGGTGGACGAAACCTTACGACCAATTCTGGATCTAAGGTTCTTAAACAAGTTCATAAAAACTCAAAGATTGAAAATGACATCTCTCCAAGAAGTAGTACACCAGATACAGGAAGGGGATTACATGGCAACCATTGAGTTAAAGGACGCTTACTTACACATCACCATCAACAGCACACACAAACATTCTCCAAGATTTATGATCAACAAGACTCACTACCAGTTCACAGTGCAGGCATTCTGACTCAAATCCGCACCAAGGGTTTTCACAAAATGCCTGGCAGTAGTAGCATCACACTTAAGGAGGCAAGGAATACATGTATACCCGTACCTCGACGACTGGTTGGTAAAAGCAAGCTCATACAGCCAATGCAAGCTACACATGCAAGAGGTCATACAAACACTAGACCAACTAGTGTTTTCAATCCATTGGGTAAAGTCATCAATAGAACCAGAACAAGTGAAGATATTCTTTGGGGCGGAGATCAACACCATACAGGGCAAGGTGTTTTTGAGCACAAAGAGAACTTTGGCAATATTGAAGGAGACACGTCTTTACCACAAGGGGCAAGCTCGGACAGTGGGCAAGCTGATGGGCTTCATGCATACATTTGGTCCCAAATATACGCCTCCACATGAGACTATTCCAAGAATGGATCCAACAACTGGTCACAGGCAACGGGGAGTTGGGAAGATCTAGTGGTTGTCACACAGACAACGATACCAAAGGGGATGATGGATGGAGCATTTGAGCAAATCAAACACTCACCCCCAGTCAACTGATCTGGGTTTAATCCATCATCATTCTTTAGCTCACTCCACCACCCCAGTTCAGACATGGCCATATGCAAATCAGTCTGACCCTGTGCCTCATGGGAACAGTCCAGCCCGAACTGCCAAGCCATGTCTTCCCTGGACTGGAAACAAGCATCCTGGGACCGGTTTCGGGTTCATAACTCATCAGCCAGGCTATCTTGAATCCAGTGGCAAAGTGAGCAAGGGACCCACGTCTGGGCATACCCTGCCAACTTAGGGCAAACAAAGCGATACCAAAGGGGATGATGGACGGAGCGTTTGAGCAAATCAAACACCCACCCCCAGTCAACTGATCTGGGTTTAATCCATCATCATTCTTTAGCTCACTTCACCACCCCAGTTCAGACATGGCCATATGCAAATCAGTCTGACCCTGTGCCTCATGGGAACAGTCCAGCCCGAACTGCCAAGCCATGTCTTCCCTGGACCGGAAACAAGCATCCTGGGACTGGTTTCGGGTTCATAACCCTCATCACGACTCTTACACCATTCTTGTAGATTTAAATTTTTACTTGGAACTCGCTAATGACCTGGAGATAGCTCGGTTAATGGTTTTGATGGAAGCCGCAGAGCTTACAAAGCATGTGAAAGGACCCTCTCACCAAGCGGGTTATACCTTGGATGGTGTTTTTGCCAATTTTCCAGGTCTGTCCTTTGTGGGCCTACTGCCCCTGGTTTGGTCGGATCACGCCGCGGCTCTGTTTAATCTTAATCTGAAGAGTCAAAACATTAATGGCAGGAATTCAAGAGAACAGATTGAAACTAGAGCATGGAATAGGGTGGAGGCGGGGAGCCTGCATAATGTACTGGCCTCTTCAGCAGCCCACATATCGTGTGGAACTGAAGAAGCAGTAGCCTCATATACGAGATGGCACATAAATTTATTACGCCTAAAAGAGTTCTTCCCTCGGCCCCCTGGTATTCAGAGGAGATAAAACTGCAAAAATGTACGTGCAAACGACTGGAGCGTAATTGGAGGAAAGGGTATCTCGATAATGAGAAGGTGTTATACAAAGTTAGTTTGCATATTTATAAGCAAATGATACGGCTGGCAAAACAGAAATACTATGCAGCTCAAATAAAGTTGGCCAAGAACTCCTCTAGAGAGCTCTTTCATACGGTCTCCAAGCTGGCCACTCTTAGACCATCTACCATCCAGTCCAGCCCGGAGCTTTGCGAAGAGATCGCTTCGTTCTTTCAAACAAAGGTTACTAATATCTTCTCAAGCCTTTGTGATCCAATAAAGGATGTCTCGTCGGAAGTTACTGAATCGGTGGATTCAGAATCTCAGGAAGGGACCATGCAGGTTTTTAATTCACTAACTGTGCAAGACACATTGGAGCTTTTAACAGGGGCTAAATCTGGATCACCTCTGGACCCATGCCCTTTGAAAATTATTAAAATGGTCCCTGTCCCTAATGCTCGATATCTCACCCCCATTTTTAACGGTATGTTCGAAGGTGGTCAGTTTCCTAAACAATGGAAGATGGCCTCCATTCTACCTCTTTTAAAAAAGCCCAGTCTTGACATCTCGAGATCGAATAATTTTCGGCCTATCTCCCGCCTGCCTCTTCCCGCCAAGTTGGTAGAAAAGGCAATGAATAGACATCTTGGTGCCTTTTTAAAGAAAACCCATAAGCTTGATCCGTCCCAATATGGCTTCAGGGAAGGACACAGCACGGAGTCTGCCTTGATTAAAGCCACAGAGGAAATTAGAGCAGCAGTGGACATGGGAGGTAGGGCAGCCCTGATCCTTTTAGATCTTTCAGCCGCATTCGATACGGTCCATCATGGGCTTTTGATGGACCGTTTAAGGAAATGCGGGGTTCAGGGCAAAGCCTGGGAGTTGCTTAACTAATTTCTCTCCGACAGAAGCCAGATAGTTGCACTTGGCAAATTTCATTCACAATCCTTCTCATTACCATGTGGCGTCCCGCAGGGGTCGTCGCTAAGCCCGACCCTCTTCAATGTTTACGTCGCTACCCTGGCTTCAGTTATTAGTGGCTACGGGTTTGGGATCACCTCGTATGCAGAAGACACACAAATTGTGGTATCATTACTACCTGGCAAGGAAACTGGATTGGATATGCGTTTCCAGTCATGCATGGCAGAAGTAGGACGTTGGAAGGCAGGCAACTGCCTAAGGTTGAACTCGGATAAAACCGAGGTGATGTTGTTTGGAAACAACCCTAACTTTTGGACTCCCTCTTGGTGGCCGTCTTCACTGGGGTCTCTCCCTACCCCAGCTGAGAAAGTAAAAAATTTGGGGATCCTGTTAGATGCAAAATTATCTATGGGTGCCCAGGTCAAGGCGGTAGCTTCCAAAACAGGTTACATCTTAAGAACATTGGAAAAAATCTTGAATCTGCTGCCGCTAGACTGTCGTAAAACCGTGTTCAACGCCTTGGTCTTGTCAAGGCTGGACTATTGCAATAGTCTATATTTAAATATACAGCAAAAACTGTTGCACAAACTTCAGATGCTCCAAAATGCTGCGGCTAGACTTCTTACAGGTACACCCAAATTTGCCCCTATCTCCAATGCGATAAATAAACTGCACTGGCTCCCGGTCGGCAACCGGGTTCAGTTTAAATCACTATGCTTGGTTTTTAAAGCTCTGCATGGAGAGGGGCCCGACCATCTTAAAAGACAATTTCAATGGTACACCCCATCGCGTTTGCTCCGATCGTCAGAAGCAAAATTGATCGCAGTCCCTTCTACAAAATTCACTTTCGGCTCTGTTAAATCCTGGAATAAGTTGCCTTTTCATTTAAGAAATGCCAACAATCTGCTAAGTTTCAGAAAGGATTTGAAGACTTGGCTTTTTGTGAAATAACTCTCCCTGCCCTGGCCTTGCCCTTGGAGAAGTAATCAGCGCCAGGACACCTATTTGGTAACCGCGCGCTTTAAAAATCGCCTTAACATAATATAACATAACATCAGCCAGGCTATCTTGAATCCAGTGGCAAAGTGAGCAAGGGACCCACGTCTGGGCATACCCTGCCAACTTAGGGCGAACAAAGTGATACGGGGTATGATGGACGGAGCGTTTGAGTAAATCAAACACTCACCCCCAGTCAACTGATCTGGGTTTAATCCATCATCATTCTTTAGCTCGCTCCACCACCGCAGTTCAGACATGGCCATATGCAAATCAGTCTGACCCTGGGCCTCATGGGAACAGTCCAGCCCGAACTGCCAAGCCATGTCTTCCCTGGACCAGAAACAAGCATCCTGGGACTGGTTTCGGGTTCATAACCCTCATCAGCCAGGCTATCTTGAATCCAGTGGCAAAGTGAGCAAGGGACCCACGTCTGGGCATACCCTTCCAACTTAGGGCGAACAAAGCGATACCAAAGGGGATGATTTATTTATTTATTTATTTAATGGTTTTATAAAGCGCGTAGTAACTCAAAGAGCATCCCTGCGCTGACCTGTTTCTCCAAGGGTTTCAGCCGTCTGATGAAATTATGTCTGCGGGAAAAGGAGGGTCTTTAGAGTTTTTCTGAACTGGAGGTAGTTCGGTTCTGTCCTGAGTCTTCGTGGTAGATGGTTCCAATGTTTGGCCGTGTGAACCGAGAAGCGACGGCCACCGGTCTTGGCTTTTCTGACTCTAGGGACTACGATAAGATTTTCTACGCAAGACCGGAGGTCTCTCTCCGCTTTGTATGGGATTAGGAGTTCTTTGAGAAGAGGGGGGCCGTTATTGTTGAGGGTTTTATGGGCCAGACAGAGGGCCTTGAAGACGACCCTTTCTCTGACTGGGAGCCAGTGGAGGGATTTAAGAGCCGGCCTGGCAGAGGATCTTCCAGGTGTGCCCGTGAGTAGGCGGGCGGCGGCGGTTTGGAATGATGGACAGAGCATTTGAGCAAATCAAACACTCACCCCCAGTCAACTGATCTGGGTTTAATTCATCATCATTCGTTAGCTCACTCCACCACCCCAGTTCAGACATGGCCATATGCAAATTAGTCTGACCCTGTGCCTCATGGCAACAGTCCAGCCCGAACTGCCAAGCCATGTCTTCCCTGGACCGGAAACAAGCATCCTGGGACCGGTTTCGGGTTCATAACCCTCATCAGCCAGGCTATCTTGAATCCAGTGGCAAAGTGAGCAAGGGACCCACCAACTTAGGGCGAACAAAGCGATACCAAAGGGGATGATGGATTTCGGTCCAGATCTCTATGCTGGGGTGAATGTATGACATTGTTCTGCATTATTACCATCAACTGTTGTTTTTGCATGTCACCCCGAGTGGGAAGGGTATGCCCAGATGTGGGTCCCGTGCTCTCCATGCCACTGGAATCAAGCTATCCTGGCTGAAGAGGTGTGAAACCCCGAAACCGGTCCTAGGATTCTTGTTTCCAGTCCAGGGAGGACCTGGCTTGGCAGTTCGGGCTGGACTGTACCCATGAGGCACAGGGTCAAGACTGATTTGCATATGGCTGGGTTCAAACTGGAACGGCATGGTGAGCAAAAAAATATGGATTTAGGCCCAGATCTCTGTACTGGGGTGAATGTATGACATTGTTCTGCATTCTGTCCATCAACTGTTGTTTTTGCATTTGTCACACAAACAGTACAGCACGAAATAGCGTGGTGGAACAAAAAGAACAGAACACAAGGGAAACCATTCACACAACCAACTCCAACAGTGACCATCACAACAGAGGCCTTCCAGATGGGGTGGGGAGCGTCACAAACACCCTCAAAGTAAGGGGATTTTGGTCACAACAGGATGCGATAAAGCACATCAACTACCTAGAACTGAAGACAGTGTTCCTAGCCTTAAAAGCCTTTCAGAAACAACTGTACGGACACAGGGTACTAATCCAAACAGACAATACAACCACCATGTTCTACATCAACAAACGTGGAGGAACACAGTCAGTGACACTATCAGTGCTAGCACAGGAAATATGGAGATGGGCAATTCCAAGACAAATACACTTGATAGCAATACATCTACCAGGAAAGGACAATGTGGAAGCAGTCAGCATCCCACGAATGGGAGATCAATCAACAAGAAATGGGGAACTCAGCAAATAGACCTATGTGCAACACGCCAAAATGCCAAAACTTCGCATCCAGACAACCATGCAAACAGTCCCTAGGGAATGCGATATGGATAAGCTGGTCAGGGACATTTGCCTACGCTTTTCCTTCGATACCACTGCTTCACAGGGTACTAAACAAATGCAGATTCAACAACATGACACTAATACTGATAGCACCTCCGTGGGCCAGACAAACCTGGTTCTCACAGATTATGGAGATGGCACAAGCGCCTGCACACAGGTTCCCCAGAAGAAATGACCTGTTAACGATGCAAAACGGAAGGGTGAGCCTCAGCCTGGCAGCATGGCTCCTGAAGATATAGAGTTTGCACACCTCAAACTACCAGCAAGTACAATGGCGGTGCTAAGAGAGACAAGGAGGCCTACCACAAGGAAGTGCTACATGGCAAAGTGGAAAAGATTCTCCGAATGGTGCATTAGGGAGAAACTACAATGAAGAATTACCAAGGAATCAACAGTACTAAAATACTTAACACATCTACTACAGAATAAACTAAGCTACACATCTCTAAGGGTGCACTTAGCAGCAATAGTGGCTTTTACACACGAGGAGAAACAGGGAAGAGTTTCTTCACTTCCCAAGTAGTAAAACGATTTCTAGAGGGGGCAAAGAGAATCGCACTGCCAAACAGGATGCCACCCCCAGCATGAAACCTCAACGTAGTGCTAACTCAATTGATGAAGGCACCATTTGAGCCTATTCATAAAGCAACACTGCATATGCTCACGCTAAAGACAGCCTTCTTAGTATCGATCACATCGCTACAAAGAGTAAGCGAATTACAAGCGCTAACACTACAAGATCCCTATCTACAAATACACAATGACAGGATTGTGATGAGAACGGACCCACATTTCATGCCAAAGGTGGTGTCAAGGTTCCACATAAACCAGACAATACAAATACCAAGTTTTTTCCAAAAGCCAACCACGAGCCCATAAAAGGCGTTACACACACTGGATGCCAGGAGAGCAGTAATGCACTATATAGAAAGGACAAAAGAATGCAGGAAAACAAAACAATTCTGTGTGTCTTATGCCAGCAGTTTTTTGGGACGACCAGTTACCAACAATACCATTGGCCGATGGATTGCACAAACCATATAATTCTGCCACAAACAAGCGGGGCAAGAATTACAAGGAGCAATGCATGCTCACTCAACAAGGAAAAAAGGAGCAACAATTGCGTTTCTAGCAAATACACCTATTCAAGACATTTGCCAAGCAGCAACATGGTCCTCAGTGCACACGTTCATTAAGCACTACTGCGTAGATATGTGGATGAACAAGGAAGCGCAAGTGGGACAGAAGGTCTTACAACACATATTCAGTAACCAGCACTCATCTTCCACCCAACCACCACAAACCTAGCAAACCGCTACAAAGTCTGTGCACAGCATAGTGAATCCAGATAGATTTGCGTTGCAAAATGCATAGTTTCTTCCCTGTCGGTGTAGTTTTGCAGCTTGAAGACTTTCTGGATTCTCTAGCGATCCCACCCTCCTCCGCCAGAAAGGTGAGACAGAAAGAAGACTATTAGAACAGGAGGAAGACTATTAAAAGAGAAGAGAAAAAAAAATCCGAAGATACCGACCAAAGGTGGGAGCTTCCGGAGGAGGTGCGTCGACGTCACAAAGGACACCAAATGGTGGTATGCAAAAAAAAAAGAGAAGCAATACAACAATTCCGGACACAACCACTAGATGGTGGAATAATGCACAGCATAGTGAATCCAGAAAGTCTTCAAGCAGCAAAACTACACCAACAGGTAAGAAACTATGTGTTATTAAGGGATGTTTGCCTATGCTTTTCCACCTCTCCCACTACATCCGTTTTTGGTTCGGAGGCTTTGGCAGACATCTCTCACCCTCATCCTGGTGGCTCCTACCTGGGCACGCCAACTATGATTCGCCGCCCTCCTTGAACTCTCAGTGGTTTGGCACGCGAGGCTCCCCTACAGGCCAGACCTTCTCGCTCATAACCATGGAGAAATCAGACACCCATATCCCAGGTATCAATCTTGTGATCTGGCACCAGAAGTCCTAGAATTTGGGTACCTTAATCTTCCACCCGAAGTAAATGAGCATTCTTAAAGGAGCGGGCACGCCTACTATTCATGCCTGTTATGTTGCCAAGTGTAAGAGGTTTGTCTATTATTGTAATTATTATTGCCATACAATTATGCCTAACTGCTGTAGCTGCCTGCTTTCAGAACAAGCAACACTTTTCTCTCTTCAGAATTCCAGTCATTAAAGCTTTTATGAAGGGTCTCACGCGTCATTCCTCCTTGGGTCCCACCAGCCCTCTGACATGAAACCTCAACATTGTATTGCTGAGCGGGCCATGGCCTGTGACATGGCCGTGTTCTCTGGGAGTTCTCGGCCGGAGCCCCATTCAACAAAAATCCTGCTGATTCGTTACGCATTCGCCACGATCATGGCGGTCAACGTGGGGGTCTTACCTCACCATATAAACAATGGGTGATGTCTGACCGGCCGTGCCCGCTAGGGCCTGCTTTAGGGCGAGTGCCGGCCTGGGAGATGCAAAAATGATGGCTCGCTCATCCTGACTCTGAGATCCGGCTCGTGGCGCTGGATACCCCCCACCTCCCGGATGACCAGAGGGCCCTGGAGATTACATCAAGGGAGAAACTGGACCTTGTAAAGCTGACCTGGATAGTGACCCCCTTCACAGGGGCACAAAACCGCCCGCAGTCGCCTGGCTGCAAGGGGCCTGAAGATAGAGGCCGTGAATGGTGAAGGTGGGGTCCGCTGCGCCCAGGGCCATACGGACGTACCATAACTGCATGCAAGAGTACTGCTGATGGTGAGTTTCCATGTGGAGCGGGTCGAGAGGCTGGGGCCTATACCCACCAGAGGACCCAGAATTGGTGCCCTGTGACGTGTGGACAATCAGACGGCCGATAGCCTCTAGGACCCACAACGACTGCCTAGAAAGCCCCAACCATCCCGGAGAAAATGGCTGAATCAGGATGTGAGAGCCTGTCTCCCCTCGCCCTGTGATGAGACTCCTGTGTGTCTTTGTGGCTGCTACTCAGGTGAGAGGGGCTGAGTTTTGGGGGCTGCATGTGGCGGTGAGTCGCAACGGGGGATTTGGCCACCACAGTGTTGTGCTGGGCCAGTGGATGATCGGATCGGCAACACAGAAGGCCTGAGTACAGGACTTGGATGACTGGGCCCTCCCTCCATGTCCCCCAGCTGTGATGAAGGCCTGATTTGGGAGGGGTGCCCTGACGAAGGTGCCGGTCAGCCCCTGAACGGTTTCAGCGCACCCCCAGCACCATGATCAAAAGAAAGATGGGACACAATGTCCGGCTCTTAACGTTCTTGTGGGACTGCACACATCGAATTGCCTGCACCGTCTTGTTATATTCCATATAGGTACCTCATAGGCGCAAGTAACATTGCAACCTTTCACCTATATTCTTCCCTACATTACATACATAACGGTTCTTAGGCACTGACCTTTTACCCCGATATGACACTGCATTCAGGATGCGTTTTTTGCCCCTGGTTCGATACTCATACATTATGCACGAAGCTTCTTGGAAGCACAGAAGGACGAACATCTCCTGTATAATATCTATGTTAAAGTTCAAGCCCAACGTCATCCTTTAGGCCGACACAGTAACACAGCAAGGTAGGACCCCTGGGGAGACCTGTGGGTATATATACATCATGTCTCAAAAATTACAGGCCCATCTCTCTCCTTACATACCCGGTGAAGATCATTGAGCGACTGGTAAGCAAGGCGCTCTCCCGGTTTCTGGAGGCAAATGCTATATTGGAGGACGTGCAATTCGGCTTCCGCCCAGCACACGGGACGGTTACCGCCCTACTGACTGTGTTGGATGATCTTCGTATGCGTGCAGACAGGGGTCACTCTGCCATACTGAACCTGCTAGACCTGTCTGCCCCATTTGACACAGTCGATCATAAGGTCCTCCTGAAACGGCTGGAAAGAGTGGGGATTGTGGGTCTAGCGCAGAAGTGGCTCCATTCTTATCTGTCTGACAGATGTCAGGCAGTGGCTCTTCCACCCTTCCGCTCAAAGTTCACCAAGATACACTATGGGGTTCCGCAGGGATCTGTGATCAGCCCTATATTATTTATACGTCCCCTGGTTCACCTCATTAAATCTTATGATATAGGCCTGGTGAACTATGCTGATGACACCCAGCTCATCCTTTCACTGGAGGGTGATCAGTCAACCACTCTACATAATTTCCATGCCTGTATGCTGGATGTGGTACACTGGTGGAGAAACAATTCTCTGCAATTTAATGCAGATAAAACAGAGATTTTATGTATTGGGGGTGGGAGAGTGCCACATTCTCTCCCAGCTGACTTTTGGCCCATTCCTGCTGATCCTCCTTTGGTACCATCTAAGACGGTCCGCAATTTGAGCATTCTTTTAATGATTACCTGACCTTGACACAAGTCAACAAGGCTGTTGGGAGTTGCTTCTCCCTTATTAGGGCCCTTAAGAAAATTCTTCCCATGCTTCCTATTCAGACTCGTGCACTGGTAGTAAGGAGTGTCATTATGAGAAGACTGGATTACTGCAACGCACTGCTGCTGGAGTCCCCAAAGTATCTAATTGGGAGACTACAGAGAATCCAGAATGCGGTGGCACAGTTGGCCTTGATGAGACCCCGCCAGTCCGCTGCCTCCCAGGCCCTTGCGGAACTTCATTGGATCCCAGTCTTGTAGAGGATTCATTTTAAATCCCTTTGTGTCGTGATTAAGGCACTGCATGGATTGGGGCCCTTACAGCTGCAGAACAAATTTAGCTGGTAGACTCCTACTCGCTGTCTCCGGTCTTCTACGGCTAACTGGGTGAAGGTACCCTCGATCAGAAGAGTTAGACTGAGGGGGGCGAGCCTTCAGTGTCGCTGCAGCAAGGTTTTGGAACAGCTTACCCACGGAGTTGCGACAGATGAAAGATCTACTGCGTTTAGAAGCAAAATTAAGACCTGGGTCTTTCCTAGAGCGTAATGCAAATTTTTCACTTGTCACAGGCCCACCGTCTCACAGCGCCAGGATAACGGCTGGGTCACAGTGCGCTATACAAGCATTGGTTACATTACATTACATTGGTTACATTACATGTCTTGCTTAGACAGGGAGAGGAGACCGTGACTTCCCAGCTGACACACTGACCAGAGACGCTGAGGTTCCTGCATGCAGATGCTCCAGCTAGCAGTGGTCTAACATCCCTTGCGGGGTATCCAACTCGAGACCAGGATGGGGTCCCACATTAGCTAATTCTCAGGTAATGGGGTGGTCTAGATCCTAGAGGGATTCTTGGCATAACACCTACACAGTTGCTAGGTACATTTAGGTACGTCTAGTTAGGGAGACATTGTAGGAGTACGCACTTATTATCATGTATTCTATGTACTTGTATATATTCATGATTACTGCAAGATGGTAGAACTAAACCATCCCTTTACTTTTGTAGTATTGCTAATCATATATCTCTGCTACTGTCTAATGGTTGTTGCAGCTCATCTATTCTACACTAGAATAACAACTGTTCAATAAACCTTTATTTACAAACGCCCAGTATGTTTATTCTGTGTATCTCTGAGACAAACTAAGTGAGCACGAGTGACTGAGCAAAAAGTAGTACATTGTTTCCATGATCCTGGGGGATCAGGGTTGTCATATTCTGAGGTTGCCAGAAACTATTCTCTCCCCAATAAGAGGCGATTCTAGTGGCACTGTGAGCTAGCTAATGCAAACAGGCTAACGTGTCCGGTGGGGGTGCACCAAACCAGACCCACAGTTTGTTATCAAAACGCGCAGATCCTGTATAGGTAATATAGGAACTACACAACATAGCCCCCAACGTTGGTTGGGTACTTATTTAACAGTAGAATCAGTCGTGCTATTCTCAGAGACCCCTACTCACAAAAATCAGAGACGTCTGGAGTGGGTGGGTGCAAACTCCACCACAGCTAAGTAGGCGAAAAATCCAATTTATTAGCTGTTGGTTAATCAAGCTTGAAGGACACAGTGTTCCTAAAATTGTGCACAAAACCATATCTTAGTTCCCTTGAACAAACTTCTTCTTTACAAAATGACTGAGGACAGAGATAACCCAGTAGTGGATCTGCACCTCTGAACAGGGGAAGATGCAGATGCAATTCCGATTGCAGAAAAATGCAGACATTCTGTCACCATGAAACTGTTAGAAAATGGTTTTATCAGCTTGCGGTTCTGCTTGCCTTGTTCTCCTTTCTATCCACCTGTCTGACTGATACTCATTGGTGCCTCCTTGAGAACTATAGGGGAGACTGGCCTTGGACTACCTCACTGACCGTCACCTACCCATGCGGTCTTTGGGCTGCCTTTACCTCTGTCTCTTATTCCTTCCTCCACCTCATCCTCTCCCTCTCACTCCCCCTCTCCCCCTTCCCTCTCTACTGATCTCTCCTTCTCTCCGTTAATATTTTTTTGATGTAACGTAAAATTGTTATTGGTGTAACTTTGCTGACCTCATGTAAAGTGCTCTGATACCTACGGGTCTAGCCAGTGCTATATAAAACTCTTTAAATAAATAAATAGGGTGGCTTAGTAGCTTTCGTGAGCGAGGCACACAAATCAAATAAAATAGAGGTATTTTATTCATGGGTTACATTACCAGCAGCAAATGCAAGAACGAAGGCATTTCACTCTTACACAGAAGGAGATGCACCAGTGGAATATAGTCCATTTGAGGACATAGAGATTCCACTTATGTACCAGGAACACTTATACTGGTTAAAAGATGCCCTACCCCACATAAGAAGAAGAGTAAGATTAAGCCCGCTCGGAGGAGAAGGGGCAACATGGCCGATGTTAGCGGCCAACACACCACATCCTGACATTGACACAATGCCACAGGCAGACTTACTCATACTACACAAGGATTTAATTAAAATCTATAGAAACTTAACGCAATTCATCATGAGGACATTCACTGTCCAACCAGCAGTAGTTGCAATAAATGGAACTCAAACTCAGGGTACAGCAACTAAAATCACACCACAAACATTACACGCAGTGATGAGTACAATGCCCTCTAAATGTGAACAAATGCCATTCTGGGTTGCTCAGAAAATTATACAGCTCGAGGCAATATTCCCGAATACTACCCGTATGAAAAACACAGAATACTAGCAATTTGCTTGCCCATGGGGATAACACCACAAGTAGAGGATTGTACCACTTGGGTTACAGTCTTTGCTGCCATTTATACCAGAGCTCATGGTATTCCTTCATTAGCAGTGATACCAGATGTAGAAAGACAAATACAGAACGAGTATGGAGCAGAACCTGCTCTGAACTTAGGGATGAAGTTACTAGATAACTATGTCCAGGTATAGGCTATAATATTAGCTAATGTTATAGGGGAAGCAGCTTCAGTGGCTATCCGCCAACACCTAAGGGAGTTCAGTCCTTTAGAACAGGAACACGAACTACCCAAAATAATTAAAACTGCATATGCAGAATTAGGCAGAGACAGTTTGGGTGGGAAAGCTTTAAAACCACAACTGATGGGCAGTTCTGAAAAGGACACTTCAAAGCAGACACCTGTTTCTTCTAAACAGAAGTGGGACAATAAACAACGAAACTTTAAAGAGAACAGATCTCAATCCCGAGGTAGATCTCCTCCACAGGAGCCCTCCGAAAAGAGGTATAACTTTAGGAATAGGGATAATATTAGGAAACCTGACAGGTATCAGGATACTGATACACTTTCCTCTCGTTCCTTTCAGGGTTCATTGAAAAACTCGGAGAGGGAAGGACGGTCCGAGAGACAAGTAGAGCGTACAAAGTCCAGAGACAAGCAGCACGCTCAAGATAACACTACCAGCCTTCTCAGATCATATTCCCAGGCACTTGCAACGTACATATGCGCAGGAGTGGGCGGTAGCCCAGGCTCCGGCATTATAAAAAACACCATGTTGGATGGGTTGAGGATTCAATCCACCACATTATTCCTTTAAAAAATACTCCAACTGCACAGAGGCAGTACCCAATAAAGCAAGAAGCTAAAAAATAGGTCAGGGAGATCTAAGATCAACTTGAGTACAAAGGGGTGATTGAAACTTGCACCTCTCAAATGAACAATCTTTTGTTTCCTGTCATTAAACCTGACAATACGTATCGTCTAGTTTTAGATTATAGACATTTAAACACTTGCACTAAGACATTTGCAATGAATAACATTGTGCGGAAAAAATACAAAACAACACTTGATAACACTTGATATCTCAAATGGATTTTTTTGCTAAAATATAGCGCCTGAAAGCAGTTATTTAACAGCCTTCTCAGTGCTAGGGTCTCAACGGCATTTTCAGCGACTGCCCCTAAGGGTATAAGTACAGCCCGGGGCTCAAAAATTAGATGAAGAGGCATTGTCCTATGTGGATGATATTTATCTGATGGACGATGACCTGGAGGAGCACTTGAACAGAGTGAATACCATAATTTTGGGATTTGCAAGTGAGAGCTACAAATTCAACTTTAAAAAATCAAAAATTGCCCACCTCAGTGTCTTGTTTTTAGGATATGAGCTTTCAAGTGAAGGGTAAAGCCTGGCAGCCAATTTTTTAGAAAATTTTTGCGCTGCTCCAACCTCCAAAAATATTTAAAAATGTACAACCAATAGTGGCATTCCTAAATTTTGGTAGAACATACATTTTGGATTGCGCAGAAAGAGTAAAACCTTTCTACGACTTAATAAAACCTGATATTTCAGTAAGACATTGGACACAGGAACACGCAGATATACTTTGTTCTTTAAAAGCTGACATGATAGCTTCCAAACACTTGTAGACACGCGTAAACGTACGCAACCTAGTGATCCGTATAATAGCGGGTCAATCTGGGTACACCTATCAGACATATAATGAAGGTGAAATATTACAAATTGCATACAAGTCACATTTGTACACAAATGCTGAGATGCGCTTCGCATCTACAGAAAAGATTCTGACAGCGGTACAGACTGCTGTAGTAAGAGAAAGATCACTACCTCAGGGGAAACGAATAATAGTAGTGACTTCAGTCCCAGCCTTAGAGGCTGCGACAAAGGCAAGTGTACCTAACGCTAAAACCTTACATCCGAGATGGATATAATGGGCTAATTGTCTCACTGCAGCAGATGTAGAATACAAAAATGAAATAATGCCTCTAGATCAGTATGAATGTATAATTTACACTGACGGATCTGCTCAACTGGCCATACGGAGTAAGCAACAATATAGTGCAGCATGTGCAATCGTTAAAGGTCACATGCGGGATGGAAAGTTCCATCCAAGTTGCACAAAAACTCAATCTCTAGGAGACTGCACGGCACAGTTGGCAGAATTAAAAGCGCAGATACTGGCGCATGTAAATACGGATAGAGAATTCCCCACACTAATTGTGTGTTTCCTTTTACTGTGTCCATTTATATAATGAATACTTGCAATACTGGGTTTAAAATGGGTTCAAAGACACAAAAGTGGCACAATTAAGCATAAAATGCTATGGGAACAGGTAGTGAAGTTTAAATCGGAACTACCAAGGGCTCACGTGAAACATACACTGAGTTTTCAGCGTGATGGCGTTCACGTTGAAGGGAACTCATCGGCTGATGAAGCCGCAAAGGAGGCTGTACGCACGGCTTCCGTAGCTGCAATCACTCGTTCTAAAACTAGAATAGACGGTGAGATTATGTTAGCTATTATTGCTTCACGCCCGAACAATGGTGGAGTACCAAAAAGCTTTCCACTCAAGTACTCCTACAAGTTAGATGCAAGTAACATTACATTTGCTCAGATTCTTGGAGTGGGGGATAGAGTAATTCCAAATATGAATTGTAGGTTAGGTTTAATTCTAGCAGCACACGAGGGTCTAGGTTCTGCATATGCTGGAGTTACAGCGACTGTGTCTTTGCTGAAACAACGCTTTTGGTGGCCTGGGTCAACAAAGCAGACTAAGGACTATGTCCTGAAATGCGACATCTGCCAGCAGATGAAAGGTTCCACCGTAGCACGTCCAGCGCAGACACCATTGGTAATATCTGACAAACCACCTAGACCACTGCGGCCCCTTAAAAAGAGATGAGGCTTACAGATATATCATGGTAGCAGCGGATTCCTGCTCAAGATCCCTTTGGGTGTGGCCATAGCGCTTGGCTGATGCTCGAACTGTTATAAAAGATCTGCGAGTCTTCATAGGGACATACGCAGTTAGCACATTACATTCTGACCAGAGCCCTGCATTTAGCTCTCGGGCTTACAAGGAGACCATGCGAGCATTGGGTGTAGTATTAAGGTACTCCTCTCCATAGCATCCCGTGAGAAATTCGGTAGTGGAGATGAAAAACCGAGACTTAAAGCAGTCTTTAACAGCTAGAGTATTAGGCACGGGTGAGAGCTGGGTAAAACATCTGTATGGAGTCAAGAGGGCCCTTAACAATATGCCAAGAAATTGTCTAGGAGGGGCCACTCCATATGAGGTCCTATTTGGGACAAGAATGTGGGTAACTGATCTTGATTGTGAAGGCGCAATGGCGGATGAAAAACCATTTGACATCCATGATCGTTTGGCTGTTTTACAGGATCTAAATGAATCCAGGACACAACAAAGTAAAGCCCACCTGAAGCAGACTGCCACTGGGGAAGTCAAATCAGTCACGGCAAGACCTGTCTGGATCCCAAAAGTCTGGGATCTGGTCAGAGAGAAAATAGCGGACAAGAAAGAATTTAGGCCATTCTACAGAAAGCCTGTACCGGTCCTAGCAGTTGAAGTTACAAGGACTGTACTTCTACCTCCTCTTGCAGGAAAAAAGCAAGAGGAGTGGGCAATGGACGGAATGTGAGGAGAGGGCTAGAGGGGGGAATGGACGGAATGTGAGGAGGGGGCAATTGATGAAATATGAGGAGGGGGACAGCGGTTGAAATGTAATGAGGGGGTAGAGGGGCAATGGACGGAATGTGAATAGGGGGCTAACGAGACGTGAGAGAGGCAGTGAAAAAGGGCAGAGGGTTCACGTGTCTGCCGATGTCATCTGAGAGCACCCTGCGAACGTTGCTTCTGGCCGCTTTAATCCCTGAGAGGTAAATAGAACAAATCCTTGTTATTTACGGGGCCATTGAGTACCACGAGTGCGACACAAGAATAATAAATAAATCCATTATTTGTAAAGCGGGAACTACTCACCCCTCAGGGTCTCGAGGCACTGGGGGTCGTTGGGGAGATTATGTGAGCTGATGCCCACAGTCACAGTATGCTGAGCAGAGTTGCAGCCGCCAATCGAACCGTGAGCACTGCTATCCGGAGTCAGCCGCCCTTGCCGCTGCGCCACACCTCTCCTGTAAATCACTTTCACAGCCATCAGCTGTGTTTGTGCCTACACTTCCTGGAGGATGTATACACGTGTGTAAAGTGTAAGTGGCGGTAACAGTAGCAGTAATTTATGTTAAGGTAACACCATATGAAAGATCAGAGCAGCAGACTCCTTTTTTCAGATGTACATATGTTAGTTGCAGTATTTGGAGGGGCTGTCATTACCTCCCAGCTGATACACCTCATGCCGGGGACACCCTGACACGGTCAGCAGCGCCAGTATATTCAAGGAAGAGGCATTACCTCTTCTTTCGGAAATCAATGTTTCCACTTCCGGGTCGTCTTGTCACAACAGTCAGCGTCTGTGTGTAGAATGTTGTCGATATTTAGCTGTCACTCTGATGTGGAGGAATTTCCTTCCAGAACAGGTGATTACAACTGCTTGCTGCCAGCCCCCTCCCCAATTCTTTAAAAGAACGTGCACAAGAAGAGGAGCTCTCTCTGGGGTGTGGTCTGCTGAGGCAGAGGAGTCCAGGACCAGTGAGCAGAAGCCTGGGCCTCTGCGCAAGGAGAAGAGAGGCCCAGGAGGAGAGCCAGGTGAAAGGCTGGTGCAAGGAGCCAGTGAAGACAGCTCCTTGCTGCATGCACCCTCTTTGAGACAAGGAGGTCAAAGGAGAGTGCTCCCAGTGGCTGGGGAGCGCCACTGGGAGCACGAAAAGGCCAGAATTATGAAGATCAGACCCTTGGGGGCTGAGATATACCCCCCAGAAGGTAGGCGACCTCTGGCCGACCGACGACGAAGCGCGTGGGGCTCCGCCGCCGGTCTCAAACATGCCCCCGTGGTGGGTCAGGTCCCGGGGGCCGCCCCCAGAATAAGTGAAGTCGGGGTGCGCCGTCACGCACCCTGTGAAGATGCCCCTGCGGGGTGCCAGGAACCCACCCTGGCCCCCGCTGAAAATGAAAGTGAAGATTGGGGGCGGGGCCCGGGATCCCAACTCTGGGCCTTTGTGAGAGGAGGAGGCGGGGAGCGCCGTTGCGCCCCCGCAAGGAAGCCTGTAGGGGCCCGGGACCCCAACTCCGGGCCCGACATCCAGAAGCCAAGCCGGGGAATGCGATGTGTAAGCGGAGTGCCAGGAGCCCACTCTGGCCCCCGAAGAAGAGCGGAAGGAGTGCCTGGGTGCCCCATCTCCGCGCTCCGATGCATAGAGAAGTCAATGAGCGCCGTCGCGCTCCCCGTGAAGACTTTTCTGGGGCCTGGGACCCCATGGCCGGGACCCAAAATGACGGAAGAAGGCAGGGGAGCACCGTTGCACTCCCCCACGGCAGGGGGAAAGGCCGTCGCACTCCCCTGAAGACCCGCTAAACCGGTGGCTGCATCGCATCTGCCCGTGTGGGTGGGCAGACCAGAAGAGATGTGCCAGCTCCGGCGGCAGCACGCGAGGGTGCTGGCCAGTCGGGGAGCCGTGAGGTGTAGCCGGGGGTGGACTCCCCGGGCTGCCCTCCAGCACGGCTGCACTCCTGGGGGCCCCGGGTCGGACCGGGCCTCCATGAAGAAAGGAGCGGCCGGGGGTGGGTTCTCCGAGCTGCGATGCATCCCCTGGGGATCCAGGTGGGACCGGGTCCCCCAACGATGAGCTGAATGCGGCGAAGCCGCCAGCAGTGCAATCGCTGCTTTCCCCACCGCAGCGGGGGAGCCGCTACTATAATATTCACTGGAGCCGGGAGGAGAGTGCCCCATAATGACTTGCAGGCCCGGACCGGCCTGCAAGAGAAAGCAGTCTTTTTCTCGGCTGGTGGTGACCCCAGGAGGACGGGCTCAGCCAGCAGTGAATCACTTCTTGGGCTGGATCTTTTGTTCTACAGCTGGGGGTGTTTTGAGAAGTGCACCAAGGGATGAAGGGCTGAGTTAGGGATGTCTGGAGAAGGGCATCCCCTGGAGGCGAAGAGGTGCAATTGCACAAGTAGTGCATTACTAATGGAATTTCTATGAAGTGCATTGACTAAGGTTATTTCCATGGCGGGACTGTAAGTCACATGTGTAATGTGAAGTCATAAGCAATGAGATGATATGTTGCTAGACATTCCTGCCAGGGTGTCTGGCTGTATATGCTTAATCCTGTGATTTCATCTGTGATGCCTTTTAGAGGTTGTAATTGCAGTGCATTATAAATGTTATCAAGTCTAATAAGTACCTCATTTTAAAGGGATGCTTGAACATGTATTCTTGTGTTAGGTGAAGAAGAACCCAGACTGTTAACCCCTAAGATATAGAGGTGTATACTTCATGGTCAGTATGGGATGCTCAGTCAGGGTTATGTGTCACCAGGGCAGGTGTGCCTATTTTAAATGCTGGTTGAGATAATGGGGTGATGCCACTGGGGATGGTGCCAGTGCACAGGGCCCTCGCTCCAGGTTATGCTCAACTAGCTGCATTAGGGGGCAAGATGATGTGCATACATGGGAGTGGTGGTACTAGACCCCACCCACCCTGCGGAAGGGGTGGAGATGTTATGCAGTGTCACAAAGTAATTCCAACAGCTTACGTATATTTGTAAATTGGTGCCTAGTATTGAGTAGTGTGTGTGTTTAATAAATGTACTCTTACTTTTATAAAGCAAAGTACAGACTGGACAATCAATTATTGAGTTTTATTTCTGCGTACCTGTAAATGGCGGTTACTAGCCCACACCATCTCCCTTGAGTAAGTCTTAGACTGCTCTGCAACGCTACCCTCTGAGAGTCAGGTGCTACACTAGGGTGTTTGGTTCCCAGTGAAGGACAAATGTGACATGTTATTTGTGCAGGCCTCACAGATACTGCCTCGTTTTCCAACAACCCCCAATTAACAGTAATGTGAAATGCGTCGCCTTGTATAATTTCATTCAGATAATCCCACCCATCCACACTCCTTTACACCTGAAATTACAGAGTGAGAGGTAAAAGAGAAGAGGCCCAGTGCACCAACTTACATCACCCTGACGCTTGTTCAGTGGCACACGTGACTCTGACTGGCTTCACGTGCACGTGCGGAGTGAACAGATCAGCTGGGGTTCTCTGATCACAGAGTGAGAGCTCGTTCAAGCACCGGAGATAGGGGTCCTGATGAAGACACATTGTTCTCTGGTCTGAGAGTGTGAACACGTGTTTTACAAGCAGCTATGAGATCTGACGCCCCCTGCAGGGCCCTCGTAGGCTCCGAGTTTACACATCCACTGAGACCTATCCCCAGACGGTGCTTTGATGATGCGGGGGGCTGCCAGCGCTCCGGGTAACACCCTGTCCATTGGGCGAGCTTAAGCCTACACGTGCTGAGTGCTGAGGTGGTATTTTAGGAATGTACCAAAATGATGTACAGGGCAGAGAATCACAGTTACTGTCCCAATTATAGTGCAGCTGCCGTGCAGCTATACTGTCCAAATAGAGGTATAATGGACATCACTATAAGTAATGGAATTGCCCATCTAAATTCAGAGAATCTCGGCTGAGAATATTTTGATCTCCTCTCGTATTACAGGTCCAACCTTAAAGATGTGCTGGTTCTGTGTTTTTGTAGATACAGCCTGCTGAGAAGTGCCAATTCTGTCCCCTAAATCATAGAGGAGCTCCGCTGAAAAGTGTTGGTACTGTACCCATAAAGCAAGGGGGGGAAGTACATTAACAGTAACTTGACCCACAAGGAAACGAGGAATGCAGCTGCCGCCCTGCATGACGCTGCTCGCTCACGAGAGCAAAACGCCCATAAAGCAAGGGGGGGAAG
Organism: Triturus cristatus; assembly: GCF_964204655.1. NCBI lineage: Eukaryota > Metazoa > Chordata > Amphibia > Caudata > Salamandridae > Triturus > Triturus cristatus. The sequence continues at coordinate 3,248,152 of NW_028187322.1, forward strand.
TACATAAACAGTAACCTGACCCACAAGGAAACGAGGAATGCAGCTGCCGGCCTGCCCGCCGCTGCTCACTCCCGAGAGCAAAACGCCGTGGGAGTCAACATTACAAAAAGAGGTGGGACATGCTCCCACCTTTACCCATTTACGTGCTTTCATTTTTGAAAGACAAACACAAAAGTCAATCCAATGTGTGGGAGGAGTCAGACCCACACGGAGAAAGCCGGAGAAGCCACAAGAAGCCTCGCAGAACAGCGCATGCGCCCTGGCTTAGGCTCGACCTAAAAATGGGTAAAGAATACATTAAGGAATCTTGGGAATTACCATACAGATTTCGATCCCACTGTAAGAGCGCTTTAAGTGGTTTACTCATATGTCAGGATATACTGCTGCACGGGTCTTGTAATGGTTCTGTAGCAAACTCGTCCTATCATCTGAGGGGCTCTCCAGCTGCAGTGATTACTCCAGCATTTGGGCTACTTTCAAATGGGAGTTACTTGATGCTGAACCATCAAGGCTGCTGTGAAATGCTTCCGGGCATCGCATATCTGGTAACCGTGAGTGTCAGGGTTACTTGTTGTATGCAAGTATTGTTTCCACCAACTCATACAGTCAGGGAGGCACCATTATAGCCTTCACTGAATGTTTCTTTAATATGGTTTGATACTCTAAGCAGAATGAAAGCCATACTTTTACAGAAGTCTGTGCCCTTAACCACCGCTCGAGAGACTTTTGATCTCCAGTTCGCAAGGTCTTCAGCAGAGATACAGGTGCTTATTCATGCAAACTGCCCTTTTCATTTCGTAGAAATTGTAAATCGTATCTTTAACATGTCTGATACAACTGGCATTGTCCACCTATGTAAGACCATAGGTTCTGGACTTCTAAGCACCTTTCAGACGGTACTTGGAGTTGTACCAAACTTCATACACTCCGTATTTCAAAGCATCTATGGAGGACTTCCGCTGATCCTGTTTCTAATAGCATGTGTCCTGATTGTCTTCTATCTGCTACGCAATGGGCGTCCCAGTCACCAAGGAGATAGAAAAAGCACTCCTGGAGCGGAAATACCGTGAACATCTAGGCACCTCGCGCCTAAGAGAACTAAGTGCATCTTGGTTCTTGTCATTTCGACCAGTCTGGATGGACTGCATCTTACCTGTCCTCTGATGCCTGTTTTGTGGAGAAGAATGAGTGTTAGAACTTTGTTTGACACTCCCATCATGTGCGCAACCGGACGTGAATGCTCTACTGGACCCGATAACGGCCCATGTTCTGCAATGTCCCCAGCGTATTCCAATGTTGATGGCGGCATTCCTTGAGCCACTTCAGGTAGTAACTACACCTGTTGGTATGGACACGGGCTCCTCCACTGACACCCAAGCTTTGGACGGCGCACAGGCTGCCCCAGCACCAGCTGTGGACAGAGTGGAACATCATCTGTGCTCAATTGACGTGCTTTGCGAGGTGCTACAGGGGCAGTCTACTGCAGAAGCAAGCAACTAAAATGTTGCGTCTACCAGCCAGGACATTTGACTCACTTTGGCTCGTCATGTGCTGGGAAAAAAATTGCCCTTTTTTAAACAAGCTCAATTTGGAACTCAGAAACAAAATTTACATTGACATTCCTTTCTTTATTGGGAATAAATGACTTTATTATGCTTATAGTGGTTCGGACAATAACTAGGGACACTTTTAGAACATTAGTTTGCAAACATTTTTCTTTTAACGTTTTTTTAAGCTTTTTAGAAGTTTTAAACATTTTAGCAAAGCAAATGTTTTATGAACTTTGAGCATACCTATATGTAGTTAGGCTAGTAGTGCGCTATAGGTTACATATGTCTTCTAATCAGAAGAGGAGTGGGTGTTATATTCCATATAGGTACCTCATATTGGCGCATGTAACATCACAACCTTTCACCTATATTCTTCCATACATTACATACAAGTCAAGTCAAAAACAGCTTTATTCGAATAAAATTCATAAAAGCATCCGAACAATAGGCGTTCCATTAAGAATACATAAATGTATGCGCTTCAGCAATTACAAATACAGATATCTCTCAGAACATTTAGACAAGATTAAAAAGAACAAAATATAAAAGAATCATTTAAAAAACCATATACAAAATTCTATTAGAGTAGAATATAATCATATAAAATGCACAATCCCGTATGTTACACAGTACAATAATCAATAAAGTGCTAGATACAAGTTACGCCTGGTACTACTGGTCCCAACAATCTTTTCTTCCTCATTGTCCACGCCCAGCCCAAATATTTAGCAACAGCAATAGAAATAAATGGTAAAGTGCTAGTGCAAATTATTCTAAGTGCCTCAGTGCTACTTTTGGTCCCCAGGGATTTACACATTGTGCTTAACCAAACTCTTCTGGGAACTGAATACGCGGAGCAAACAAAAAGAAAGTGTGGAATGGTTTCCTTTTGAGTCCCGCATGCTAGGCAAATATCACTATCTCCACTGGCCCACCTGCCGGTGAGTGATCTTAGGGGCAGGGACCCAGCTCTCAACTGGAAATAGAGCTTCCTATCACCAGGCTTCGTAATTAGATCCCAATAGGATTCTAACCTGGGGATATATTTAGACTCGAGGAAGCGTCCTTCCATTGTGGAAGGATTTGCTTTAATCCATGTATGCTGCGCTATTAATTCCCAATATTTTCCCTTTAGTATCTCTTTAGCAGGGAATAAAGTTGTTTTGGGGTTTTCCCACAGCCCCTGCATTCCCATTTCCTTCAGCATGTTGGCCAGTTCCCTAAGCCAGTGTATTTTATGGAATTCGTCTGCTTTTATGACATCCATGAATCCTAGAGCATAATGGGCAAGCTCCGGAGTAGTCCAGAGCCTGCGCCAATACAAAATAGGACGAAGTCTCGCCAAGTCTGCAATGTCCTTTCTACCCAGATCGTATTTCAACGGCTTCATGGGGGTTCTTTTCGGGAGACCTGTGATATTACGTAAAAACTTGTTTTCAGCTATAGTAAGAGTGGTTAACTTCTCGAACCCCCATAGCTCAGCGCCATAAAGAGCCGAGCTTAAAGCCTTAGCCTCGTAGACTTGGAGAACTGGCTTAATTGGCTTAGTCAGTGACTTCTTGTGCTCTAAGTGTAAAACCCCTGCATGTTGACGATGTTTTAGTGCTGCCAGTTCGATGTGCTTTCCCCATTTAGCACCCTTATCAACTTGGATGCCCAAATAAGTACAATCTCTGACCATTTCCACTCTTTGGCCATTCATAAAAAAGTTACCCTTAAAATGACAATGCGGATTAAACGTCATGAGCTTGGTTTTAGCTACATTAACTTCCAGCCCGTAGTCCTCATAAAACCTCTCAAAAATCATCAGAACACGCTGAAGTCCACTCGGGGTTTTTGATAAAATAAGCATGTCATCCGCAAACATTAAAATTGGGGTTTTTACACCTGCCAGGGTAGGAGCATCAGTACTTATCAGGTTCATTCGATCAATCACGGCATTAATATAGAGTGTGAAAAGTGTGGGGGCCAAGACACATCCTTGAGCACCCCTCGTTCAACCGAGAGTTCAGATGTTACTTTTCCGTACCCTCCCCACTGAATACTGGCGTAGTTTCCCTCGTGCAGCCTCATGACCAGAGTTAATATTTCAACCAGCATGCCCAGCTTCTTTAATACTGCCCATAACTGAGTCCTGGGTATGAGGTCGAAGGCAGCGCGTAGATCGATAAAAGCTGCATAAATGCTGCCTTTGCCCAGCAGGACTGTCTTCCAGTGTATGAGTGTAAATCGAAATACCTGATCAATTGTACTGGTTGATTTACGAAAGCCCGCCTGGAAGGGAGATAAGATGTTTTCGTCTTCTGCCCAATCTAATATTTTATTCAGAAGCATTCTCCCTATTACTTTTTGTATTGTATCTATCAGGCTAATGGGCCTATAGTTGCCCGGCTGGGTTCTATCCCCCTTTTTGAACACAGGAATTATCACTGCCCCTTTCCAAGACTTCGGGACTGGTGCACCTAATGCCACAGCGTTGGCTAACTTTTCAATATATTTTGCCCAGCATTTCTTATCATGGAGGAAGACATCTGCGGGGACACCATCAGGCCCTGGAGCTCTCTCATTAGCCACAGAATTAAGGGCCATCATTACATCGTTGTTATGAAAAGGGGGGCTCGCATATAGAATGTAATTAAGATCCTCAATAGTGGCAGCTAAGGGGGTGCGTGCATATTGGGGGCTAAAGTAGTCCAACCAGCCTTCTTAGGTCACATAATTTACTGGGGATTCAGGGCGACCTCCCCCACCCCACTTAACAACCTTGTATCTTTTATCCCACTAGCTTCCTTTAGATCCTGCCAATGCTGCTCATCCCATGCTTTCTTGGCCTCTTGTATACATCTTTTATATTCCTGCCGAGCCAGTTTTACCACATTAGGATCCCTACTTCTGATAGCAGTACCTAGGGCTATTCTTGCAGTTCTACATGCAACATTATACCACCCTGGCCTATGCATGGTGCGTTGTTTACCTTCTTTATTAAATGTGGGCTTAAGAAAATGGGCCCTAATTGCGGCAAATAGGTTTACGTGCAGGTCAGTTATCTTGTCCAATTCTCTGCGATTACCAGCTACAAGATCTAGATATGATGTGGCTCTGTCTAGCTCCTGGCTAATGCTAGTTACTGCCTTTATGTTGGTCATAACTTGTGGCCATTTAAGCCTCCTCATATCATTAGTGGATAGACTTTCAGGAAGTGTCTGATCGTTTCTCCTTGGACCTGAATGCTTTTGGCTCCACCAGTGGTGTACCACACAGAGGGGGTTATGATCACTCTCCAGTTTAGCCTCCACCTTCATATCTACTACCATGCACCAGATGTTCATGCTGCAAAGAACGTAATCGATCCTACTGTTGTGGGGCCCATTATCAAATGTCTTTGCCCCATGGGCATCACCTGGAGTTCTTCCATTCAAGGCTCTCAGTCCTCTCTCAGAACAGATTGCATTAATCTGGATTATACTGTCAGACCATTTAGAGACCGGTTCAAGATCCAACTTTGGTATCCCCCATTGGCTATCCTCATCACCCCCATAGTACCAGTCCGTGATTACGAGCGGTTCGAAGGTCATGTTTAGATCACCGCCAATTAACACATTTTTATCGCTTGAATGTAGTCCAAGCAGAGCGTCCAAGGGAACTAGAACCTGCGATTTCCTACCCCCATGGCCTCTGACATATAAATTATAGATATCTAGACTGCCCCCTTGGCCCAGGGTTAATCGAATTAACTGGATATCACAGTTCTTGGTAGATATTTCTTTGGCCTCAGTAAAGAGGTTTTGCTTAACCCAAATGGTTAAGTCTCCTTTTGGACGCCCTTTGGTTCCCTTTAGTGCAGGGATATAAAAATTCAAATACCCCATAAGAAATTGGGGTTCACAAGAACAGGACTCTTGGAAGAGGCATACATAATAATTATTAATGTAGGTGACCCACTCGGGAGATTGCAATCTTGCACTAAGCCCCGCGATATTCCATGAGATTAATTCCCCACCCCCTGAAGCTGAAGCCTGGGTCAGTTGTGTATTAATGTTAATGGGATCATTTTCGAAAGTGAGGCCTTTTAACCCTTGCTCTAAGCTTTGATGTATATGCAGCAATGAAGGTGTCGTCCCAACTGGTGAAACGGGCAGACTACTGTTATGGTGTTGATAGGCCCCTTTCATTTCCCCACTAGCATTCCCCTCCTCGCAGATTGGTACAGCAGCAGGCCCAGTTAATTCATTTTGGGTGTTAACATAAATCGTATCACAAACTCCTGCCTTCGGGACAGTAAGGAGTCAATCTACAGTTTCTAGCCCTAAAGCTTCCCATCTGAATCGGTAGTTTTGTGGGGAGCAAAAGCGGGATTTAGTAAACAAAACTGGGGGAATCTTCCTCAGTTGAATATTAGAGTGGTTTGGCGGGCTAGATCTAAACTCTAATTGAAATAGGTTCTCTGCTAAGTCTTCTGACGATAGTGTTAGCTCGATAACATCAACTTTCTCCGAGGATATACCATGCCTCACAGATTTAAGAATATCCTCTCTTATGATTGACCGACAACCTCTTACATGGCGTAACCAGTGAATAGCTATATTCCTTAATGAGTCCACCCCTCTCCTTTGCTAGTTCCCCCTGTATCTAACTTAGGGACATTAGTCAGATAGATTTTGTTAGAGGTGGGTATACGGATTTTTGACACATCTCCGCTTGGGGACATTCGGGGTGATTTGAACTTCTCCACACGAATGCCACTAGAGGATCCATGTTGAGACACCCTCCCTCTAGAGTGGTCTTTGACGTGATTAGTTACCATTCCTTTGGTTTTTATAGCTGGTGTACCAACCCTGTTCTGATAAGGACAGGGTGGATTGCCTTTTAGAGTCATCGGCCGAGTGCCTTTCACAGGGTTTTGGGTAATAACTTTTTCCATGGTTGTGTGGTTTATCCCCTCAGCTAAAGTGGGAGGAGGGGGAGTCGTTGTAACTTCCACGTTGTTAAGTGCAGGGACCATGGATTTATTCCCAGTGGATTTGGCTGATGGAAAACTCATTTTCTTATTGTGTGTAGTACTTGGACAAGCCACTGGGTCATCCTCTAGTGTAGGTTTTACCAATAACTACAAGTTCGTGATCATGTGTTTCATATCCACAATTTCGTCTCTCAATAGGGTGACTAATTTAATTAAGTCATTGGCTGTTCCCTCACCAAGGGTGCTTATTGGACTAAGGCTTTTGGGAACATGGCTCATCTCTGTGTTTTGCGATGCAATGCCACCCAAGCAATTGTTCTGCAATTCCAGGCCAACAGAATCTTCTCTCTCTAAGTCTGCCAGCACTGTAAATCTGTTAGAGCATGGTATTAAATCAGTATCGATAGTAGTTTGATTGCTACTGCTACCACTTAATTGACTGTTGGCTTTATCAATAGTGCCACTTCGCTTAGGCCCTTGAATAGAGGACATAACCCCCCTTTGTTTATTAGCAGATGTGACCAATACTTTTTGTTTGGAGCGGAACATTTCAGGAATAGTGGCGATTAAAGATGTCATATGTTCAGGTACCAGCCCTTTTTCCTTTACTTGGGAAGTAAGCCCATCCAGGTTTACACTTTTGTCACTAGTTAGAATCTCATGACAATCGTCAACTATGTTGTCAATACGATCAAGAACACAATTTGAACCCGCATGCTTAAGAACCCTTTTGGCTTTCTTCTTTTTGATTTGTTTGCAAGGGTTGGCTAAATCAGACCCCTCCACACCCCCTTCCATGAATTTGCGCTTACCCATCCTGCAATGAGTAACGCTACAGATATGATTGTAAATAACCCGATGGAGGGGGAGTGCTGCACAGACCTAACTTAACAAACACCTTGAATGCTAAAATTTGTCAGCCAGCAAAATTATATCACAAAATATGTACAAATATTAGACAGAGTTATAAACAATACTGGCTTTTCACTAATGTACTTTTGTTTTCTACCATTCAACACAGTCTATGAAAGAGTCATAAAATGGGGATCATGAAATAATGAATCTGGGGCAAGTTATCCCCCCGAGTTCGCTCTTCGCGTTTTGTTCCTGGTCACTCACCGACTAATGCCGCCTTCGTTATTGATCCTCTTATTTTTAGGTGCGTAGATATAGATACAGTTAGGGGGATGGCCCAGCACAGCCTGCTCCGGCCTCCGACGGCCACAGATGGCCCGCCCTTTGCCCGGGCTTCACGCGCGCGGTTCCCACGTAGCGGGAGCCGCGTTTGTATTTAAGCGCCTCCGGGTGCGTTTCAAATGGCGGCAGGTGCAGCAGGGGCAAGGCAGTATGGGAGCGGTAGTCTCCCCAGGCAGCAGCAGTCCCAGCAATAGCGGTTCCCGTGAAGCGGGAGCCGCGTTTGTATTTAAACGCCTCAGGGCGCGTTTCAAGTGGCGGCAGGTGCAGCAGGGGCAAGGCAGTATGGGAGCGGTGGTCTCCCAAGGCAGCAGCAGTCTCAGCAATAGCGGTTCCCGCGAAGCGGGAACCTCGTTTGTATTTAAGCGCTTCCGGGCGCGTTTCAAGTGGCGGCAGGTGCAGCAGGGGCAAGGCAGTATGGGAGCGGTAGTCTCCCCAGGCAGCAGCAGTCCCAGCAATAGCATTACATACATAACGGTTCTTAGGCACTGACCTTTTACCTAGATATGACACTGCATTCAGAACGCAGGTTTTTCCCTAGTTCGATGATCATACATTATGCATGAGGCTTCCAGGAAGCACAACATGACTCACAGCAGGACAAACATCTCCTGTATAATATCTAGGTTAAAGTTCAAGCCCAACGTCATCCTTTAGGCCGACACAGTAACACAGCAAGGTAGGACCCCTGGGGAGACCTGTAGGTATATATACATCATGTCTTGCTTAGACAGGGAGAGGAGACTGTGACTTCCCGGCTGACACACTGACCAGAGACGCTGAGGTTCCTGCATGCCGACGCTCTAGCTAGCAGTGGGTTAACATCCCTCGCAGGGTATCCAACTCGACACCAGGACGGGTCCCACATTCTCCAATTCTCAGGTAATAGGGTGGACTAGATCCTAGAGGGAATTTTGGCATAACACCTACACAGATGCTAGGTACATTTAGGTACTTCTAGTTAGGGAGACATCGTAGGAGTACTCACTTATTATCATGTATTCTATGTACTTGTATATATTCATGATTACTGCAAGATGGTAGAACTATAGCATCCCTTTACTTCTGTAGTATTGCTAACCATATCTCTGCTACTGTCTAATGGTTGTTGCAGCTCATCTATTATACACTAGAATAACAACTGTTCAATAAACCTTTATTGACAAACGCCCAGTATGTTTATTCTGTGTATCTCTGAGACAAACTAAGTGAGCACGAGTCACTGAGTGAAAAGTAGTACATTGTTTCCAAGATCCTGGGGGATCAGGGTTGTCATGTTCTGAGGTTTCCAGAAACTATTCTCTCCCCGATAAGTGGAGATTCTAGTGGCACTGTGAGCTAGCTAATGCAAACAGGCTATCATATCCGGTGGGGGTGCACAGAATCAGCCTGCCACCAAAACCACATGTTATCCAAAACATGCAGATCCTGTATAGGTAATATAGGAACTACACGACAGTCTCGGCCTGAAAAACCTCACAACTGGGGGGCTACTGCTGAATGCTGTAGCTCATTGGGCCAGATACCAAAAAAAGGGTCACTGGATGGGCGTAGGTGTAACTGCCTGGGTGCGGTGGTCATCCCGCCACTGACCACTGTCTGGAGTGTGATGTCGTGGAGAGTTGATCCAGAACCAAAGGAGGGAGATTCACAGCGATCTAAAGTGCAAATGGTGGGCCACCTCACGACCCGTCCCATAGCCTCCGGCCCGTCTGCGTGGCTCTTTGCATGGTGGCGCGGTGGGAGGAATAGCAGATGCAGGTGATGTAGGAAGCTGGCTCTGTATATACTATACCAAAATGAGGTATAGTGTGCACAGAGTCTAGTGGAACCCCAAAGGTAGGCAGAGGTAAAAGTAGATAGCACCTTACTCTCTATTTGTGATAGTGTGGGTGAGCAGTAAGGCTTAATCAGGGGCTAGTGTAAAGCATTTGTTATATACACTCAATCAGCAAATGATGTCACACACTCAAAGACTGAAATCAGACCAATTTTGTTTGTATAAAAATATTAAGTTATTTTATTCCTAGGACAAAGCCAAGCCTGGCATAGGTAAGGGAAATAAATGCTTTGCAAAATCCTATGCAGTGTTTCACAATTCAATGCAAGTTCAAATGCAATTGATTATATTACAGGTAAGTTAAAATGTCGAAATTACTTTTCATATATCACACTGGGACATTTCCTAGAGAAAAGGTAAGTAAAATCAGTTTTGCACAGTTGTAGTTTTTAAGGTTTTCATACAAATCAACTCCACACTTAAAACATATTTCAAGGGAAAACAGTCAATGTATTCCTATGGAGAGAAATGAAGTTATCGGTTAACAGGTAAGCACTTGGTCTTTGGGGTTGAGTTTCTGGGGTTAGAACAAGGGTTCCCCCAGGGTCAAGAATGCACTCTCAAAGCACCCTCAGCGGCACTAGGGCAGCCGGGTGTAGAGTGCTGAGGCCCAATGTTAACGAATGGGGGATAGGAGGGATCTGGTTGGTGGCTGCTCACAAGCAGGCCAGAGGGTTGTGGGAGCAAAGCTCCTGGTGTTAGGCTCCGGGCAAAGGGGGATCCGCGTTAGCACTCAAAGTACACCCACAGCGGTTTAGGGGAGGCTGGGTGCAGTGTGCTGTTTTGGCGTTGGGTGCCCTGTTGGTTTCAATGGGGATTCTCCGGTTTTGACACAGATTGCATGCTCGAGTACAAAGATCTTCTGGAGTTGACCACCAGTTGGAGAGGTAAGTTGGGATACCTGGGGATGCTGGGACACCCAAGGCTGTGGGACTTTGAATGCAGGGGTGTCTTTAGGCATCATGGTTTCTTACCAGCTCCGGTCACGGCCGGGGGGGTCCTCCAGAAAGAGACTGCAGGCATTATGGAGAGGGTCAAGGCAGGTCAGAGATCACCAGATCTCAGGTCAGGATCACAGGGGAGACAACCTCTTGGTGTTGGGCCACTCGAACTCGGGCCGTGGGCATCGGGTGCAGAGTGGTGCAGACTCGCGGATCTGGCCGGAACCAGAGTCTGTGGGTGAGCAAATCGGGTGGTTTTGTGTGGAAGGCAGGGAAGGTCCTCAGGGTTCTTGAGGTTGCTGGCTGGAGGACACACCAGGATTTTGCTTCTGTAGGTTCGAGGTGGGGACAGGCCGATAGGGCTGGGGCCAAGTCAGTGCGTGTCCTCCTTTTCTTAGCTGCAGCACAGTTCTTTGGTCCTTCTTGTTCTTTTCTTCCTGGTTGGTTCTTATCTTAGGAGGTAAAGTTCAGGGGTGCCCCTAAATACTAGATTTAGGGGCGTTACAGATAAGTAAAGGTTGGGACCAATGGGTCCCTTCCTTGGGGTGGGTACACACCCTAATATGCCACCCTCCAGTGGGAGGGGACATATGGCTCTCTCTGGTTGTCTGGGTCCCACCATCTGCAAGAAGGTAGGGACTGAGAGTTGTGCTTCACTTCGCCTCTCCCACCTGAGGGTTGGCAAAGGTGGGCACACCTCTCTTCTTCACTTGGTTTTTCCCGTTCATTCTCCCGCCCACAGTGGGGGTCAGAACCGGTGGGGGCCAGTTGCTTGAAGCAGCAAAAGGCCTGGGGAAGCTCACAAAGGCGGCAAGCCTTTGAAGCTTTCCCTTTGTGGACTCTGCCCATCCTGGGGGAGGAGGCTTGGTACCTCGTCCCAGGATGTGCATTGTTTCAGACCTCTGAGAGCAGCAGGCTCTCGACCCAGGGGTCCAGAAACATGTCTGGTGGTTTTTCAGGGGACATCTCTAAGATGCCTCGTCTGCATTTTTCATTAAATCCCACACTGGCATCAGTGTGAGTTTAATGTGCTGAGAAGTTTGATACCAAACTTCCCAGTTTTCAGTAAAGCCATTAACGACAAACTCCCAGCACCATATACTCCTAATGGCATTACTGCACTTAAAAAGTCTAAGAATTGGCTTAGACACTGTAGGGGTACAGAGCTCATGTACCTGTACCCTAACCACTGGTATAGAGCACCCAGCTAGAGGGGTGGCTGATCTATGCGGTGGCAGTGGGTTGTAGGCATGGCACACAGGGATGTGTGCCATGTCGACTCTTCACTTTGTTCTGCACCAAAATACGCAGCCTGCAAAGGCAGTGTGTGTGTAAAGGCACAGGGCCTCTAAGGGAGGCACAATAAGTGCTGCAGCCCTTAGAGGCCTTCCCTGGTCACAGTACCCTTGGTACCTGTGGTACCATTTACATGGGGCTGACCTATGGCCAGAGAGTGCCAAATGGGTTTTTGTTTTCAATGCAGTTTTAGGGAAAGAACATAGGCCCTGGGTAACTGTTTGGTAGGAGCCCAGGACACACACAGTCAAAGTACATCAGCACTTTAGCAAAAAGTGGGGGCAACCATGCCAAAAGAGGGCACTTTATTACACGAAACGAAAGAGGATGAGACTAACCTTTCCCTAGATAGTCTTTATTGTCTAAGTGGAAGAACCTGGATAATCAATCTGCATTGGCATGGGCAGTCCTAAGTCTGTGGTCCACTATAAAGATGGACCACCTCAACAGTTTGAGATTTTCACCTTTCATCTGCATTAGCCATTTGAGAGGTCTGTGGTCAGTTTACTAGGAAGTGAGTACCAAACAAATAGGTCTCAGCTTCTTCAGGGACCAAACTACAGCAAAGGCGTCCCTCTCAATGGCACTCCAATGCTGCTCCCTGGGGAGAAGCCTTCTGCTTATAAAAGCAACAGGTTGGTCTTCAATGGTCCACAATGAACTGCTTGGTATAGTCTGTAGCCTTGAGAATTGGTGCTGAGCACATTGCCTCTTTCAGGGTGTCTAATGCCTTTTGACAACTAACTGTCCAGTTTACCTTTTTGGGCATCTTCTTGGAGGTAAGTTCTATGAGGGGAGTCACAATGGACCCATATCCCTTCACAAACCTCCTGCAGTACCAAGTCAAGCCAAGGAATGCCCTGACTTGGGTCTGGGTTGTTGGAGCTGCCCAGTCCAGGATGGCCTGGGTCTTGGGCTGTAAGGGTTGCACTTGGCCTCCACCAACAAGGTGGCCCAAGTATACCACAGTTCCCTGCCCTATCTGGCATTTGGATGCCTTGATAGTTAGGCCTGCAGTTTGCAGGGCTTTTAAAACCTTCCCCTGGTGGATCAGGTGATCCTGTCAGGTGGAGATAAAGACAGCAATATCATCTAGATATGCTGCACTAAAGGACTCCAATCCAGCAAGGACTTGATTTACCAACCTTTGGAAGGTGGCAGGGGCATCTTTAAACCAAAAGGCATAACCGTAAACTGATAATGCCCATCAGGTGTGGAGAATGACGTCTTTTCTTTTGCTCCTGGTGCTATGCCAATCTGCCAGTACCCTGCAGTTAAGTCAAAGGTACTTAGAAATGTGGCTGCACCTAACGTATCTATAAATTCATCAGCTCGTTGGATAGGGTAAGCATCTGTCTTGGTGACAGAGTTGAACCCGCTATAGTCCACACAGAACCTCATTTCTCTCTTTCCACCCTGTGGATGAGGTTTGGGAACTCGAACCACTGGGATGGCCCAGGGGCTCTCAGAGGGTTAAATAACTCCTAGCTCCAGCATCTTGTGGGCTTCAGCTCTGAAGCTGTTCTTAACTTGATCAGAATCATGATAGATTTTGTTTTTGACAGGTACACTGTCCCCAGTGTCCACATCATGGGTACAGCTGTTTGGCAGTAATAATACCACTTTTGAAACCGTGAAAACGTCCCCATGACAAGACGGCCTATCGACCGTTGTCAATGCTGACTAAAGACTTTAAGATTTTAAGTCGGATATTGGCGACCCGTCTGCTTCCATTATATGGTGCAATTGGTACATATGGATCAAGCAGGTTTTATACCGTCGCGTAATGCAGCTCAGAATGTGCGGCGCCTGCTTAATATTTTGGATGCTGATACATATCCCAAGCCATCCGCTGATGTGTTTGGAGTAGATATTGAGAATGCTTTTGACAGCTTGGAATGGCCATATTTGTTTCAAGTTATGCGGCGCTTTGGCCTGGGAGATGATTTTGTGGACTGGACAGCTCTTTTGTATCGCCAGTGTACAGCGCGGGTTAAAACGGGCGGGATAATTTCAGATGCCTGTGCTGTGGGCCGAGGAAAGAGACAGGGCTGCCCCCTATCCCCACTGCTGCTCGCCCTGGCTATGGAGCCGCTGGCAGCCCAGGCCAGGACGGGCTTACATTATCAGGGACTTAGAGTGTGCGAACAAGTCCACCACATCGCACTTTATGCTGATGATCTCCTTCTGTTTTGGGCGAATACGGAAGGCACTCTTCGGGGTGCTAAGACTCTGCTGGCTGATCTTGGTGCCATTGCTGGTCTTAAAGTAAACTGGGCAAAAACTTGTTTGTTTCCTGCAGCGCCAACGACCAAAGGTCCACTGACAACGCAGGAAATACAATGGGAGCGTCGATGCCTGACGTACCTCGGTACCCGTATTTATTATACCCAACCCGACTTATTGGAAGGTTACCTTGGGCAGGGCCATTGGGGGACTCAAAGACTGTATCGAGTTTTGGGGCCCACTTCCTCTCTCGGTAGCCGGGTGGGTGGCCCTTCCTAAGATGATAGCACTCCCCCGACTATTGTTTTATTTCAGAACGCTGCCTATTTGGATCCCGGCCTCTGTTTTTAAGCATCTTCGAACAATGATGGTCGGGTTTCTCTAGACCTCGGGAAGGCGGAGGGTGGCACTTGACACAATGATGAGACTGAGGTCTGAGGGTGGTTTGGCAGTCCCAGACTATGAAACGTACTATTTAGCGGCGCAATTGCAATGGCTTACTCAGAGGATTGCACAGACATTTCGGGCCCCACCTGATATGGATGGGAATCAAGCTACTAGACTGTCGCTGTCACGATTGATATTACAGTTGCCGCTCCCGACCTCCTCCCTCATTCGGGAATTGTGCGGCCATATGGCCCCGAGATTCGGCTGGAAATGTGCACTGCCTTGCTGCACGGGGCGATTGGGGGGGGCGCTGAATGACTGGGCGGCAAGAGGCCTGATCACCATGGGGGACCTATACGCGGATGGCGCTGTACTTCCTTATGAGGTATTGCAAGACAGGTTTGAGCTGGCCAGAGGGGACTACTTGATGCATATGGTGCTCATGACGGCCATTCAAGCACATTGGAAGGAGGGGCTGAGAGAACCTCCAACCTTGATGGCTTGTCAATACGTAGTTATGGCAGCGGGCACCATTAAGGCGATTACGTGTCTGTACCGTCGAGTGAAACACGAGAGACTCACCCCTCTGTGTCCACTTCGACAAAAATGGGAGGCAGAGTTGGGAGCGGAAATCCCTGAGAAAGTATGGGCGGGCCTACTGGAGTGAGCATGGAAAAGCACAAGGAACGCACGCTTCCAATTGGTACAATTTTATATACTCCACAGGGCTTATCTTACACCAGCTAAAATTAACCAGCATTTGAAAGTGAATTCGACAATGTGCCCGCACTGCAGTACAGTGGGAGCAGATTTCTTACACATGATGTGGGGGTGTCCTCAGCTGGGAACGTATTGGGAGGAGGTGGTAACACTACTGCAGGATGTTACAACTAGAGAAATAGAACCCGCCATAGGCCTCTGCTTGCTACACTGGTTTTCTCACACTTCTAAGAACAAGGTAACGAGCAAATTAATAGATTTAGGGCTATTACTGGCACAGAGGGAAATCACCGCCCATTGGAAGGCCAAGAAGGGTCCTAGCTATCGAAGATGGCAAGCCGAATTTCTTAAGTGGGCGGAATGCGAAGGGACTACGAGACTGCAGCTGGCAACCTGCACCAACAGTGAAAAGGCAATGGAGGTGGCAAGGGCCTGGAAGGCATTGGTGGTATTGTTAAATATACCGGAAACAAACTCTAATCTGGGTTCAGACACACCAGCATTAGATGTGACACCTTGAGGATGTCCCCTGTCCTGGGGAGGTGGACACTCTGGTATCTTATTTGGGGGCTACCTCTGGCAGACGAGAACTATGGCATTTCTTGATGTTCTATTTTTGATTAATACCAATTCAGCTGACTCATGTACTTATGAATAAATGTATATAGTTGTTACGCCTATTGGGTGGGGGGTGTGATACGGGGAAGAGTGGGAGTTTGTATTTAGGCACTCCCAGGTTCATGACGAGAGGGTGTTCATATCTTCCTTTTGACCTTTTGACAAGAGAGATTATTGTGATTAAATAGACATGTTGGGCGGCAGGGAAATACAGATAGCAGTTACTGGGGACTGCGAGTTCTAGCGATATAAACATTTCCTTGCTATTAGTAATTGTCCTAGTTCATACTATGCCTCATTGCATGCTAACCTGATTGCATAATTATTGCATATTGAATTTATATGTGTTGTTTGTATTAAACCAATAAAAAAATATATTTTTAAAAAATGGGACAGCAGTTTGTCTGACCAGGGGTTAAGGAAAAGAACTTGCATGCAGCCAGTCTGCTGTTGGGTAGCGAGGGTGTCTGAAAAGACAACTCCATCCACTGACTCATCTTTGGGGCTGTATGAGAGTATGTCAGGGAGAGGTTCACTCTCTGTCTCCTGATCCTCACCAGTCACCATCAGCATGGGGATATCAGCCCTGCATTGGAAACGCTTAAGGTGGTTCACATGGATCACCTTTTTGGGTTTCTTGCTTGTGCCCAGGTCAACCAAATAGGTGACCTCACTTTTCTTTTCTGAGATGGGGTAAGGGCCACTCCATTTGTCCTGGAGAGCCCTTGGTGCCACTAGCTCCAAAACCCACACCTTTTGCCCTGGTTGAAATTCTACCAGTGCAGCCTTTTGGTCATACCATTGCTTCGGGAGCTCCTGGCTGGCCTCAAGAGTTTTGGAAGCTTTTTCCATGTACTCTGCTATTCTGTACCTTAGGCATAGTACATAGTACACAATGTCTTGTTTTGGTTCCTGGAGAGGCTGCTACCAACCCTCTTTTACAAGACAGGGATGGCCAACCAGAAGTTCAAAGGGGGAAAACCCTACCCCCTTCTGAGGCACCTATCTGTAGGTGAAAAGCAAGTATGGTAAGAGGACATCCCATCTCCGTTTGAGTTTTTCAGAGAGTCCCATAATCATGCCTTTCAATGTCTTATTTATCTCAGCGAACCCACTGAGAGATTTTCTTTACTCCGACTTCTCAGTCACGGAACTTTCGAGAGTTTACGCCAATATCTAGTCTGCCCTAAGGCGCTTTAAAGTTTTTTTAACCTCGCCCTGAAGAAGCCCATGTTTGGGCGAAACGCATTGGCTGTATCGAACTTTGAGCACATCAAGAATAAAGACAACATAAGAATAGAAGCATCAACGTGGACTCTTTAATTTTTCGTACTTTATGTATATACTGCAAAAATCCTCCAACGTATTGCCTCTCATACCCCTGTGAATGGTCTTATTAAACCTCTCAACAAGACCATTGGTTTGTGGGTGATAGGGTGTTGTAAAACTTGTACTGCATTCCACACTCTTTCCACATATGCTTCAGGAAAGCGGATATCAAGTTTGACTCTCTGTCTGAAACCACCTCCTTGGGAAACCCTACCCTGCTGAAGACACCAATGAGGGCCTTGGCTACTGCAGGAGCTGTAGTAGTCCTAAGGGGTATTGAATCAGGATACCTAGTGTTATGATCCACTACCACTAGTATAAATGTGTTCCCTGATGCTGTGGGAGGTTCAAGTGGACCCACTATGTCCTCACTTACCCTTTCAAAGGGAACCCCAACTACTGGTAGTGGAATGAAGGGGGCCTTTGGGTGTCTACCTGTTTTGCCATTGGCTTGACAGATGACACAGGAGCTGACAAACTCTTATACTTTGTGAGACATCTGGTGCCAGTAAAAGTGGCTAACTAGCCTTTCCCAGGTTTTGGTTTGGCCCAGATGTCCAACTAGGGGCATGTCATGAACTAAACTTAGTAGGAACTCCCTGTACTTCTGAGGCACTACCACTCTCCTAGTGGCTCTAGGGTTGCGGTCTGTGGCCTCAGTGTACAGTAGTCCCTCCTCTTAATAGACTGTGGGTACCACTGGCCTCACCCTTTTTCTGGGTAGCAGCTTGCTCCCTCAGGCTTTCAAGATTTGGACAGTCCTGCTGTCCAAGGCACAGCTCTTCCCTGGAGAGTTCAACCTGGTAAGAGTCAAGCCCCATGGGCTCAGCTCCCTCTGGGGTTTCCAAGTCCCCTCCCTAAGGAGAGGGGTCCTTATCATTTTGCTGTACAGAAGCTGGTTTCCCAGTATTCCTACCTTTCCTCTTCGAAAGGTTGGGCCATTCTTTCAGGCTCCAATACTTCTTGTCCACCCTGATTTTGTCTCCGTGCTCTAGCCTTTCCACACACAATCTCAGGGATGTCCAGTATTGCTGCATGGGTTTTTAATTCTACCTCAGCCCATGGTGAGGTTTCCAGGTCATTACCAAGCAGACAGGCAGCTGGAAGCTTTGGAGAGACTACTACCAGTTTCAGGCCAGTAACCCCCCCCCTCCACCCACCCCAGTCTTGTTATATGTCCGTTAGGGTCATTCTCGACATTGCTAAGTTAGCATGAGCCTTGCTGCCATGAGGTTGCTTTTGCGCACGTTACTGCATGACTTTATTTTGCAAGACTCTGTTTATGCCTTTCACATGAGAACTTTCTTCTTTTCGCGTTCTGCTAGTTCCTGGAGTTTAGTCTGAACACAATGTGCAAGGTCGATAAACATGCCCCTTGTTATCCTGTTCTGGTCAGTCCCTAGCACCTAGACAAAACATACTAAACATAGCTGCACTGCTGGAGAGCTCGTGCTTTGATATTACGGGGATGCATGTTGTTCAAAAACACTTGGCGAGAGTCCTATCCAGGGAGAAGAGCTATGCTGTTCCTATGATATAAAACTTTCCATCTAGGCTTTAAGGTATAGGGTCTGCTGAGATCTTCCTTTATATAATAAACCTCAACTTACCAAGTGGAGGGTGTTAGGCCGTATAGTCCTTTTTCCACTGTCTGTATATAATGACATCCCCTTGTGTATTCTATGGTATTGTAACAATGCTAACTGTGCTAGGTTTATGCATTTTGCTGCTGGTAGTGGCTCATATACTGCATTATAGAGCACGTTAGTTAAAATAAACATTTTGAACTATTACAGTTACTCTGCCAATCCTTATTGTGGACAAGTTTGAATGAGTGAACAAAAGGGTATGTCTTGCTCCCACGATTCCTGAGAGAGTCTGAAGTGTTGTGTTCTGGTTTGTCTAATCAATTGTAGCTTTGTGATTATGTAGGAGAACGAATGAGACACTATAGCCAGTTGGTTTTGGGATTTTGGGTACTAAGGTGGTAGGAAGGTACAACCCCTATACACTGAGGTCCTGTTTTCCTGCGCATAGTTCTGTGTATGTGCAGAATCCCTGCAACATGGCACCGCCAACGTTTGGTCTGGTTTTTATTTGTGAGACGCCTGAGTAGTGCTTGTGCTTGTCCACAATTCCCTAACTTCTGTTTCCGGAGACAGCTGTGATGGTGAAGCCCCCTATATTGTGATATGTTATAGGTTTTTCAAACTTGAATTTTAAAAGGTCTTTCTCTTTTAACCTTTTGTTGCGCTGCCACGCATAGGTTGTTGTTCTCTATTTTTCATTATGGCGGTTGATATTGCGCCTCCTAACCACGCGCCGCTCAGGGCTTATTTGACTCAATGTGGGGTACCTGATGCAGGTGTGACGCTTATCTTTGTTGTAGAAGCGGATCCTGCATTCCGCTTCGAGGTATTTTATTTTTGGGTCACCTTTCCGGCAATCGATGGGACAGACAATTTGTTTCACACGTATACTGCCACTGCGACTCCGCAGGAATATAGGCCATATAGATCTCTTGAGTTTCCGCTCACGGCTTGGCAACACCAAATATGGTTTAATGGCGCCCTTCCTCACCCAATGCCACCGGTCCGTTTAGGTCCCTTATCAATAGATGGGGCCACTTGGCCCGTTTTGACTGGGTGCACCCTGCACCCAACTTATCTCACTGCTACAGTCATAGAGCTACACGTATTACATACTTCATTAATACGTATACATAGAGCTGTTATTCAGTTCATGTCACACAACTTCCAGGTGGGGCCACCTGGCGTTGCTGCACAACCACCTGCACCTGGTGGTGTGACCATCAGTCCTTTGATGGTTAATTCGGTAACGGGCAAGCGTCCCCTGAATAAGGATGAAATTCCTTATTGGCTTGCAGAGAAATTTGGGCAACTTGAAGCTGTTTTTCCTAATACCACACCTGTGGAGAAACACAGGATTTTGACAATAAGTTTACCGAAGGACTTGGTTCCCGAATTAGCGGATTGTAACACTTGGGGTAAAGTGTTTGCGGCGGTATGTTTGATGTGTTTTGGCACCCCCTCAATGACAGTGCTCCCTTCAGTGATATGACGTGTTTTCAGGATGGACATGGGGCCGAGGCGGCCCTGGAGTTCGGAATGAGTCTGGTGGGGGTGTTCGATATTGTTGCCGATATGACCTCGCTAATGTTAAGGGTGATGCAGAACCCAGAGTATTCGACTCCCTCCCTTCCTCTCCGAACCCACAGAAATCAACTGCTGTGTACCCTAGGGATCCTCACTCAGCCCCACGCTCTTCAACATCTAGATGGCCCCCCTCGCCGCCATCGTCAGACAGCATGGGCTCAGCATCATATCCTACGCCGACGACACCCAGCTAATCCTCTCACTCACGAAGAATCCCGGTGACACTAGACTCCGCTTCCATGAAGGAATGCAGAATGTGGCAGGATGGATGAAGAACATCTGCTTGAAGCTCAACGCTGAGAAGACCGAGGTCCTCATCCTCGGACCATGCTCCTCCACCTGGGCCAACACCTGTCGGCCCTCCGCCCACGGGAACCCTCCCACCCCTACAGACCATGCTCAGAACCTCAGCATCATCCTCAACTCCTCGCTCTCCATGAACCGCCTGGTCAACGCCGTTGCTTCGACTAGTTTCAACTGCCTTTGCATCTTCCGTAAGACCTTCAAATGGATCCCCCCGACTGTAGTAAGACCGTCACCCACGCACTCATAACCAGCAGGCTGGACTACAGCCACGCCCTTTACGCTGGGATCAACAGAACTCTTCTACACAAACTCCAGACCATCCAGAACGCCGCAGCCAGACTCGTCCGCGGAACACAGCGCCACGAACTCTTGACCCAACACCTTCGAACCCTTCACTGGCTCCCTATCGAGAAGAGGGTCACCTTCAAACTCCTCACCCATGCCTACAAATCCCTCAACAACATCGGACCCAAATACCTCAACGAGAGAGTATCCTTCCACATACCCAAGAGGAACCTCCGCTCCGCCGACCTCGCCCTGGCAGAGGTCCCCCGCATCTGCAGAAACAGAACTGGCGGGAGAGCTTTCTCCTTCATCGCAGCCAAGACCTGGAACGAACTCCCTTTGAACATCAGAAGCTCCCCCACCCTGCACACGTTCAGGAAGGACCTCAAGACCTGGCTCTTCAACTGAGCTGGAACCGCTCCCCCCTGCGCCTTGAGACCCTCACCGGTGAGTAGCACACTTTATAAACCCCCTGATTGTTTGATTGATTGATTGATGCTGTCAGCTTGCAGGTGGCACAACGCCTGGAGGCTGTTGCGGATGCGGACAGGCCATGCGAATTGCTGAAGATTATTGCTAAAGCATATAAGTCCATAGGGCGCAATAGTCTGGGCGTTAACAGGCACATGCATCAAACACAAAATTAGCGATTCCTTTATTGCGAAAAATAAGGAATCGCAAATAAGGAATCGCTAATTCCTATGCAACAACGGAATAGCGATTAATCAGCGATTCGCTAAAAATCGCAAACGCTATTTGCAATTTCACCTAATCCACCCGCAAATAAGGAAAACTTAATTGCGATAATGAAAATAGCGAACTCGCAAATTGCGAGTTCGCAAATAGCGAAATCGCTAATAGCGAGGTTGCATTTTAATGCATAGTGATGATATCACTACCAGGAAGTAAGCCAGCCCATGCTTCATTCAGGGCTCAGTTGCTGTGAGAGGAGGAAGCTGACTGCAGGAGCAGGACAGTACAGCCAAGAACTCTGTTTGCAGACCTGTTTCCAGACCAAAATGGATCCAACTACATCTGGGGAGAGTACAACAGGGCGGAAATGCAAAATTAAATTCAGTGAAAAGGAAATTGACACACTTATAGAGGATGTAGTAATAAGCCATGACAAGCTCTTTGGCAAACTTTCACTGTAGGTCCCAGAGGCACAAAAAAGAAAAATCTGGCTCAGGATCCCGAGTAGACTAAATGCAGTGGGGGGTTACACACCACTCAATTGAAGAACTTAAGAAGTGGTGGTACGACCTGCGCAGCCGGGCAAAAGAAAGGATCGCTGAGAGGCTGCAGGAAGCCAAGAAGACCGGAGGGGGACCACCAACACAGCCTGCAAACACGCCCATGGAGTACCTGGTAGAGTCCACACTCCAGCCTGAAGCTGTGGTGGGAGTGACGCAGCTGGACACATTTGGAGCGGCCAACACAACTCAAGGTAAGATGCATGCAAGTGACCATTACAAGAGACATATTGTAATTAGCACATCACCCCAGTACAGCACAAATATTCAGTAAGAAACTCCAGTACACATTTTCAAGCCACAACTAAGTGCATTATGGGAGACACAGGCAGGGCAGGTGGGTTTGCAGGCAAACACACAATGAGAACTCAGAATACGTGAGCAATGTGTGACAATCATAAATTTATTATGAGCAAAATGATGCATAATGTGACATGACATCACACACAGAACTAATTAAGATTTGCACTGTTTAACATCACAGATGCAGAAGAAGGAGAGGCTGAGGAGAGTGACTGCATGGTCATCCAGGATACTCCGGCTGTGGATGGCATGGACACACTTGTGGTCCCACAGACAACAGCCCGTGCGCCCACTACACGCAGGGCTACAGTTGCTCCACTGCAGACCATGGAGACTGAGGATGAGTCCCAAAGCACGCCAGAGACAAACCAGGCTCAAGGCACACCCACACCGACACCTCAAGCACCGGTCCAGAATGGCACAGTCCCAAGTCGGAGGCGCAGAGCAAGGGCAGGGGTCACACTGCATGCGGCACAATCTAATGATGTCTGGGGTGGTCTGGAGGCACAGATGCTTCGTGTGCAGCGCCTGCAGGCTAGAAACATGTGGTTAGTGCAGGCACAAATAATCAAGATGGCAGGCAACATCGCTGGACTGACTGATTGCGTGAGGGAACTCACCACAGCTGTGGTGGAGGGCAACAGGCAGACGCAGGAGCTGACCAGGGTGATGAAGGAGGGACAAGTGACACAGACAAGACACCATCGCCAGTTGATGATTCGCTTGCACAGCTATACACGAGCAAACAATCGCCTGGGCACCAACACTGCACTGCTGGCCGGTCGGTCCATCAACATACAGACTGAGATGTCCCATTGTAGTGGGGATGTGGCCAGGGCACTGGGACAGGCGACAGATGCGGTGGAACAAAAGCAGGCTGCCACTGTTGGGGCCAACAATGTGACGGGAAGAGGGGAGTGAGGAGGCATCAAGCCTCAGTAGTTTGTTAATGCCTGTCACCACTGGCAGGAGGCACAACACTCGCAGCACAACACCCTCCGTATCCGACATGAGGGATGGAGGTGAAGCAGGCAAAAGGCGTCTGGGTGTGCGTGGGAGGAGGAGATAGACTGGCATGTCTAGAGACATTCAACAATGGTGAGGTAACCATTGCCAAGGACATTACTGGTAACTGACTTTCAAGTCAAATGTGTATAACTTTGAATATTTTTTGGTAATGGTATCCATGTGCTAATGTGCATTTGATACGTGTGCATCAACACTACAAATTATTTCATTTGAGCAAAATATAGTTCATTCAAAAGAAGCTGTGTATTGTCTCGTCATTACTCACATCACAAATAGTTAAGTTTGATTTCTGTACGTCTCCTGCGCCCTTCTGCTGCGCTTGCCTCATGTGCTGCACATCGTTGTGTCCGTTCCTGGTTGTCGTCTTCGGACTCACTGTCAGACACCTCAATGGGAATGCCTCTCCTTGTAGCAATGTTGTGTAACATGGCACACACAGCCACAATCCTGCAGCATTGTTTGGGTTTGTACTGTAATGCTCCTCCTGTCTTGTGTAGGCATCTGAAGCGGCTCTTTAACAGCCCAAAGGTGCGCTCAATGATGTTCCTGGTGGAGATGTGCGCAGCATTGTACCACTGCTCATTGGGGGTTGTTGGATTGAGGTATGGCGTCAATAGGTAGTTACGCACGGCGTAGAGTGAAATAAGAATAGGGTTAGTGTCGGTAATGCATTGGCATAAGTACAATGTCTGTGTGAAATCAAAACACATGTTTACCAAGCAGATGACCCTCTCCGAATTCCCCCCTGAGCATATGAGTGTGTATGCCACTCTGGTGAAATATGTAAGAATCATGGGCGCTTCCCGGGTATTGGGCCACAATGTCAGTAATGCTATATTTTGCATTGCAGACTACCTGTATGTTTAGCGAATTAATGCATTTCCGATTCCTAAATATATATTCATTGTCTGCTGGTGGACATATTGCTACATGGGTACAATCAATGCAACCTAATACATGTGGGAAGCGGGCTAGCTAATAGAATTTCATTTTGGTCTTATTCAGTTCATGTGTGGTTGTGGGGAAGCTAATGTGGAAGTTGATCCTTGACATCATGGCATGAAGGAATGATTTGAAGAAATGTGAAAGGACGCTTTGTGACACCCCTCCAGCTACTGCTACTACCCCCTGGAAACTGCCTGACGCAAGTAGGTGCAGGCAACATAAGACCTGCACATGAGTGGGTATTGCATTGGTCCTATGAGTCTAACGCCGCAATATGGGATCCAATTCCTCTATTAAGTCAAGGATCATGGCACCATTCAGCCTATACTTGTCGTATATTTCCTCTTGTTTGTCTAAGCAATGTAATGCGGACTCTGAAGATGCGCTCCTGTATTCTCCTCCTTCTGTGTGCTGCTGCCTGGAGCCTCATCCTCCTCGTCATCAGGTAAAGCGCTGCCATTGTGAATGGTTCTGAGGCATTCTCGGTGTGTTTAAGTAGGCTTCAGTTGGATTTCAGCTGTATGTTATTCTCACTCATGGTTACCACCTGGTTGGGATCCTTCTTAAATTGCACTTGCAAAATTGCGATTTTCTGTAAAATCGCTATTTGCGATTTTTCTTGCATTTGTTTGCGATTCCTTATTTGCGAATCACTGATTGGGATTTGCTAATAGTGAAATCGCAAATAAGGATTCGCAAAATATGTCTCAAAATATTTTGCGATTCCTTACTTTTGTAAATTTAGGTGTTTTCGCAGATTGTGGGTTCATGCATTGGAGTACAGTCATTTGCGATCGCAGACAGGCATATTTAGCGATTCGCAAATTTTGCGACCTGATTTTTGTTTGATGCATGTGCCTGTAAGCCTTTTACGCAAACACAGGCTCCAGGTCAAACTCAACAAAAAGCCCAGACTGAAAAGGATGGGCGCCCGTTCTTTCCTAAAAAGAACTGAAAAAATAAAAAACAGGGGCAGCAACAACAGAAGCAGAGTTTGAGTGCTGGATCACCGACACCCGAGTGTTCTGAGAATACTTATGACTATTGCGCGACGGCATGAAAATTAAGACTCCTGATAGATTTCAAGTCCCTGATCAGCGCTCTCCTCGTTCTTTACAGGACACATCGGACTCTCAAGTCGGTGGTGGGGAACGCCAGGATAGTGGCAAAGGTTTGGCCACACAACAGGGATGGGATCAACCTCGACAGTTTGACGTTAAAGCCAAACAAGAGGATCTGTCTTGTTTTTTGACCCCGGTATCAGAAGAAGAAAGTTGCCGCTTTAACAGCAAAATATGCCTCAGATGGTGAGAACACGATTTCTAGATTGGACATGGGTGGTGACTCTGCTCGACAGGGTGGAGGAGGTTACCATAGTGCGAGAGGCACTGTGTCCTTGTCTGGAGGCGAGAGCAACTGATACATTCATTACAGTAGAGAGAGCAGATCCACGAGCTGCCCCCCAGATAGACTCTATGAAATAGTCTTCCAAATTTAAGGTGATATACAGCGTACAATCACAGCGGTCTTCTGGGAAAATCTTACCTCTTCATATGACATTTTGTTAGTAGAGGCAGATTGGCAACTTCCATTTATGCTAGCCACTCCCAACAGTGTTCCGTAATCAGGTGGACTGGGATAGAGATTCCCCATCACATGAGATCCCGTTATGGTCTATGCCACAGCCGCAATATCCAATCAAACAAGAAGCTAAAGCTCCAGTTTGTGACATTCTGACTCAGTTGGAGTATCAGGGAGTAATTGAATCCTGCGTATCACTGAAGAATAATCCTCTTTTTCTGGTATCTAAACCTGATGGATCGTATCGCATTGTCTTAGATTATCGAAATTTGAATAGTCATTGTCTTACATTTGCGGTACAAAACACACACAGCTCTGCACTAGTGAATAGTCTAATTCGTAAGAAATACAAGACTACACTGGATATATCCAATGGTATCTATATTCACAACTTGGCTCCTTAGAGCAGTGACTTGACAGCATTCACCACAGTCGGAAATCCGAAAAAGTTTACACGCTTGCCTATGGGGTATAAGAATAGCCCTTGGGGCTTTTGCTGCATGTGTTGTGTTTTTGCTACATAGCATAGGCCTTGATGCGTTCTCGTACGTTGATGACATTTATCTGACGGACAATGAACTAATGCCACATCTTGTCCGAGTCGACCGCATTATTTTGTTGTTTGCTGACTTTGGATACAAGTTCAATTTTGCAAAATCACACATCGCATATTTTGCGGTGTTCTTTTTGGGTTACAAGCTCAATAATGAAGGTAGGGGGTTAGCCCCCAACTTTCTGGAGAAATGTGCACAATTGTGACCTCCTTCTACACTAAAAAAGCTTCAGTCTCTGCTGGGATTTTTGTACTTCAGGAGGACATACATTACCGATTCTGCCCAGCATATCAAACCGCTATATGCGTTGATAACCTACATTTTCTTCGGCCAGCTGGCTTACGGAACATACCTCAATTCTGCAATCTTTGCAATCAGATTTGCTTGCTACTAACTACTTATTGACGCGTGATAATACCACGAAACAGGTAATGCATATAGTACCAGGGACAGTGGGTTTCACTTACTTAACGTTCAGTGAGGGTGACACAGTACCTATTGCTTCAAAATCACATTTATACACATCGGCTGAAATGCGGTTTTCCAATACTGAAAAAGTTTTGACACAGCGGTCCAGATGGCAATTCTGAAAGAACGCTCTCTGGCACAGGGAAAATGCATTCTTATGGTCACGCCTCTCCCTGCTTTAGAAGCCGTGACTAAGGCGAGTGTACCAAACTCTAAGGCTTTACATCCCTGTTGGATTCAATGGGCTACGTCTTTGACATCGGCTGATGTCACGTTTATCTTTGATCTTGCTCTTCAGACATAGGAGTTTTGCAGTATGAACATGTTCATCCTCCTCCACTGTTGTTGCTTCATTTGGATGAGTACAAATGTATCATCTACACTGAGCGATCAGCTCAACTGGCCGTCAGTTCCAAACACGCTTATTCAGCAGCTTGCGCTATTGTGGCTGGCACAATTGTCAAAGTCTTCCAGCAGCTATTGCTGCTACGAAGGATGGAACTGCTCCTCCTCAGGGTTTCCCTTCTAAGTATTCTTATCATTTATCTCCAGAACAAGTTCCTTATGCTACCATTCCGTCAGTTGGGGATCGGCTGATTCCCAACAAGGACTGCAGACTTGCTTTGATCGTTGCCGCACACGAAGGCATGGCTTCTGCACATGCCGGTGTGTCTGCAACAGTCTCCATTTTACAGCAACATTACTGGTGCCGTGGTTTATATGAACAGACCCGTAATTATGTACTTTCATGTGACATTTGTCAACAAATTAAGCCATCCACGGTCTCAAGCCCACCACAAACACAGCTGTGTATATCCAATCAGCCTTTTGGCTGTGTGTATCTTGATCACTGCGGTCCGGTCTCCTCTAATACTGCATATAAAGATATCTTGGTTGCAGTTGATTGGTGCTCTAGATTCCTTCGGGTTTGGCCACAACGCAGTGCTGACGCTTGAAATGTCACTAGAGATTTGCGTGTCTTTGTCAGGATGTTTGCCTGAGGCACCTTCCATTCTGACCAGGGTCCAGCATTCGCCTCTAAGGATGCGATGATGTCAATGGGGGTGCAGGTACAGTTTTTGTCTCCATATAGGTCTGAGGGCAATTCCATAGTGGAGCGAATGAACCATGACTTAAAGCAATCTTTGACAGGTATAGTCTTAGGTACTGGCAGGAACTGACTGGCCCACTTGTATGGGGTTCAACGTGCACTAAATAATCTCCCTAGAAGATCTATGAGTGGGCGGACCCCATACGAAATGCTCTTTGGCATTAAAATGTTTGTGCCTGACATTGATGGTCTAGACATCGTGGCGGCTGCCGCAAACTTTTACGTAGATAATCATTCTGCTATGTTACAGGACCTACAAATGACCTGTGACAGCTACACAACTGAACATTTACCCTCTTCCAATGATGCAACACTGCTAATTCCAGTAGCCCGCTGGCTTCCTAAGATTGGAGATCTGGTACGAGAAAAGCTGGAGAACAAAAAATAACTTGGCCCATCTTATTGTGCACTGGTTCCAGTAATTGGATTGAAGGGAACTTGTACAGTCATTTTACCACCTTTACCTGTTCGCTAAGACAACAGATATATCTCAGTGGACAATGTCAAGTTACACAGTCTGGTCGATTCTGAATAGTGTCACGCCTCCAGTTTCGTGCAAGGCAGTTTCATTGAATCCGCTGACTTCATTCTCGTCCACTAATGCCCGTGTGGGCGAGGGAGTGATGGACACTACTATTGACCTTTCACCTGTTCTGCTTCCATCCTTTTCTAATACAGACGTCGAGTATACTTACCCTACAAATGAGTCTAATAGTGGAGTGCCAAACAATCCTCGACAACATCGCGCTGATCCGGCACTGCCACCTCTAATAAACAGAACTGCAAGCGCTTACTTTGGAGATCATGCCAGCTTCTCCTCTGACTCATCCTCCTCGTCTTCCACTTTAACACTTCCACCTACAAAACTGTGTATTTGTATCTCTTGGTTCAAGAAGACTTACCTGGTCCCGCCTTGGACCTACATCTGGTTGGTACTTATCCTAATTTTCCTCTTCATGTCGATTGGATTTGTGACATTGTTTTTTTTGCTAATCAATGGTCCTTATTTGCCAGAACGCTCTGCTGTGAACTTGGTCGACGGAGTTCTGGCACCTCATACATCGTCCCATATCATGAAAAGTGATCAAACGCTTGTTAACATTTCGACTTTCCCGGTAGCTGATGGCATCATATGGGATTAAGTAGCTTTTAAAGTCTACAGTCTGATGGAAGTCCTTCAGATATCATACATGTTTCGCGTCTCCTTAGGAGATGTGGTGACACAGGACATACATTCCGATGATTGGGATGTGCAAGCTGTGCATTCATTGTTTTCTGATTGAAATATTATGCTGCTTTTGATGCTGAAGATTTGCATTTAAATTCTGCCAATTAAGCTGATGTATTCTGTTATCAACATTATGGGCATCACGGCTTACACAAAACAAGCACGTTACGACCTGTCTTTAATTACACTCAGTGGGAACATTGTCCAACTCCCGTCCAAGGGAGTTCTAAAACACTTCGGGATAAGTTTGCTTATTTTACCGATTATAACACGTCTGATCCAGAATCCTATTTTTTTTTTTTTTTAAACTTTTTATTAAACAGTCTTAACATCAGGTACAGTGGCACATAGGTCAGTAAGGAGGTTACAGAGGATTCAAATATACGTATAAGTCTAGTAGGATGGCTCATTGGAAATCACGGGGAGGGGGAAACATCGCTGTTCAGGTCACGGGGAGGAGTACAAATTCCGCCACGATAGGTATTCCAGGGAGCCCACATCTTAGACCACTTCCGGGGGCAGCCCCGGGCCATATACACAGTCTTTTCTCTTAGCATACACCAATCCAGGTCTTTTTCCCAATCTTTAATCGTGGGTGCATGTGAGGCCCCCCAGAGCTGCGCTATATTCCTCTTGGCAACCATGCAGCCGAGTGTGACCCATTGCGTGGTGTGTGTGTTAAGGTCGGTTGGTTCCCAGATGTTAAGGAGGCATCTGGATGCTTCTGGCTTAATTTCGACCTCCAATGTTTCGCTCATGACTATGTGGATTTTACGCCAGTATTCCTGGATTTGTTCACAATGCCAAATAATGTGGATGAATGTGCCCGTCTGGGTGCACCCTCGTCCACAAGACCCGTCTGTCAGTCCACCCATGCTCACCAGTTGGGGACACATTATATAAATCCTGTGCAGGATCTTTAGTTGCACTAGGCGAAGCCGGGCCGGGATCGCAACAGTCTTGGTGGAAGAGAGCGCAGTTACCAGCCTTCGTCGTCTAGTTCGACTCCATCTCCAGTCCATTTCTCATGTAGTGACAGTAAGGGGTCGTCCATGTTATTGATGAGCTTTCGATAGGTGAGGGAAATAGCCTTTTCGGGTAGGTGACCATCCAATAGTCTGTCCTCTAGAGGGGAGCTATCTGGTAGAGGGGAGTTACAGGGCAGTGTTGTCTGTAGTGCGTGACGGATTTGGAGGTACTGAAACCGCTCTGTCTCCATGAGGGAGTATTGCCTTTGGAGAGTGTCAAAAGGCTTCACGCCCTCTGTGCTCCACAGGTCCCTAATGTGGGAGATGCCAATCAGGTCCCACTTGTCGAAACCCTTGGAGTGTCCCAGGTTTCCTAGCTTTTGCGAGTCCCATAGGGGAGTGGCGAGAGTCAGTCTATTGCTCCAACCGAGTGATTTGGTTGCGGCATGCCACATTTTGACTGTGTGATTGGTAGGACCAGTAAGTGGGTATCTGTCTGGTTTGGAGTACAGTGCGCGGATGAAGGTCCCGTTCGGAAGGAGCCATCGGTCCATATTGAATCTTGGGTCGTCAGGGCGGCCGTAGGTGCAATGATCAATTGCCGTAAGGTGTGCTGCCCAGTAATATTTTTTGATGTCGGGTAGCCCAATACCACCGTCATACCAGCTGAGCGTTAATTTTTGTAGGGCAATACGCGGTCTCCCACCCCATAGAAGGTCTCGCTGGAGCCCTTCAATCTCTTTGAAATATGAGTTCGGGACAGGATCAGCCGAGTTTTGTAGGGCATAGAGGAAACGGGGTAGGGACATCATTTTAAAAAGGGCCGCCATGCCCAATAGTGAGAGCGGGAGCATCTTCCAATTCATGATATCCCTTTTGAGTCTCTGCAGGGGGGGGACAAAGTTACGGGCATATCTGACCGAGAGGTCAAGAGAAATAAATACGCCTAGGTATTTGAAGCCCTCCGAAACTATAGATATGGGACAGTTCCGGGTTAATGGAGAGGGATCCCCACAGAGGACATATAGGTGAGATTTTTGCCAATTAACACGGAATCCGGAATATTTGCCGAAAGTGTCTAGTATGACAAACACGGCAATAAGGGATCTCTTAAGGGATGTGAGATACAAAAGAATATCATCCGCATATAGTGAGATTCGGTCTTCCCAATCTGCCGACCATCGCATCCCTCGAATCATTACATCCTTACGGATCCATGCTGCAAGGGGTTCGAGGGCCAAAGCGCATAATAAAGGAGAGAGAGGACATCCCTGGCGGGTCCCTCGGCTGAGCGTAAATGTCTCAGATTTTTTATTGTTTACGACTACCTGGGCCATAGGTATGTTGTATAGTAGGTGCACCCATTGACCAAAAACCGGTCTGAATCCCAGTTTCGCAAGTACGGCAAAAAGATAGGACCATTCAATTGTATCGAATGCCATTGTGGCGTCTAAGGAGACTATGACTGCATCTTCACGTATTGTCGAGGCCCTTCCCATCACTCTGTGCAATCTGCGCAGATTCAGAGCAGTGTTCCTTCGTGGCATAAACCCTGATTGATCAGGATGCACTAAATCCCCAATTACCTTGATTAGTCTATTAGCTAGTACTTTAGCTAGGATTTTGGGTTCTGCATTCAGCAATGAAATGGGGCTGTAGGAGGCACAGTCTGTTTTGGGTTTCCCGTCTTTATGAATTGTAACAATAGTGGCTATTCTCTGGTCAAAGGGCAGTGATCCCTTTTCAAGGCTATCGTCATACATGGATTTCAAATATAAGGCTAATTTATCGGGACGGAGCTTGTACAATTCAATTGGGATTACGTTTGGGCCAAGGGCCTTACCTGGGTGGAGTGCTCGTATCGCAAGTGCTATTTCATCAGCGTTGAGGGCAATATCCATAAACGCTCGGTCAGCTTCTGAGAGTGTGGGAAGGGAGATATCTCTGATATGGTCGGAGGCGTCTGATTCTGTGTAAGGTGCCACCGAGCTGTAGACTGTGTGGAAGTGGGTTGCAAAGTGGTTAACTATGTCATGGGGGTCCGTTATGGGAGAGCCGTCAGCATCTCTAAGTTCTGGAACAAGCCTACTGGAGTGCTCTCTTTTATCAAGCCAGGCAATTAGCTTTCCAGCTTTGTCTCCCCAGTCATAGATTCGGCCCAGCTTGTCCTGCCCCAATATTTTGGCATGATCGGGAACCAGGGCCCGGTATTTGTCCTGACATAAACGGAGGGAGTGAAGGGCTGCAGGAGTGGTGTCAGAGTTTACGTCTTGTTCAAGACGGTAAATTTCGTGCTCGAGATCAGAGATGTCCTTGAGCCTTTCCTTTTTTGAGCCTGCAATTAGGGAGAGGGCGTGGCCTCGGATCACTGTTTTAAAAGCTTCCCATAACCCCTGGGGGGACTCGACGGTATGTTTGTTTTCCAAGAAGTAGCTGTCAATGGATTTGTTAAGGTCCTTTCGTATTTTGGGGTTTTTGAGGTACCAGGGATTTATAGGGGCGATGCGCCCAACTTGCGTATGATCAAGGATCATATGGACCCACAGAGGGGAGTGATCGGAAATACCTATGGCTAGATGTCGGATTTCGTGAATATCTGTGACTTGTGGGGCCGGAACAATTATGACAGGATAGGCTTTTGTGTGCCCCAGAGTGGAAAGTGTGCTGAATCTTATCTGGGTTGTAAGTCCTCCACCCGTCCACCAAGCCCATCGCCTCTAAAAAACTGGAGAAGGAATGCACGGCCTGGGGTATCGTACGAGGAGGGTGTCTGTCGAGCGAGCCCGCCAAGACTGAGTTGAAGTCGCCGCCGAGCACTAGGTGACCATCGGGCAGTGTTAGCAGCACAGCGCTGAGGTCGGTGAAAGTTACGGATTGTAGCCCTGGGGGATGCGTATATATTGACATGAAAGTAATGGTTCGGCCCTCCCAGGTACCAGTGATCCCAGCATATCTCCCTCGGTCGTCAACATATGTGGACGTACTAGATAAGGGGAATGATTTCCTTTGCATTTTACCCGCCCCTCTTGAGTTGAGCAAAGCCAGCGCGTACCACCATTGAATATCCCCATCTGTGCATTGCCTTACATACGTTCCCTATAAGGTGAGTTTCCTGGAGCAATACAATGTCCGGTGAACGTCTCTTGATATATTGTAACACCACACATCTCTTAATTTTATCCCCCAACCCGTTAACGTTCCAACTTAAGATTTTCACTTCTGTGTTTTGCTGTGTACCCATGGACCTGCGTGTGTAGCGTGACAGGTTACTTTGTAAACAGGGACTGTACCATTGAAATAACATAAGAAATAGTAAACAAAGAAAAGGAACAACAACCCCTCCCAACAACCCCCCACCCTGCTTCCCTGCACTCTGGGCTCAAAACTGCCCATTAGTAAAACAAATGAACAGTGCCTGTCGCCCAACATGTGACTTAAAGAAGAACGTGGGGGGAGGCCTTAGTGCCCCATCGACCCCCCCCACCTTTATAGTTTATAGGTGCATTATAAGGGAGAAAGCCAAAATGCGGAATATTGAATGCTTCAGTAGTCTGGTGGCCAATTCAGCAGGAGACTGAGGAGTGGCAGGAGACTGTGGGCGGAGTTCAGTCCACGGAGAGAAAAGGAGGGAAGGAAGCAAAAAAGGCCATCTGAGTAGAGTACACTTTCCGTTTCAATGGTCGCTGGGGCTTCTCTCCGGCGATGGTCTCCAGCTGTCCAGTGAGATGCCACCTCTGGCAAGTCGAAGAATCAGGTTTTCCCATCAACCTCAACGCGTAAATGCACGGGGAAGAGCATGGCATATTTAAGTCCTTTTTCCCGTAGCCGTCGTTTAACATCCAGGAATGAGCGCCGACGCATCTGCACTGTTCGAGTGAAATATGGGAAGAAGGTAATTTTGGAATTGCCCAGCGGGACCGGAGGAGCGACCCTGGCAGCTTGAAGAATGGTGTCTCTGTAATTCAGCAGCCGAGCTAGTATCGGACGGGGTGGGGCTCCTGGCCTCGGACGGCCTCCGGGCACTCTGTGTGCTCTTTCGATCACGAACAGGTTGGACAGTCCCTTCGGTGTAATCAGATTTTCAATGAACAGGTCTACGCCAGGTCCCTCCGCTTTCTCCGGCACTCCAAGAATGCGGATGTTATTGCGTCGTAGGCGCCCCTCATAGTCGTCCAGCTTGTCTTCTGCGAATCTACGAAACGCTTGGAGCTCTTTGACATCAGTCTGCAATTGTGAAGTGTCTTCCACAAGGCTGGCGGTGGTGATCTCCAGCTGCTTGACTTTTTCTCTGTTTTTGGTGAGGTCAGCCCTGATCAGCGTCACTTCAGATGATAGGGTGTCAATGGATGTGCGAACCCCAGTGATTGCCTCCATTAAGTCTTTCATTGTGGGTTCAGAGGGATCCTGCTCTGTACCGCTGTGCTGCTTGTCGCCTGGTCCCTTGCGTTCGGGTAGGTCTGCCTTCGGGCAGGTGTATCGATCAAGCCTGCTCTGCTGGGACGTCTTTACTCCTTTAGCGTTGGACATGACGAGGGATGTGTGGACATGTTAGGCCAATGGTGCACTGGTTGGTGAGTACACTGGGTCAGGGTCGTTGCCCCACAAAACCTGGGGATGGGTGCCCAGCACGTTGCCCGCAGTTTGTTCACATTAAACAGCTTCTCGCAGCGGCCCCTCACTCCCACCGCGTCGTGGTGCCCCCCCCCAGCCACGGACAGCGACCTCGGCTTGACAGGCTTCAGGAGGTGCAATTCAGAACGGCATGGGGGCAATACCCCTGCCGTTCCCTTTGGCGTAGGCCAACCGTGGTAACTCAGATGGAGGAGCTAGAAGAAGGAAAGGATGAGAGGGGGGGCAGTGCAAGGGGCCCCTAACAACTGGCACCCCCAGGGCACGCAGAATGAGGGGTGTCCAATGTGTCCATACAAGTACAGGCCCCTTTAGGGTTTCCAATTGGCCCAAACAAAGAGCAGGTCGCTTCGTTGGGGGGAAAAAGGGTCCATGAAGCCCAAGGATCAAAGGCTGCAAGTCTCAGCACATAGGCCTCACACTCGATGTGTAGCCTTACCAGGATGACGCAGGAGCGGCCCGTTGGTCCCTCGAGGTGCTGCTGTAGCGGCTACAGCCACACGGGACGGCGGCTCTTGTATAGAGGGTCCCCCAGGTCACTCTCACCACAGCACCAGCCCCAGGCGAATCCACTGCCCTGCGACCGCAGGGCCCAGCGCCTCACTGCGGCCGGCCGCCAAAGTCTCAATGTTCGGTGCCCGGTCTCGTCCCGTCAGGCCCCGCTCTCAGGCCGCTGACCCCAAGCCAGGGTATGGTGATGCTTCGCCGCGATTCCAAGGCACCGGGAGACATCGCTGTACCTCACGATCTCTGACCGCGGCCCCCCGGGGATGGGGGCACGCCGGCACCCTCTGGGTCAAGGACGGCAGGCTCCACCACTCAAGGCCCCAGCCTGTCTTCGCCGCAGGCCCGAAGACGCCGAGTAGGATATCTCCGGTAACCGACGTCTGCCTTTTCTCAGGGCTGCAGCATCCGGCACCGCTTTCCACCCGGTGTTAACTTTTGCACCAGGGAGTCGGATTAATGTGTCGGATTGGCAAGGCAGGGGAGGAGGGCTACGGAGAAGCCCTAGCAAGCGGCCATGTCGGTTTGCCATGAAGCCACGCCCCCCAGAATCCTATTTGGTTAAGTTACATTCTTCATCGCAGCCCAAATTTATTCTTACCCATACTAAATTGATCTATTCCACTTACTGGAATTGGCCAAACAAGGTTATGGTCACTGGAAAGATACAATTGATTTAAAATCAATGTGGGGCACTAAAGCTTGGCAGGTCCAAGGTACTGAAGCCCGGCATCGTGCCTGCCTGATTCCGGCTCAAATTTTATTTTTAAATGATACAGTACACCAGACCACATGTTTTGGCGACTGCTAAAAATTTGAATATCCCATCAATCCCCTCCTTAGCGGAACATGACAATTGGCGCGCAAAAACTAATTATACAGTCGATGTATTACAAGCTTTGTTTCGCAATGACACTTTTAATATTTCTGACATTGACCAATCCAGTTGGTTGTTCTGGCAGACAAGTTCAAATGCATGTCAACTGCGTTTTTATAATGTAACTCCAGGTTTCACACAGGTGCCTCGGTCATCAAAGAGTACCCCTAGGTATGAGAACATGGACACTTTAGTTAGCTCGACCCCAGTATAATAAAATCTGGCCTTGGCCGCCTTTCGTGAACCTATGGTCCTGGCATGTGACTTATTAAGATTTGTAATTAAATCCAAAGAATCCATAAAATCTATAAAACAATTTAAAAGTTGTTGCAAACCCCTTGCAGTTCTGGACAATAAAACCGCATCATCAGCGTACAGAAGTGCGGGGATCATCTTGGTGCCAGCCCTGGGTATGTTTTTGCAGCAAGATATTAAAGAATCTCCCATTTTGTTGATATATAGCGTAAACAGCAGGGGAGCCAAAATGCACCCCTGCCGGACTCTCCTTCAGTAATGCAGTTTGCATGGACATTACAGACTCTCAAAATGGGAAAAGTCCCTTTGGACTATTTAAATGCTTCTGCTTTGTTTTCACCCTTTAATCTGATTGGTAAGCAGAGATTTATGTCCATGAAATATGCTGCATACACGCTATTACACATCGAACAGTTGGAGCCCTTGACATTCTCCGTTGTGGAGACAGACTCGGCTGTTTGGTTAATTCATGGGGTAATATCTCTACCATTCTCGCTGTTTCAATTTGAATCATGTATGAAATATTTTCCTATAGGCCGCTTTGAACCCCTGGGTAATGCATTTCTCCATGAATTATGGTCCCTTCCTTTCACTTACAGATGTCAACGTGATGATAAGGAAGTTTTTCTAACAGGGGAGGATTGCGATTCCACAGTAGGACATTCCCAGGTTTGTAAACACGTTAAGTTGCATTGCGATTGTAATGTATCTGTGCCTAATCTTGCTTGTTTTTTTTAAGGGAACTCCAGTCCCATCAATAATTCCGGCTTTTACATTGCTCACCAATGGCAGTTATCTTATTTTGAACAACCACGACTGCTGTGGTGTAAGGGCGGAAATCCCATATTTAGTAATGGTTTCACAACGTGTCACTTGTTGTAGCAATGTGCTTTTTCCGCCCCCGCATGGGAAAGCAGATAGTTCCATTTGGCCTTCCATTCCGACTTTGAAAACAGATTTCAACAAATTGAGCAGGCTCAAAGTGCTACTGTTTCAAAAAGAGGTTGCTCTCACTTCAGTTCGAGAGACCTTGGAGCTGCAGGTGACAAGAACATCTAGCGAGATTCAGTCACTTTTGAACACTAACCTCCCACTTCACTTTAAGAAGCTTATACATCAAATATTTAGTGCGTCTGACACAAAAGGCCTAGGCCATTTTATTAAACATGTAGGAGCCGGCCTTGTGACTTCTTTTCTGACGATATTTGGAGTAATACCGGCTTTTACTCATTCTATATTTTCCAGCGTCTTCGGAGGATTTCCATTATTACCAGTGCTAGCTGGTGGAATCCTGCTTCTTCTGTTCCTGCTGCGCAATGGCTGCTCATCTTGTGGTACTGCACAGACCAGGCCAATTGCAACTGTACCGTGATCAAATGCAACAGGTTTTTGGATGCTTGCCAATAGCAATGCTTAGCGTGAGTTATAGATTTACTTTTCGCTTTGCCTACTTTACTTGCGTGCAACTGGTATTCTATTGTCATCGCTGCCACTTGTTATGTTATATTATTAAAGCTTGTAGAGCGCACGATTACCCTAGGGTGTCCTGCGCTAAGCACTGAATACCTGCGAGGAAAAATCTAAAACTGGGAAAAGAACCATGTCTTAAGGTGTCTCCTAAAAGAGGTGAGATCAGAAGCGTTTCTCAGAATGAAGGGCAATTCATTCCAAGCTTTATAGGCACAATAAACAAAGCTTCTACCCCCCCAATATGTTTTCTTAAAAGAGGGGGTTTTCACTTGTTTGGAACCTGTGGACCTTAAATTTCTGCTTGGAATATACCATGAGAACTTAGTTTTAAGAAACTCAAGACCCATTCCATTCACAGCTTTGAACACAATACACAGCGCCTTGAAGCGAGGTCTCAGATGTATTGGAAGAAAATGCAAATTTTTTAATTCTTTCTTAACTGAGATAAATCTAGGTGTCCCCGTCAGCAGTCTAGCTGCTGCGTTCTGGGCAACCTGCAGCCTATTCAGATGTTGTTTTTGGATATTAAGAAATAGACTGTTACAATTGTCAAGACGCGGCATAATAAGTGCCGTCACTACCATCCTCAAGCTCGCTTCAGACAGAAAGAACCTAATTTTCCTAATTATTCTGAACACCATGAAGCATGCGGAGGTCACCGTGCTTACATGGTCCCCCATGGTAAGTTTGTTATCTACCACTATACCTAGGTTCTTGGCTTTTCTGGCTGGTGTGGGACAAAGACCCTAATTATCAGGCCACCATTCTGGTGTCCACATTCGAGGATTATTGCCAAAACTCAAGACCTCAGTTTTGGCTGAATTAAGTTTTAAACAATTGGCAGACATCCTCATTGAGATGGATCCCATACAGTCATGGAAGCGTGCACCTGCTTCCTTCTCTGCTCCCTCCATCACCGACAGCACAATTTGTGTGTCGTCGGCGTAGGAGGTGAGCTGGAACCCATAGGATCTAATAATGCCTGCCAGGGGTGCCACGTAGATGTTAAAAAGTGTGGGGCTAAGAGCTGAGCCCTGTGGCACCCCACATGGCAAAGAGAAGGGTTCAGAGACGTTACCATCTAGGTCTACTGTTTGTGATCTGTCTGTCAAAAATGATTTCAGCAGCTGCCAGGCCAAGCCACATATCCCTATTTCAGACAACCGGTTCAGTAATACCTTATGGTGAACCGTGTCAAAGGCCGCGGACACGTCTAGGAGGATCAGCATCGCATTCCCTCCCCTGTCCACGGCCTCTCGGATTTCCTCAGTCGATTTTAATAGCGCCAACTCAGTGCTATGAAGGGCTCTAAACCCATATTGTGAAGGATCTAAAGAGTTATTAAGATGGAGGAAGTCACTGTGTTGACTATTCATTGCTTTTTCCAGCAATTTGGCTGGCAAAGGAAGTCTAGAAATAGGACGATAGTTGTTTGGATCGGTAGGATCCAAAGACTGCTTTTTCAGTAGAGTAAGAACCAAGGCTTTTTTCCAAAGTTTTGGAAAAATTCCAGATAAGAAAACATCATTAAGCAGGAGAGTCAATGCCGTACAAATAGTATCAGCAATCTGTTTAATGATCCACACTGGGCAAGGATCATTCGGTGCGCCGGATTTAATGCCGTTCAACAATTTCAATGTATCGCATTTCTCCAAAGGAGCAAAATGATCCAAGGTTAAATCTAAAGGACAAGGGCTTTCCAATTTATTTCCTTTTAAACCGGTCTGATTTTTATTGATCAGTCCCGAAAGGGATGAAACTATCATCTCATAATTTTTAGGCATATTAGGATTAGATAGTTTAACAACCGTTTTAAAAAGTTTTTTAGAATTGTATTGAGCTTTAGATATTTGTGACGAAATATTTTCTCTTTTGGCTGCCATGAGAGTTGCTTATAGTTAGAAATGGCAGTTTTAAACTCCTTTTTATCAGACTCTGTGTAATTGTTCGCCATTTTCTTTCGACGTGTTTGCAGATCAATTTCTTGGCCTTAAGTTCTCCTGAATACCAAGGTGCAGTAGGGGAAGTACGTTTAGGAATCCATTTTTTAGGGGGCACTAGCTGTTCGCATGCATTGGCAAGCCATCTGTTATAAAAAGTTGTTGCTTCGTCAATGTCCCGCGAGGGCATATACTTAGACTTAATAAGTGCCCCTTCCAAATCTTTAGTGTCCAATTTACCCCATGCTCTAGTGATAACTTCCTTAATCTGTTTGGAGCCTGAGATATGGGCAAAAGAGCTCTTTAGCTCAAACTTGATCACAGAGTGATCTGACCACGTAGTTGGAAGAACTGAAATATTGACAAGATCCTTATTATTAGAATATATGCCATCTAAAGTGTGACCCTTCACGTGTGTAGGAGGGGTTACCAACTGTTCCAGGCCTCCTATAGCCATAATTTGTTCTAATCTGGAGGTGTCAACGTCACTAAGCTTTTC
The DNA here is from genome assembly GCF_964204655.1 of Triturus cristatus. Taxonomy (NCBI): domain Eukaryota; kingdom Metazoa; phylum Chordata; class Amphibia; order Caudata; family Salamandridae; genus Triturus; species Triturus cristatus. The sequence goes on from NW_028187322.1 coordinate 3,288,594, forward strand.
CAAATGGAAATTAAAATCTCCCAGCATTGTGAAGGACTGTTGACACAGCCCTTCTTCTAGCAGCAAGCTCAATTAATCTAAAAAACCATTTTTCGAGCCCGGTGGGCGGTAAAGTAAAATACCTTTAAAAGGTTTGTGCGAAGCTGAATATATATTAAAGGTAAGAGCTTCGCACATCTGATTAGAAGCAGGAGCAAAGTTTGGGGTAAGTGACTCATGATAAATCACCGCAAGCCCCCCCCCCCCTTTTTTCTGTGCTCGGTCAAGAGTGTGACAGTGAAAGCCAGTTGGGATGGCTTTAACCAAATCCGGGCCAGATGAGCCATCTAACCATGTCTCCGTAATAAATGCCAATTTAACATTGTTTTCTTCTAATAGAAGAGCACATTCCATAGAGTTTTTCACCAAGGATCTGACATTGAATAACATACATTTCAGCGAATCTCCATTACTGCCACCTATTTTATTGCCCAATGTAGTTCTCAGACCATCAATTGGTAGGTTTAACAGTACCGGAAGAGATAGCTGACAACTAGTACACAAACAACCCCATCTACTGTCATGATAGTTGTCCGGAAACATTCTAGGACATTTTAGAGGCTTATCAGCCTGATTAATCATATGCAGTTCCCTGCTAGTGTACTGAAGTCTATTGATAACAAAATGATCTGGGTGACGGGCCCTGCGCCCGGCCTGAGCGTGGACGGGCGCAGATGGGCTTGCCTCTGGCGCGCCTTCGGCGCGCTAGCGGCGCGCTCGCTGCGCGCGTCCGCGGCGCGTCGATTAAATAGGTTGCCAAGGACACTAGACCGCTAACCTAGCGGAAGTAGTGCCCCCCCTGAGCCAGAATGGTGCTTAAGATAAAGTGCAGAGTGGTTGTCAGTTCCAAAAGTTGCCTCACATTCACAAGTTAAAAATGTTAAAATTCCGTTTTATACACAGTTAAAAGATCACCAAGAAAACGATAGTACCTCCCACAGTAATACCGGCGAGCATTGAACGCAGCTTCGCACGGTGATTCAGCGCTGCGCGGCCGCGTCAGCGTGTTGATTAAATAGGTTGCCAAGGACACTAGACCGCTAACCTAGCGGAAGTAGTGTCCCCCCTTGAGCCAGAATGGTGCTTAAAATAAAGTGCAGAGTGCTTGTCAGCGCCAAAAGTTGCCTCACATTCACAAGTTAAAGTATATATGGCTATGGATTTATGCCTCTCCAATACGTCATGTCCTGTCCCGGATTTTATCCAGTTAATGGGTCCCTTAGAGGCCATGAATGGGCATGTTCTGGGAATGGTCACATGGCGCTTGCTGCTGCACTTGGGATCTTGGCCGAATGGGATATCTGCGCGGCTGCGCAGCACCCCCTACAACGAAGTTTCATTGATACTGTTCACCACCGATAAGCCTTGAGTACACCATGGGGTGCCACAGGGCTCGGCAATCAGCCCTGTTCTTTTTAACATCTACTTCCGCCCTCTATTCCCCATTATTTAATCTTATGGAATTGACCTGGTCAACTATGCAGATGATACCCAAATGGTGTTTTCCCTTGAGGGGAAACAAGCGATATCCATGGATACCTTCCAGGAGTGTATGCACCAAACCGCTGGTTTGCTCAGGAAAAATTCCCTACAGTTTAATGGAGTGGAAAACAGAGGTGGTGTACTGCCCTGCTACTAGAATATCTCAATCCCTACTGGTGGAGTTTAGGCTCACCCCTGAGGATGAAGCCCAGACTCCTGTCAAAATGGTGCGTAATTTGGGGGTCATGGTGGATGATAATCTCCAAATGGAATCACAGACCAATAAAACTGCTAGTGTCTGTTTCTCTTTACTACGTTTGCTTCGGAAGGTTCTTCTGCTACTACCAGAAGATACTCGCTCACTTGTAGTAAGGAGCATAATCCTGAGCAGACTGGACTACTGCAATTCTCTGTATTTGGGAGCACCGCAATATATCTTGTAGGGTTTGCAGAGAGTCCAGTCTACAGCAGCTAAGCTGGTACTAAATAGACAGCATAGGTTTTCCACGACATTGGCTCTGAGAGACTTACACTGGCTACCTATTACGGAGAGAATTTGTTTTAAATCTCTCTGTATCGTACACAGAGCAGTACATGACCTGGGTCCAATCCCCCTGCAGAAGATGTTCATCTGGTATACTCCTTGGAGGCATCTTCATTCCTCAATTACAAATCTGATCACAACCACCAGATTTAAGAAATCTAGGATGGGGGTAGAGCTGTTGGTGTGGCTGCTGCGTGTCTATGGAATGAGCTGCCTCAGAACCTTAGACAGGTTAGTTCTCTAACCTGTTTTAGGAAGGATCTGAAAACCTGGTTATTTCCAAGGGGCGAGTGATAGATCCCTATACTGACAACTGGCTCTACTGCTAGGCTCTACTGCTATAGTGGGTACTTTCTCAATCAAAGCGCCAGGAAACCCGTAGGGTGGAAGTCTGCGCTATATAAATTTCATTTCAATTCAATTCCATTCAATATCATGCAAGTTGTCCAGGCATGCTCTTGGACACATCAAAATACGAAGAGCATGTCTGTTCCTTTGACATACTTAATTGGATGGCATCCCTTTTTTCTACTAACGATAGGAATGCATTCTTGAGCTCACATACTTTTATGGATTTTACACCTCCTTCTTAAATAATTGAAACGAAAAATGTTAACTTTTTTTTTCCAATCTTTTTTTTTTCAAGCGCTTCTGAACTCCGCTTAACTATGAACTCTGGTTTCATCATTTGTCTAGACACTACGACCTTACCAGGGGGAGGGTGTTATACGGCCGTTAGGGTCATTTTCAACATTGCTAAGTTAGCATGAGCCTTGCTTCCATGATGCCGCTTTTGCGCACGTTACTACATGACTTTATTTTACAAGACTCTGTGTAGGAAGGTGGAATCTGACTACATGGTTGTCCCCACCTTTTTCCTGGTGTTTTGATGGTTTTTGACTAGTCTGGCTGGGATCCTGCTATCCAGGACCCCAGCCTATCTGCTTACTCCCTTAAACGACATGATGTGCACATTAGGTGCACTAGTGATTGGATACTGTGGTACCTTATGAGCCCCTAGTATATGGTACCTTAGGTACCAAGGGCATAGGTACTTCGCAGGCCTACCAGGGGCTGAAGCGTGTATTATGCCACACCTGGGAAGCAGACTAAATCTGACACCACAGGCCTGCTACTGCAGCCTGGATGAGGTAGTGTTAGCACTCCTCACTGAGATATAGGTTCACTATATCTCTCCCTGCACACACATTTAAACCTATCAGTCACCCCTAAGGCAGGCCCTATCAATCCTGAGGGAAGGGTGCTTGGTTTCCATGTGAGGGGGTGCCTCTGCCTGAGCAGGGCCCCTTTGCAGCTCTCAGAGTCTATTCTCTAGGGCTGTTTGTGAATGCGGTCAAACCATTTACTCTTGCATTATAACCTCGCGGTAAATGCTAACTCTGGGATGGCTGCATCAAAACATGTGGTGTTTGGAGTCAAACGCTTTGGAATCATACCCCCACACCAGTAACTGGAGTGGGAGTATGATCCCACCCTTCTAGAGGGATAGACATGTACCCACTGTGGAAACACGGTAGAATCCTGAAGAGCCCTGGCATCACAAAATGGATGCCACCAGTCACAGGCACTGGGCTGCCCTCCTGCTGCTGACAGAAACTCGCAGTGGAGGAGGCCCAACAATAGGCATCCTGTCACAGGAAGGTGTGGTCACCTCTCAGACAGGGTTTAGTGTATTGGGGCTGGGTGGGTGCACTCCTAGAGTGCTTTGAAGTCCTGCACTGGGGGAGCAGTAGTCTCCTCTGTGCATTGGCCAGCTCAAACCGGTTCAGGGGCTACCTGCCCCTGCTCTGGCGTGAAACTGGACAAAGGGAAGTGGGTGTAGCCACCCACTCCCCTGACCCTCCCATAGGAGGGGTCATAGAGCTAGTCCCTCCCTTCCTTGTAGTATAAGTTAGGGAACCCTTGCCATTGCAAACTAGATATCCCTGGACGACGCTCAGAAGAAGAATCCTGGACCTTCGACGTTCCACTACCTCTGGAAGACTGAAGAATCTCCCTTGGAGTCAAGGAATGACTCCCCTGCGTGGCAGGCACCAAAACTTTGAATCAACGGTCGCAAACTTTCCCGCCGGAGTCCGAAGTCCCTGCAGCCCCGGAGGTGGATTTCCTGACTTCTCCAAGGCCATCGTGAGTCCCCAGCAACGCTGAGGCAAGTGGACCCCACGAATGACGAGGAACCGCAATACCTGGGTACCGGGCACTATTTTCGAGTGCAACCCTTTCACGATGTTCTATGAACTTGTGCATTGGACCATGTGTGGTCCAAGCCTCCAGCAGGATTTCCTCCGAAGATCAGAGGCCTACCTCGTCCTGAGGGACCGTGAGCTCCTGGTGAGTGAATCCTCCCGAGGCGTCTTCGCGATCCCTTGCTGGCTGGCTTGTGGGTCCCCAGAGGACTTTTCTACAAAACCAAAGGGCTCCCCTGGTTTCTCCAGGCCTGCCGTGACTTACCCTCGCTGGGTAAGTCCCTCAGACCTTGCTGGTCTGCACCACTGGCTTTTTACACTTTCCACGAGACTTGCTGTTGCCAAGGCTTGTTAGCTCCAATCTGGTCGCCGACAGCTTAGTAAGCTGCAAGCTTCGTGGGACACGCCGAATCCAGCTCCTGGTCATTGTCGACGCCTCCTGGACCTCGTGATTGAAGAGTCAAGACACCTGTGATCACCTGAAATCACCCTACGACTGTGGGCATCCATCTTCCTTGCCCCGGGTCACTGCCAAGTGACTTTGAACACTGTCCCCTCTGCTTTCAGGTCTTCTTTCTTCTGAATCCAGGCTTGGATTCCACCGGACTTTTCTCCTGTCTTCACAAGCAGCAAGTCTTCTTTGGCTCCCACTGAAAACGACGCCGTGACCTGACACCAAAAGAAACCTATGCACCCGGCCTACCTGGGTGAGGTAACTTCAGCACTACGGTGCTCCTGTGGGTGTTGGCTCTAGAACTACTTACCCTGTAAGTAACTTGCTTGTAGACTCTCCCGAAGTATCCTAAAACTCTTACATTTCCAATCGCGACTTGCTCCATTGAAGTCAATTGGGATCCGCAGCTGTGTTCTCACACTGCATGTGTCTCCCGTAGGTCCTTTACTTACCTGCCTTGGGTGGATTAGTGAGGCCCCATTGATTCTGAAGGCCCTAGGCCTTGTCCCTTCTCAAGTTCTTATCTCTAAGTCTCTTTTTTAGTATATGGTCTGGTACGCCCCTAGGGCGCCAGCCATATTTGTGCTTAAATTGTGAAATGTTGATTTGTCCATATGTCCTTGACTTCTAATCTCATAAAGAGATTAGTAAAGTGTGTCTAGTAATAAATACATATATATTTTATATATATACCTGTGTGGTGTCCTTTCATTTAGTAATTCAAGAGATTATAAGGTAAAACAAGCTGCTTAACATTCCGCTAAAGACTTAGCCTGAAGGCTGCTCTCCACAGCTACCACTAGGATAGCTTTCTTAAAAAGGTTGTCTTAAACCTATCTACCATAAGAGTCGAATTGTACTGGTGCAAGGTGGCCACTTTAACTAGTGACCAGCATATACCAGGCCAACTTCTCACACTCTGTTTATGCCTTTCACATAAGAACTGTCTGCTTTTCACGTTCTGCTAGTGCCTGGAGTTTAGTCTGAACACAAAGTGCAAGGTCGATAAACATGCACCTTGTTATTCTGTTCTGGTCAGTCCCTAGCACCGAGAAAAAACATGCTAAACACCGCTGCACTGCTGGAGAGCTCGTGCTTTGATATTATGGGGATGCATGTTGTTCAAAAACACTTGGAGAGAGTCCTTTCCAGGGAGAAGAGCTATGCTGTTCCTATGATGTAAACTTTCCATCTAGGCTTTAAGGTATGGGGTCTGCTGACAAAGCCCAGAGATACTCCTTTATATAATAAACCTCCACTTATTAAGGTGGAGGGGTGTTAGGCCGTATAGTCCTTTTTCCACTATCTGTATATAATGACATCCCCTTTTATATTCTATGGTATTGTAACAATGCTGACTGCGCTAGGTTTATGCATTTTGCTGCTGGTAGTGGCTCGTATACTGCATTATAGAGCACGATAGTTAAAATTAACATTTTTAACTATTACAGTGAATCCTTATTGTGGACAAGTACGATTGAGTGAACGAAAGGGTATGTCTTGCTCCCGCGATTCCTGAGAGTGTCGGGAGTGTTGTGTTCTGGGTTGTCTAAACATTTGTAGCTTTGTGATTATGTAGGAGAACGAATGAGACACTATAGCTTGTCGGTTTGGGGATTTTGTGTACTAGGGTGGTAGAAAGGAACAACCTCTATACACCGAGGTCCTGTTATCCTGCATATAGTTCTGTGTATGTGCAGAATCTCTGCAACAGTCTAATGTCACCATAGCCTTGGCATGGTTAGTAGTAACACTGTTGGCATTGGTAACTGGGTAAGCTTTCCCAGTCGGGTATTGCTCTGGGGAAACCAGTGTATCTCTCACCATAGTGACACTGGCACCTGTATCCCTCAGGGCTTCTATTCTAGTCCCATTGATCCAGAGGTATTGCAAATACTTCTTTAATTTGGGTGGCCACACAGCTATAGTGGCAACCTCAACTTCACCCTCTGTGACTAGAATTGCTTCAGTGTGAACCCTGATTTGCTCTGGGCACACTGTTGATCCCATCTGGAGACTGACTACACCAGTAGTAGCTGTAGGAGAACTAGAGGGCTAACATGAGACAGACATGAGACACCTTCTCACATATGTCTGTCTTATGTTAGCAGTGCACTCCGTCAACTTTTACGGCTATAAACAAATTGTCGTAGTATTAACCATTGGTAACGATAAGAGTACTGTTGCCATTGCACCATCAATACTTTATGCATTCAGAGCAGCATTGTACACCGGGTTTCCCTGGTATCACACGGATGCTTGGAGCTTTGCACTCTTTTTAAGCACTATAAGAGTGCAATCTGGCTCAAGGGTTCTCGTCTTAACACATGTGTGCGTCTGTCCCTCTACCCTCACCAGATAGATCTGGTGAGTGGTGTAGATACACCATCCGGTTACCTTTTTGTGAGTTCTGATCTTCTGGAGTGGTACCGTAGATGGTAATAATTCCTCCTTATACAACCCCGATAGTGAGATTATAACCATTTTGGTATATTATCACCATCTTCATATTAAGGGACTATCCCTTTGTGGATTTTAGGATCATAAGATTGCTCTTTATCCTTATTTAGTAAATTGTTGCCACCATTAATGGGAGCTAAGCCCATCTCTGCTCCTTCTTTATTTAGAGCCAGGAGTCTTGTCTCTAGATCCAGTCTTTTGGTCAACCTTACTAAAAGGTTGTCCTCCTCATTGAGGCTGTCCACAGTAGTACCTGAGCCACCTGTTCTGCTCTAACTATTGAAAGTTTTACTCTTGGAGTCAGGGGCACTTGGACCCTTCTCTCCCTATAAAGTGAGGGGTGGGTGGTTGGTAGTTATCCTCATCCCCTCCCGCTACTTCTTCATCTGAGAGGTCTTCACTATTCTCAGAAGGATGATCCTTAGCATACCCTGCCAACAACTCCTGGAGCTTTTGTTTGGAGGGATGGGACCCCATGATTATATTTTTAAGTTTGCATGAAGACCTTAATTCCCTAACTTCTAAGTGGAGATAAGGGGTGAAGTTGAGCTCCTCCACCTGATTCTCTATGTCATTGTGGTTATCTTCACTAACAGCTGGGTTCTTGTTAAGAGACATTGTTAAAAAAACTTCTAACCCCTATTACCCCTAACGAAAGAAAACTTTTATTTTCCTAAAATTCGGAAGGGACTTAAACAAGGGCCCAACAAGACTTTTAGTAATTTGGAAAACATTTGTCAGTTCAAAAAAATCAGACGTTCTGTCATGTGATCAGGTGGTAACCAAGTTAGTTCAACAAATGCAAAGTTGTATATCCCACCACTGATCCACCAATGTAGGAAGCTGGCTCGCTATATTGTATACCAAAATAAGGTTTAGTGTGCACAGAGTCCGGTGCAACCCCAAAGGTAGGCAGAGGTAAAAATAGATAGCGAACGTGGGTAGGAGCGCACTGCTTGCATGAAACAGCGCCATTACCCCATAGCATCTTGGTAGTTTTAGTTCAGTTTTTCACACACAGTTCCTATTATTTTTCAGCTAATGCCATCTCTTGAAATCGTATCTCTAGACATGAGTGTTTCGGGATTCCTCCCTCATCAGTAGAGAATATTTTTGGGTTGCTGGACATGCTGCCAATTTTCTCAGGTATAATCCCACTTATAGCGTGCAGGCGTTCCAAAGCTCGTCAGCTTGGGGGCAGCTCACAAGTTCCTTTCATCAGTGAAAGTGGGTACATGGGTGGGTGGGTGTTACATGCAAGCAGTGCGCTCCTATCCACATTCAGTAAGGCGGCATGCCTTTGAAGCTTCCCCTTCGTGGACCCTGCCCATCCTGGGGGAGGAGGCTGGGCACCTTGTCCCAGGATGTGCATTGTTTCAGACCCCCAAGAGCATCAGGCTCTCGGCCCCAGGGTCCAGAAACATTTCTGGTGGTGGCAGCTGGTGAGCAGTCACTCAGCCTGGACACTAGTGTTAGGTCGTTTTTCAGGGGGCACACAGAGAGCATCTTAGAGGATGCTCTCTGTGTGCATTTTTCATTAAATCCCACACGGGCATCAGTGTGGGTTTAATCTGCTGAGAATTGTGATACCAAACTTCCCAGTTTTCAGTAAAGCCATTATGGTACTGTGGAGTTCATAATGACAAACTCCCAGCACCATATACTCTTTGTGGCTTAACTGCACTTACATTGTCTAAGAATTGGCTTAGACACTGTAGGGGTACAGGGCTCATGCACCTGTACCCTCACCACTGGTATAGTGCACCCAGCTAGAGGGGTGGCTGATCTATGCCAGGGCAGTGGGTTGTAGGCATGGCACACAGGGATGTGTACCATGTCGACTCTTCACTTTGTTCTGCACCAAAACATTCAGCCTTTAAAGACAGTTTGTGTGTGTGTGTATAAAGATACAGGGCCTCTAAGGGTGGCACAATAAGTGCCACAGCCCTTAGAGGCCTTCCCTGGTCACAGTGCCCTTGGTACCTGTGGTACCATTTACAAGGGGCTGACCTGTGACCAGAGAGTGACAATTGGGTTTTTGTTTTCAATGCAGTTTTAGGGAAATAACATAGGCTCTGGTGACCTGTTTGACAGGAGCCCAGGGCACACCCCAGTCAAAGTACATATGCATTTTAGTGGGAGCAACCATGCAAAAATGGGGTACTTTCTTTTAGGTGGGGATACAACGCAGACGGCGACAGCAGCCAGGAGACACTTCCATTTCTGCCCCCCTTCACCCTGGCTTTCTCCCTGCCACTCTGGTCCCTCTTCGCTTGTGATGGGGTGTTGGCGGGTGCCTCTCCGGAGTCAACAGTTAAGGAGCCAGCCATTCTGTTGAGAACATGACCAAAGACACCAAACACCCCAGGCAGGGTAAACTAGACCGTTACGCTAAAGTCATAGACCCTATGGGGAGTTCCGATATGGACACGCAGCCTATCCCGAACAACACTGTTTTACCACAAGCGATAGTCTTCACATGGGCCCTGGAGTGTAAAATAGGGGAAGAGTGTGCGGAGGTAACTCTACTGCACTACGGAAGGTCTTGGGGAAGGTAACGGAGGCAGAGACTCAGATTTCAGAGGTAGAGGACACAGTATGGGACCTCCGGAAGGGAGCGGTGGCGCTCCGCCACACCATCAAAGATATCCACACTTGGAAGAATTTCCAAGTGAAACCAGTCAATCTTAGCCTATGGAAGGAAATTCAAGTTACCGGTAAGTACGGTTAGAATTACTTTTCAGGATCAGTACTGGGCTCAAATATGTCTCTCCTGATAACATGTGAGTAAATCGGAATTCGTAGTTCGGCTGATTTTAGAGGAATATTTGTAAGTTTCAAAACTCCACACTTGGAAGAATTTCCAAGTGAAACCAGTCAATGTTACCTGTGGAAAGAAATTCAAGTTACTGGTAAGTATGGTTAGAATTACTTTTCAGGATCAGTACTGGGCTCAAAGATGCAGCACTGAGGTCTCTCCTGATAACAGGTGAGTAAATCGGAATTCGTAGTTCGACTGATTTTAGATGAATATTTGTAAGTTTCAAAAATCGACACTTAGAAACTTTTTCAGCAAAAAGCAGGCAATGATATCCTATGGAAGGAAATTCAAGTTTCTAGTAAGTACGGTTAGAATTACTTTTCAGGATCAGTACTGGGCTCAAAGATGCAGCACTGAGATCTCTCCTGATAACAGGTGAGTAAATCGGAATTCATAGTTTGGCTGATTTTAGAGGAATTTTAGTAAGTTTCAAATGTCGACACATAAAAAAAATTTCAGCAAAAAGCAGGCAATGATATCCTATGGAAGGAAATTCAAGTTTCTGGTAAGTACGGTTAGAATTACTTCTCAGGATCAGTACTGGGCCCAAAGATGCAGCACTGAGATCTCTCCTGATAACAGGTAAGTAAATCGTAATTCGTAGTTCGGGTGATTTTAGAGGAATATTTGTAAGTTTCAAAATTCCACACTTGGAAACTTTTTCAGCAACAAGTAGGCAATGATATCCTATGGAAGGAAATTCAAGTTACTGGTAAGTACGGTTAGAATTACTTTTCAGTATCAGTACTGGGCTCAAAGATGCAGCTCTGAGGTCTCTGCTGTTAACAGGTTAGTAAATCAGAATTCATAGATTGGCTGTTTTTAGGGGAATATTTGTAAGTTTCAAAACTCCACACTTAGAAGAATTTCCAAGTGAAACCAGTCAATCTTAGCCTACGGAAGGAAATTCAAGTTACTGGTAAGTACGGTTAGAATTTCTTTTCAGGATCAGTACTGGGCTCAAAGATGCAGCACTGAGGTCTCTGCTGATAACAGGTGAGTGAATCGGAATTCGTAGTTCGGCTGATTTTAGAGGAATATTTGTAAGTTTCAAAAATCGACAGAAACTTTTTCAGCTAAAAGCAGGCAATGATATCCTATGGAAGGAAATTCAAGATACTGGTAGGTACGGTTAGAATTACTTTTCAGCATCAGTACTGGGCTCAAAGATGCAGCACTGACTTCTCTCCTGATAACAGGTGAGTAAATCGGAATTCGTAGTTCGGCTGATTTTAGAGTAATAGTTGTAAGTTTCAAATATCGACACTTAGAAACTTTTTCAGCAAAAAGCAGGCAATGATATCCTATGGAAGGAAGTTACTGGTAAGTACAGTTAGAATTACATTTCAGGATCAGTACTGGGCTCAAAGATGCAGCACTGAGGTCTCTGCTGATAACAGGTGAGTAAATCGGAATTCGTAGTTCGGCTGATTTTAGAGGAATATTTGTAAGTTTAAAAAATCGACACTTAGAAACTTTTTCAGCAAAAAGCAGGCAATGATATCCTATGGAAGGGAATTCAAGTTACTGGTAAGTATTGTTAGAATTTCTTTTCAGGATAACTATTGGGCTCAAAGATGCAGCACTGAGGTCTCTCATGATAACAGGTGAGTAATTCGGAATTCATAGTTCGGCTGATTTTAAAGAGATATTTGTAAGTTTCTAAACATCGACACTTAGAACCTTTTTTAGCAAAAAGCAGGCAATGATATCCTATGGAAGGAAAATCAAGTTACTGGTAAGTACTGTCAGAATTACTTTTCAGGATCAGTACCGGGCTCAAAGATGCAGCACTGAGGTCTCTCCTGATAAAAGGTGAGTAAATCGTAATTCGTAATTCGACTGATTTTAGAGGAATCTTTGTAAGTTTCAAAACTCCACACTTAGAAGAATTTCCAAGTGAAACCAGTCAATGTTAGCCTACTGAAGGAAATTCAAGTTACTGGTAAGTACGGTTAGAATTACTTTTCAGGATCAGTACTGGGCTCAAAGATGCAGCACTGAGATCTCTCCTGATAACAGGTGAGTAAATCGTAATTCGTAGTTCGGGTGATTTTAGAGGAATATTTGTAAGTTTCAAAACTCCACACTTAGAAGAATTTCCAAGTGAAACCAGTCAATCTTAGCCTACGGAAGGAAATTCAAGTTATTGGTAAGTACGGTTAGAATTACTTTTTAGGATCAGTACTGGGCTCAAAGATGCAGCACTGAAGTCTCTCCTGAGAACAGGTGAGTAAATCGGAATTCATAGTTTGGCTGATTTTAGATCAATATTTTAAAGTTCCAAAACTCCACACTTAGAAAAATTTCCATGTGAAACCAGTCAATGTTAGCCTATGGAAGGAAATTCAAGTTACTGGTAAGTACAGTTAGAATTACTTTTCAGGATCAGTACTGTGCTCAAAGATGCAGCACTGAGGTCTCTCCTGATAACAGGTGAGTAAATCGGAATTCGTAGTTCGGCTGATTTTAGAGGAATATTTGTGAGTTTCAAAACTCTACATTTAGAAGAATTTCCAAGTGAAACCAGTCAATGTTAGCCTATGGTAGGACATTCAAGTTACTGGTAAGTACGGTTAGAATTACTTTTAGGATCAGTACTGGGCTCAAGGATGCAGCACTGAGGTCTCTGCTGATAACAGGTGAGTAAATCGGAATTCGTAGTTCGGCTGATTTTAGAGGAATATTTATAAGTTTCAAAAATCGACACTTAGAAACTTTTTCAGCAAAAAGCAGGCAATGATATCCTATGGAAGGGAATTCAAGTTACTGGTAAGGATTGTTAGAATTTCTTTTCAGGATCAGTATTGGGCTCAAAGATGCAGCACTGAGGTCTATCATGATAACAGGTGAGTAATTCAGAATTCGTAGTTTGGTTGATTTTAGGGGAATATTTGTAAGTTTTAAAACTCCACACTTAGAAGAATTTCCAAGTGAAACCAGTCAATCTTAGCCTACGGAAGGAAATTCAAGTTATTGGTAAGTAGGGTTAGAAATTTTTTTCAGGATCAGTACTGGGCTCAAAGATGCAGCACTGAGGTCTCTGCTGATAACAGGTGAGTGAATCAGAATTCGTAGTTTGGCTGATTTTAGAGGAATATTTGTAATTTTCAAAAATCGACAGTTAGAAACTTTTTCAGCAAAAAGCAGGCAATAATATCCTATGGAAGGAAATTCAAGATACTGGTAGGTACGGTTAGAATTACTTTTTAGCATCAGTACTGGGCTCAAAGATGCAGCACTGAGGTCTCTCCTGATAACAGGTGAGTAAATCGGAATTCGTAGTTCGGCTGATTTTAGAGTAATAGTTGTAAGTTTCAAATATCGACACTTAGAAACTTTTTCAGCAAAAAGCAGGCAATGATATCCTATGGAAGGAAGTTACTGGTAAGTACAGTTAGAATTACATTTCAGGATCAGTACTGGGCTCAAAGATGCAGCACTGAGGTCTCTCCTGATAAAAGGTGAGTAAATTGTAATTCGTAATTCGACTGATTTTAGAGGAATCTTTGTAAGTTTCAAAACTCCACACTTAGAAGAATTTCCAAGTGAAACCAGTCAATGTTAGCCTACTGAAGGAAATTCAAGTTACTGGTAAGTACGGTTAGAATTACTTTTCAGGATCAGTACTGGGCTCAAAGATGCAGCACTGAGATCTCTCCTGATAATAGGTGAGTAAATCGTAATTCGTAGTTCGGCTGATTTTAGAGGAATATTTATAAGTTTCAAAAATCGACACTTAGAAACTTTTTCAGCAAAAAGCAGGCAATGATATCCTATGGAAGGAAATTCAAGTTACTGGTAAGTATTGTTAGAATTACTTTTCAGGATCAGTACTGGGCTCAAAGATGCAGCGCTGAGGTCTCTCCTGATAACAGGTGAGTAAACAGAATTCATAATTTGGCTTATTTTAGAGGAATATGTGTAAGTTTCAAAAATCGACACTTAGAAAGTTTTTCAGCAAAAAGCAGGCAATGATATCCTATGGAAGGGAATTCAAGTTACTGGTAAGTATTGTTAGAATTTCTTTTTAGGATCAGTATTGGGCTCAAAGATGCAGCACTGAGGTCTATCATCATAACAGGTGAGTAAATCAGAATTCGTAGTTCGGCTGATTTTAAAGGAATATTTGTAAGTTTTAGAACTCCACACTTAGAAGAATTTACAAGTGAAACCAGTCAATCTTAGCCTATGGAAGGAAATTCATGTTACTGGTAAGTGCGGTTAGAATTCCTTTTCAGGATCAGTACTGGGTTCAAAGATGTAGCATTGAGGTCTCTCCTGATAACAGGTGAGTAAATCGGAATTCGTAGTTCGGCTGATTTTAGAGGAATATTTGAAGTTTCAAAACTCCACACTTATAAGAATTTCCAAGTGAAACCAGTCAATCTTAGCCTATGGAAGGAAATTCATGTTACTGGTAAGTGCGGTTAGAATTACTTTTCAGTATCAGTACTGGGCTCAAAGATGCAGCACTGAGGTCTCTCCTGATAACAGGTGAGTAAATCGGAATTCGTAGTTTGGCTGATTTTAGAGGAATATTTGTAAGTTTCAAAACTCCACACTTGGAAGAATTTCCAAGTGAAACCAGTAAATCTTAGCCTATTGAAGGAAATTCAAGTTACTGGTAAGTATGGTTAGAATTACTTTTCAGGATCAGTACTGGGCTCAAAGATGCAGCACTGAGGTCTCTCCTGATAACAGGTGAGTAAATCGAAATTCGTAGTTTGTCTGATATTAGAGGAATCTTAGTAAGTTTCAAATATCGACACTTAGAAAAATTTTCAGCAAAAAGCAGGCAATGATATCCTATGGAAGAAAATTCAAGTTTCTGGTAAGTACGGTTAGAATTACTTTTCAGGATCAGTACAGGGCTCAAAGATGCAGCACTGAGATCTCTGCTGATAACAGGTGAGTAAATCGGAATTCGTAGTTCGGCTGATTTTAGAGGAATATTTGTAAGTTTCCAAACTCCACACTTATAAGAATTTCCAAGTAAAACCAGTCAATCTTAGCCTATGGAAGGAAATTCAAGTTACTGGTAAGTACAGTTAGAATAACCTTTCAGGATCAGTACTGGGCTCAAAGATGCAGCACTGAGGTCTCTCATGATAACAGGTGAGTAAATCGGAATTTGTAGTTCGGCTGATGTTAGAGGACTATTTGTAAGTTTAAAAAATCGACACTTAGAAACTTTTTCAGCAAAAAGCAGGCAATGATATCCTATGGAAGGGAATTCAAGTTACTGGTAAGTATTGTTAGAATTTCTTTTCAGGATCAGTATTGGGCTCAAAGATGCAGCACTGAGGTCTCTCATGATAATAGGTGAGTAATTCGTAATTCGTGGTTCGGTTGATTTTAAAGGAATATTTGAAAGTTTCTAAAAATCGACACTTAGAAACTTTTCCAGCAAAAAGCAGGCAATGATATCCTATGGAAGGGAATTCAAGTTACTGGTAAGTATTGTTAGAATTTCTTTTCAGGATCAGTATTGGGCTCAAAGATGCAGCACTGAGGTCTCTCATGATAATAGGTGAGTAATTCGGAATTCGTAGTTCGGCTGATTTTAAAGGAATATTTGTAAGTTTCTAAAAATCGACACTTAGAAACTTTTTCAGCAAAAAGCAGGCAATGATATCCTATGGAAGTAAATTCAAGTTACTGGTAAGTATTGTTAGAATTACTTTTCAGGATCAGTACTGGGCTCAAAGATGCAGCGCTGAGGTCTCTCCTGATAACAGGTGAGTAAACAGAATTCGTAGTTTGGCTGATTTTAGAGGAGTATTTGTAAGTTTCAAAAATCGACACTTAGAAAGTTTTTCAGCAAAAAGCAGGCAATGATATCCTATGGAAGGGAATTCAAGTTACTGGTAAGTATTGTTAGAATTTCAATTCAGGATCAGTATTGGGCTCAAAGATGCAGCACTGAGGTCTATCATGAAAACAGGTGAGTAAATCGGAATTCGTAGTTCAGCTGATTTTAAAGGAATATTTGTAAATTTAAAAAATCAACACTTAGAAACTTTTTCAACAAAATGCAGGCAATGATATCCTATGGAAGGAAAATCAAGTTACTGGTAAGTACTTTTAGAATTACTTTTCAGGATCAGTACTGGGCTCAAAGATGCAGCACTGAGGTCTCTCCTGATAAAAGGTGAGTAAATCGTAATTCGTAATTCGACTGATTTTAGAGGAATCTTTGTAAGTTTCAAAACTCCACACTTAGAAGAATTTCCAAGTGAAACCAGTCAATGTTAGCCTACTGAAGGAAATTCAAGTTACTGGTAAGTATGGTTAGAATTACTTTTCAGGATCAGTACTGGGCTCAAAGATGCAGCACTGAGTTCTCTCCTGATAACAGGTGAGTAAATCGGAATTCGTAGTTTGGCTGATTTTAGAGGAATATTTGTAAGTTTCAAAACTCCACACTTGGAAGAATTTCCAAGTGAAACCAGTAAATCTTAGCCTATTGAAGGAAATTCAAGTTACTAGTAAGTATGGTTAGAATTACTTTTCAGGATCAGTACTGGGCTCAAAGATGCAGCACTGAGGTCTCTCCTGATAACAGGTGAGTAAATCGGAATTCGTAGTTCGGCTGATTTTAGAGGAATATTTGTAAGTTTCCAAACTCCACACTTATAAGAATTTCCAAGTAAAACCAGTCAATCCTAGCCTATGGAAGGAAATTCAAGTTACTGGTAAGTACGGTTAGAATAACTTTTCAGGATCAGTACTGTGCTCAAAGATGCAGCACTGAGGTCTCTCATGATAACAGGTGAGTAAATCGGAATTCGTAGTTCGGCTGATTTTAGAGGACTATTTGTAAGTTTAAAAAATCAACACTTAGAAACTTTTTCAGCAAAAAGCAGGCAATGATATCCTATGGAAGGAAATTCAAGTTACTGGTAAGTATTGTTAGAATTACTTTTCAGGATCAGTACTGGGCTCAAAGATGCAGCACTGAGGTCTCTCCTGATAACAGGTGAGTAAATCGTAATTCGTAATTCGACTGATTTTAGACGAATCTTTGTAAGTTTCAAAAATCGACACTTAGAAAGTTTTTCAGCAAAAAGCAGGCAATGATATCCTATGGAAGGGAATTCAAGTTACTGGTAAGTATTGTTAGAATTTCAATTCAGGATCAGTATTGGGCTCAAAGATGCAGCACTGAGGTCTATCATGAAAACAGGTGAGTAAATCGGAATTCGTAGTTCAGCTGATTTTAAAGGAATATTTGTAAATTTAAAAAATCAACACTTAGAAACTTTTTCAACAAAATGCAGGCAATGATATCCTATGGAAGGAAAATCAAGTTACTGGTAAGTACTTTTAGAATTACTTTTCAGGATCAGTACTGGGCTCAAAGATGCAGCACTGAGGTCTCTCCTGATAAAAGGTGAGTAAATCGTAATTCGTAATTCGACTGATTTTAGAGGAATCTTTGTAAGTTTCAAAACTCCACACTTAGAAGAATTTCCAAGTGAAACCAGTCAATGTTAGCCTACTGAAGGAAATTCAAGTTACTGGTAAGTATGGTTAGAATTACTTTTCAGGATCAGTACTGGGCTCAAAGATGCAGCACTGAGTTCTCTCCTGATAACAGGTGAGTAAATCGGAATTCGTAGTTTGGCTGATTTTAGAGGAATATTTGTAAGTTTCAAAACTCCACACTTGGAAGAATTTCCAAGTGAAACCAGTAAATCTTAGCCTATTGAAGGAAATTCAAGTTACTAGTAAGTATGGTTAGAATTACTTTTCAGGATCAGTAATGGGCTCAAAGATGCAGCACTGAGGTCTCTCCTGATAACAGGTGAGTAAATCGGAATTCGCAGTTCGGCTGATTTTAGAGGAATATTTGTAAGTTTCTAAACTCCACACTTAGAAACTTTTTCAGCAAAACGCAGGCAATTATGTCCTATGGAAGGAAATTCAAGTTTCTGTTAAGTACGGTTAGAATTACTTTTCAGGATCAGTACTGGGCTCAAAGATGCAGCACTGAGGTCTCTCCTGATAACAGGTCAGTAAATCAAAATTCGTAGTTCGGCTGATTTTAAAGAGGAATATTTGTAAGTTTCAAAACTCCACACTTAGAAGGATTTCCAAGTGAAACCAGTCAATGTTAGCCTACTGAAGGAAATTCAAGTTACTGATAAGTATGGTTAGAATAACTTTTCAGGATCAGTACTGGGCTCAAAGATGCAGCACTGAGTTCTCTCCTGATAACAGGTGAGTAAATCGGAATTCGTAGTTTGGCTGATTTTAGAGGAATATTTGAAGTTTCAAAACTCCACACTTGGAAGAATTTCCAAGTGAAACCAGTCAATCTTAGCCTATGGAAGGAAATTCAAGTTACCGGTAAGTACGGTTAGAATTACTTTTCAGGATCAGTACTGGGCTCAAAGATGCAGCACTGAGGTCTCTCATGATAACAGGTGAGTAAATCGGAATTCGTAGTTCGGCTGATTTTAGAGGACTATTTGTAAGTTTCAAAAATCGACACTTAGAATCTTTTTCAGCAAAAAGCAGGCAATGATATCCTATGGAAGGAAAATCAAGTTACTGGTAAGTGCTTTTAGAATTACTTTTCAGGATCAGTACTGGGCTCAAAGATGCAGCACTGAGGTCTCTCCTGATAAAAGGTGAGTAAATCGTAATTCGTAATTCGACTCATTTTAGAGGAATCTTTGTAAGTTTCAAAACTCCACACTTAGAAGAATTTCTAAGTGAAGCCAGTCAATGTTAGCCTACTCAAGGAAATTCAAGTTACTGGTAAGTATGGTTAGAATTACTTTTCAGGATCAGTACTGGGCTCAAAGATGCAGCACTGAGTTCTCTACTGATAACAGGTGAGTAAATCGGAATTCGTAGTTTGGCTGATTTTAGAGGAATATTTGAAGTTTCAAAACTCCACACTTGGAAGAATTTCCAAGTGAAACCAGCCAATCTTAGCCTATGGAAGGAAATTCAAGTTACCGGTAAGTACGGTTAGAATTACTTTTCAGGATCAGTACTAGGCTCAAATATGCAGCACGGAGGTCTCGCATGATAACAGGTGAGTAAATCGGACTTCGTAGTTTGACTGATTTTAGAGGAATATTGGTAAGTTTCAAAAATCGACACTTAGAAACTTTTTCAGCAAAAAGCAGGCAATGATATCCTATGGAAGGAAATTCAAGTCACTGGTAAGTACGGTTAGAATTACTTTTCAGGATCAGTACTGGGCTCAAAGATGTAGCACTGAGGTCTCTGCTGATAACAGGTGAGTAAATCAGAATTCGTAGTTCGGCTGATTTTAGGGGAATCTTTGTAAGTTTCAAAAATCGACAGTTAGAAACTTTTTCAGCAAAAAGCAGGCAATGATATCCTATGGAAGGAAATTCAAGATACTGGTAGGTACGGTTAGAATTACTTTTCAGGATCAGTACTGGGCTCAAAGATGCAGCACTGAGGTCTCTCCTGATAACAGGTGAGTAAATCGGAATTCGTAGTTCGGCTGATTTTAGAGTAATAGTTGTAAGTTTCAAATATCGACACTTAGAAACTTTTTCAGCAAAAAGCAGGCAATGATATCCTATGGAAGGAAGTTACTGGTAAGTACAGTTAGAATTACATTTCAGGAGCAGTACTGGTCTCAAAGATGCAGCACTGAGATCTCTGCTGATAACAGGTAAGTAAATCGGAATTCATAATTCGGCTGATTTTAGAGGAATATTTGTAAGTTTCAAAACTCCACACTTGGAAGAATTTCCAAGTGAAACCAGTCAATGTTAGCCTACTGAAGGAAATTCAAGTTACTGATAAGTATGGTTAGAATAACTTTTCAGGATCAGTACTGGGCTCAAAGATGCAGCACTGAGTTCTCTCCTGATAACAGGTGAGTAAATCGGAATTCGTAGTTTGGCTGATTTTAGAGGAATATTTGAAGTTTCAAAACTCCACACTTGGAAGAATTTCCAAGTGAAACCAGTCAATCTTAGCCTATGGAAGGAAATTCAAGTTACCGGTAAGTACGGTTAGAATTACTTTTCAAGATCAGTACTGGGCTCAAATATGCAGCACGGAGGTCTCGCATGATAACAGGTGAGTAAATCGGAATTCGTAGTTTGACTGATTTTAGAGGAATATTGGTAAGTTTCAAAAATCGACACTTAGAAAAATTTTCAGCAAAAAGCAGGCAATGATATCCTATGGAAGGAAATTCAAGTTTCTGGTAAGTACGGTTAGAATTACTTTTCAGGATCAGTACAGGGCTCAAAGATGCAGCACTGAGATCTCTGCTGATAACAGGTGAGTAAATCGGAATTCGTAGTTCGGCTGATTTTAGAGGAATATTTGTAAGTTTCCAAACTCCACACTTATAAGAATTTCCAAGTAAAACCAGTCAATCTTAGCCTATGGAAGGAAATTCAAGTTACTGGTAAGTACAGTTAGAATAACTTTTCAGGATCAGTACTGGGCTCAAAGATGCAGCACTGAGGTCTCTCATGATAACAGGTGAGTAAATCGGAATTCGTAGTTCGGCTGATTTTAGAGGACTATTTGTAAGTTTAAAAAATCGACACTTAGAAACTTTTTCAGCAAAAAGCAGGCAATGATATCCTATGGAAGGGAATTCAAGTTACTGGTAAGTATTGTTAGAATTTCTTTTCAGGATCAGTATTGGGCTCAAAGATGCAGCACTGAGGTCTCTCATGATAATAGGTGAGTAATTCGTAATTCGTAGTTCGGTTGATTTTAAAGGAATATTTGTAAGTTTCTAAAAATCGACACTTAGAAACTTTTCCAGCAAAAAGCAGGCAATGATATCCCATGGAAGGAAATTCAAGTTACTGGTAAGTATTGTTAGAATTACTTTTCAGGATCAGTACTGGGCTTAAAGATGCAGCTCTGAGCTCTCTCCTGATAACAGGTGAGTAAACAGAATTCGTAGTTTGGCTGATTTTAGAGGAATATTTGTAAGTTTCAAAATTCGACACTTAGAAAGCTTTTCAGCAAAAAGCAGGCAATGATATCCTATGGAAGGGAATTCAAGTTACTGGTAAGTATTGTTAGAATTTCTTTTCAGGATCAGTATTGGGCTCGAAGATGCAGCACTGAGGTCTCTCATGATAATAGGTGAGTAATTCGGAATTCGTAGTTCGGCTGATTTTAGAGGAGTATTTGTAAGTTTCAAAAATCGACAGTTAGAAAGTTTTTCAGCAAAAAGCAGGCAATGATATCCTATGGAAGGGAATTCAAGTTACTGGTAAGTATTGTTAGAATTTCAATTCAGGATCAGTATTGGGCTCAAAGATGCAGCACTGAGGTCTATCATGAAAACAGGTGAGTAAATCGGAATTCGTAGTTCAGCTGATTTTAAATGAATATTTGTAAATTTAAAAAATCAACACTTAGAAACTTTTTCAACAAAATGCAGGCAATGATATCCTATGGAAGGAAAATCAAGTTACTGGTAAGTACTTTTAGAATTACTTTTCAGGATCAGTACTGGGCTCAAAGATGCAGCACTGAGGTCTCAACTGATAAAAGGTGAGTAAATCGTAATTCGTAATTCGACTGATTTTAGAGGAATCTTTGTAAGTTTCAAAACTCCACACTTAGAAGAATTTCCAAGTGAAACCAGTCAATGTTAGCCTACTGAAGGAAATTCAAGTTACTGGTAAGTATGGTTAGAATTACTTTTCAGGATCAGTACTGGGCTCAAAGATGCAGCACTGAGTTCTCTCCTGATAACAGGTGAGTAAATCGGAATTCGTAGTTTGGCTGATTTTAGAGGAATATTTGTAAGTTTCAAAACTCCACACTTGGAAGAATTTCCAAGTGAAACCAGTAAATCCTAGCCTATGGAAGGAAATTCAAGTTACTGGTAAGTACGGTTAGAATAACTTTTCAGGATCAGTACTGGGCTCAAAGATGCAGCACTGAGGTCTCTCCTGATAACAGGTGAGTAAATCGGAATTCGTAGTTTGGCTGATTTTAGAGGAATATTTGTAAGTTTCAAAACTCCACACTTGGAAGAATTTCCAAGTGAAACCAGTAAATCCTAGCCTATGGAAGGAAATTCAAGTTACTGGTAAGTACGGTTAGAATAACTTTTCAGGATCAGTACTGTGCTCAAAGATGCAGCACTGAGGTCTCTCATGATAACAGGTGAGTAAATCGGAATTCGTAGTTCGGCTGATTTTAGAGGACTATTTGTAAGTTTAAAAAATCAACACTTAGAAACTTTTTCAGCAAAAAGCAGGCAATGATATCCTATGGAAGGAAATTCAAGTTACTGGTAAGTATTGTTAGAATTACTTTTCAGGATCAGTACTGGGCTCAAAGATGCAGCACTGAGGTCTCTCCTGATAACAGGTGAGTAAATCGTAATTCGTAATTCGACTGATTTTAGAGGAATCTTTGTAAGTTTCAAAACTCCACACTTAGAAGAATTTCTAAGTGAAGCCAGTCAATGGTAGCCTACTCAAGGAAATTCAAGTTACTGGTAAGTATGGTTAGAATTACTTTTCAGGATCAGTACTGGGCTCAAAGATGCAGCACTGAGTTCTCTACTGATAACAGGTGAGTAAATCGGAATTCGTAGTTTGGCTGATTTTAGAGGAATATTTGAAGTTTCAAAACTCCACACTTGGAAGAATTTCCAAGTGAAACCAGTCAATCTTAGCCTATGGAAGGAAATTCAAGTTACCGGTAAGTACGGTTAGAATTACTTTTCAGGATCAGTACTGGGCTCAAATATGCAGCACGGAGGTCTCGCATGATAACAGGTGAGTAAATCGGAATTCGTAGTTTGACTGATTTTAGAGGAATATTGGTAAGTTTCAAAAATCGACACTTAGAAACTTTTTCAGCAAAAAGCAGGCAATGATATCCTATGGAAGGAAATTCAAGTCACTGGTAAGTACGGTTAGAATTACTTTTCAGGATCAGTACTGGGCTCAAAGATGCAGCACTGAGGTCTCTGCTGATAACAGGTGAGTAAATCAGAATTCTTAGTTCGGCTGATTTTAGGGGAATCTTTGTAAGTTTCAAAAATCGACAGTTAGAAACTTTTTCAGCAAAAAGCAGGCAATGATATCCTATGGAAGGAAATTCAAGATACTGGTAGGTACGGTTAGAATTACTTTTCAGGATCAGTACTGGGCTCAAAGATGCAGCACTGAGGTCTCTCCTGATAACAGGTGAGTAAATCGGAATTCGTAGTTCGGCTGATTTTAGAGTAATAGTTGTAAGTTTCAAATATCAACACTTAGAAACTTTTTCAGCAAAAAGCAGGCAATGATATCCTATGGAAGGAAGTTACTGGTAAGTACAGTTAGAATTACATTTCAGGAGCAGTACTGGTCTCAAAGATGCAGCACTGAGATCTCTGCTGATAACAGGTAAGTAAATCGGAATTCATAATTCGGCTGATTTTAGAGGAATATTTGTAATTTTCAAAACTCCACACTTGGAAGAATTTCCAAGTGAAACCAGTCAATGTTAGCCTACTGAAGGAAATTCAAGTTACTGATAAGTATGGTTAGAATAACTTTTCAGGATCAGTACTGGGCTCAAAGATGCAGCACTGAGTTCTCCCCTGATAACAGGTGAGTAAATCGGAATTCGTAGTTTGGCTGATTTTAGAGGAATATTTGAAGTTTCAAAACTCCACACTTGGAAGAATTTCCAAGTGAAACCAGTCAATCTTAGCCTATGGAAGGAAATTCAAGTTACCGGTAAGTACGGTTAGAATTACTTTCCAGGATCAGTACTGGGCTCAAATATGCAGCACGGAGGTCTCGCATGATAACAGGTGAGTAAATCGGAATTCGTAGTTTGACTGATTTTAGAGGACTATTTGTAAGTTTCAAAAATCGACACTTAGAAACTTTTTCAGCAAAAAGCAGGCAATGATATCCTATGGAAGGAAATTCAAGTCACTGGTAAGTACGGTTAGAATTACTTTTCAGGATCAGTACTGGGCTCAAAGATGTAGCACTGAGGTCTCTGCTGATAACAGGTGAGTAAATCAGAATTCGTAGTTCGGCTGATTTTAGGGGAATCTTTGTAAGTTTCAAAAATCGACAGTTAGAAACTTTTTCAGCAAAAAGCAGGCAATGATATCCTATGGAAGGAAATTCAAGATACTGGTAGGTACGGTTAGAATTACTTTTCAGGATCAGTACTGGGCTCAAAGATGCAGCACTGAGGTCTCTCCTGATAACAGGTGAGTAAATCGGAATTCGTAGTTCGGCTGATTTTAGAGTAATAGTTGTAAGTTTCAAATATCGACACTTAGAAACTTTTTCAGCAAAAAGCAGGCAATGATATCCTATGGAAGGAAGTTACTGGTAAGTACAGTTAGAATTACATTTCAGGAGCAGTACTGGTCTCAAAGATGCAGCACTGAGATCTCTGCTGATAACAGGTAAGTAAATCGGAATTCATAATTCGGCTGATTTTAGAGGAATATTTGTAAGTTTCAAAACTCCACACTTGGAAGAATTTCCAAGTGAAACCAGTCAATGTTAGCCTACTGAAGGAAATTCAAGTTACTGATAAGTATGGTTAGAATAACTTTTCAGGATCAGTACTGGGCTCAAAGATGCAGCACTGAGTTCTCTCCTGATAACAGGTGAGTAAATCGGAATTCGTAGTTTGGCTGATTTTAGAGGAATATTTGAAGTTTCAAAACTCCACACTTGGAAGAATTTCCAAGTGAAACCAGACAATCTTAGCCTATGGAAGGAAATTCAAGTTACCGGTAAGTACGGTTAGAATTACTTTTCAGGATCAGTACTGGGCTCAAATATGCAGCACGGAGGTCTCGCATGATAACAGGTGAGTAAATCGGAATTCGTAGTTTGACTGATTTTAGAGGAATATTGGTAAGTTTCAAAAATCGACACTTAGAAACTTTTTCAGCAAAAAGCAGGCAATGATATCCTATGGAAGGAAATTCAAGTCACTGGTAAGTACGGTTAGAATTACTTTTCAGGATCAGTACTGGGCTCAAAGATGTAGCACTGAGGTCTCTGCTGATAACAGGTGAGTAAATCAGAATTCGTAGTTCGGCTGATTTTAGGGGAATCTTTGTAAGTTTCAAAAATCGACAGTTAGAAACTTTTTCAGCAAAAAGCAGGCAATGATATCCTATGGAAGGAAATTCAAGATACTGGTAGGTACGGTTAGAATTACTTTTCAGGATCAGTACTGGGCTCAAAGATGCAGCACTGAGGTCTCTCCTGATAACAGGTGAGTAAATCGGAATTCGTAGTTCGGCTGATTTTAGAGTAATAGTTGTAAGTTTCAAATATCGACACTTAGAAACTTTTTCAGCAAAAAGCAGGCAATGATATCCTATGGAAGGAAGTTACTGGTAAGTACAGTTAGAATTACATTTCAGGAGCAGTACTGGTCTCAAATATGCAGCACTGAGATCTCTGCTGATAACAGGTAACTAAATCGGAATTCATAATTCGGCTGATTTTAGAGGAATATTTGTAAGTTTCAAAACTCCACACTTGGAAGAATTTCCAAGTGAAACCAGTCAATGTTAGCCTACTGAAGGAAATTCAAGTTACTGATAAGTATGGTTAGAATAACTTTTCAGGATCAGTACTGGGCTCAAAGATGCAGCACTGAGTTCTCTCCTGATAACAGGTGAGTAAATCGGAATTCGTAGTTTGGCTGATTTTAGAGGAATATTTGAAGTTTCAAAACTCCACACTTGGAAGAATTTCCAAGTGAAACCAGTCAATCTTAGCCTATGGAAGGAAATTCAAGTTACCGGTAAGTACGGTTAGAATTACTTTTCAAGATCAGTACTGGGCTCAAATATGCAGCACGGAGGTCTCGCATGATAACAGGTGAGTAAATCAGAATTCGTAGTTCGGCTGATTTTAGGGGAATCTTTGTAAGTTTCAAAAATCGACAGTTAGAAACTTTTTCAGCAAAAAGCAGGCAATGATATCCTATGGAAGGAAATTCAAGATACTGGTAGGTACGGTTAGAATTACTTTTCAGGATCAGTACTGGGCTCAAAGACGCAGCACTGAGGTCTCTCCTGATAACAGATGAGTAAATCGGAATTCGTAGTTCGGCTGATTTTAGAGTAATAGTTGTAAGTTTCAAATATCGACACTTAGAAACTTTTTCAGCAAAAAGCAGGCAATGATATCCTATGGAAGGAAGTTACTGGTAAGTACAGTTAGAATTACATTTCAGGAGCAGTACTGGTCTCAAAGATGCAGCACTGAGATCTCTGCTGATAACAGGTAAGTAAATCGGAATTCATAATTCGGCTGATTTTAGAGGAATATTTGTAAGTTTCAAAACTCCACACTTGGAAGAATTTCCAAGTGAAACCAGTCAAGTTAGCCTACTGAAGGAAATTCAAGTTACTGATAAGTATGGTTAGAATAACTTTTCAGGATCAGTACTGGGCTCAAAGATGCAGCACTGAGTTCTCTCCTGATAACAGGTGAGTAAATCGGAATTCGTAGTTTGGCTGATTTTAGAGGAATATTTGTAAGTTTCAAAACTCCACACTTGGAAGAATTTCCAAGTGAAACCAGTAAATCTTAGCCTATTGAAGGAAATTCAAGTTACTGGTAAGTATGGTTAGAATTACTTTTCAGGATCAGTACTGGGCTCAAATATGCAGCACTGAGGTCTCTCCTGATAACAGGTGAGTAAATCGAAATTCGTAGTTTGTCTGATTTTAGAGGAATCTTAGTAAGTTTCAAATATCGACACTTAGAAAAATTTTCAGCAAAAAGCAGGCAATGATATCCTATGGAAGGAAATTCAAGTTTCTGGTAAGTACGGTTAGAATTACTTTTCAGGATCAGTACAGGGCTCAAAGATGCAGCACTGAGATCTCTGCTGATAACAGGTGAGTAAATCGGAATTCGTAGTTCGGCTGATTTTAGAGGAATATTTGTAAGTTTCCAAACTCCACACTTATAAGAATTTCCAAGTAAAACCAGTCAATCTTAGCCTATGGAAGGAAATTCAAGTTACTGGTAAGTACAGTTAGAATAACTTTTCAGGATCAGTACTGGGCTCAAAGATGCAGCACTGAGGTCTCTCATGATAACAGGTGAGTAAATCGGAATTCGTAGTTCGGCTGATTTTAGAGGACTATTTGTAAGTTTAAAAAATCGACACTTAGAAACTTTTTCAGCAAAAAGCAGGCAATGATATCCTATGGAAGGGAATTCAAGTTACTGGTAAGTATTGTTAGAATTTCTTTTCAGGATCAGTATTGGGCTCAAAGATGCAGCACTGAGGTCTCTCATGATAATAGGTGAGTAATTCGTAATTCGTAGTTCGGTTGATATTAAAGGAATATTTGTAAGTTTCTAAAAATCGACACTTAGAAACTTTTCCAGCAAAAAGCAGGCAATGATATCCCATGGAAGGAAATTCAAGTTACTGGTAAGTATTGTTAGAATTACTTTTCAGGATCAGTACTGGGCTTAAAGATGCAGCTCTGAGCTCTCTCCTGATAACAGGTGAGTAAACAGAATTCGTAGTTTGGCTGATTTTAGAGGAATATTTGTAAGTTTCAAAATTCGACACTTAGAAAGCTTTTCAGCAAAAAGCAGGCAATGATATCCTATGGAAGGGAATTCAAGTTACTGGTAAGTATTGTTAGAATTTCTTTTCAGGATCAGTATTGGGTTCGAAGATGCAGCACTGAGGTCTCTCATGATAATAGGTGAGTAATTCGGAATTCGTAGTTCGGCTGATTTTAAAGGAATATTTGTAAGTTTCTAAAAATCGACACTTAGAAACTTTTTCAGCAAAAAGCAGGCAATGATATCCTATGGAAGTAAATTCAAGTTACTGGTAAGTATTGTTAGAATTACTTTTCAGGATCAGTACTGGGCTCAAAGATGTAGCGCTGAGGTCTCTCCTGATAACAGGTGAGTAAACAGAATTCGTAGTTTGGCTGATTTTAGAGGAGTATTTGTAAGTTTCAAAAATCGACACTTAGAAAGTTTTTCAGCAAAAAGCAGGCAATGATATCCTATGGAAGGGAATTCAAGTTACTGGTAAGTATTGTTAGAATTTCAATTCAGGATCAGTATTGGGCTCAAAGATGCAGCACTGAGGTCTATCATAATAACAGGTGAGTAAATCGGAATTCGTAGTTCAGCTGATTTTAAAGGAATATTTGTAAATTTAAAAAATCAACACTTAGAAACTTTTTCAACAAAATGCAGGCAATGATATCCTATGGAAGGAAAATCAAGTTACTGGTAAGTACTTTTAGAATTACTTTTCAGGATCAGTACTGGGCTCAAAGATGCAGCACTGAGGTCTCTCCTGATAAAAGGTGAGTAAATCGTAATTCGTAATTCGACTGATTTTAGAGGAATCTTTGTAAGTTTCAAAACTCCACACGTAGAAGAATTTCCAAGTGAAACCAGTCAATGTTAGCCTACTGAAGGAAATTCAAGTTACTGGTAAGTATGGTTAGAATTACTTTTCAGGATCAGTACTGGGCTCAAAGATGCAGCACTGAGTTCTCTCCTGATAACAGGTGAGTAAATCGGAATTCGTAGTTTGGCTGATTTTAGAGGAATATTTGTAAGTTTCAAAACTCCACACTTGAAAGAATTTCCAAGTGAAACCAGTAAATCTTAGCCTATTGAAGGAAATTCAAGTTACTAGTAAGTATGGTTAGAATTACTTTTCAGGATCAGTACTGGGCTCAAAGATGCAGCACTGAGGTCTCTCCTGATAACAGGTGAGTAAATCGGAATTCGTAGTTCGGCTGATTTTAGAGGAATATTTGTAAGTTTCCAAACTCCACACTTATAAGAATTTCCAAGTAAAACCAGTCAATCCTAGCCTATGGAAGGAAATTCAAGTTACTGGTAAGTACGGTTAGAATAACTTTTCAGGATCAGTACTGGGCTCAAAGATGCAGCACTGAGGTCTCTCATGATAACAGGTGAGTAAATCGGAATTCGTAGTTCGGCTGATTTTAGAGGACTATTTGTAAGTTTAAAAAATCGACACTTAGAAACTTTTTCAGCAAAAAGCAGGCAATGATATCCTATGGAAGGAAATTCAAGTTACTGGTAAGTATTGTTAGAATTACTTTTCAGGCTCAGTACTGGGCTCAAAGATGCAGCTCTGAGCTCTCTCCTGATAACAGGTGAGTAAACAGAATTCGTAGTTTGGCTGATTTTAGAGGAATATTTGTAAGTTTCAAAAATCGACACTTAGAAAGTTTTTCAGCAAAAAGCAGGCAATGATATCCTATGGAAGGAAATTCAAGTTACTGGTAAGTACGGTTAGAATACCTTTTCAGGATCAGTACTGGGCTTAAAGATGCAGCCTTGAGGTCTCTCATGATAACAGGTGAGTAAATCGGAATTCATAGTTCGGCTGATTTTAGAGGACAATTTGTAAGTTTCAAAAATCGACACTTAGAAAGTTTTTCAGCAAAAAGCAGGCAATGATATCCTATGGAAGGAAAATCAAGTTACTGGTAAGTACGGTTAGAATAACTTTTCAGGATCAGTACTGGGCTTAAAGATGCAGCCTTGAGTTCTCTAATGATAACAGGTGAGTAAATCGGAATTCATAGTTCGGCTGATTTTAGAGGACAATTTGTAAGTTTCAAAAATCGACACTTAGAAAGTTTTTCAGCAAAAAGCAGGCAATGATATCCTATGGAAGGAAAATCAAGTTACTGGTAAGTACTTTTAGAATTACTTTTCAGGATCAGTACTGGGCTCAAAGATGCAGCACTGAGGTCTCTCCTGATAAAAGGTGAGTAAATCGTAATTCGTAATTCGACTGATTTTAGAGGAATCTTTGTAAGTTTCAAAACTCCACACTTAGAAGAATTTCCAAGTGAAACCAGTCAATGTTAGCCTACTGAAGGAAATTCAAGTTACTGGTAAGTATGGCTAGAATTACTTTTCAGGATCAGTACTGGGCTCAAAGATGCAGCACTGAGGTCTCTGCTGATAACAGGTGAGTAAATCAGAATTCGTAGTTCGGCTGATTTTAGGGGAATCTTTGTAAGTTTCAAAAATCGACAGTTAGAAACTTTTTCAGCAAAAAGCAGGCAATGATATCCTATGGAAGGAAATTCAAGATACTGGTAGGTACGGTTAGAATTACTTTTCAGGATCAGTACTGGGCTCAAAGATGCAGCACTGAGGTCTCTCCTGATAACAGATAAGTAAATCGGAATTCGTAGTTCGGCTGATTTTAGAGTAATAGTTGTAAGTTTCAAATATCGACACTTAGAAACTTTTTCAGCAAAAAGCAGGCAATGATATCCTATGGAAGGAAGTTACTGGTAAGTACAGTTAGAATTACATTTCAGGAGCAGTACTGGTCTCAAAGATGCAGCACTGAGATCTCTGCTGATAACAGGTAAGTAAATCGGAATTCATAATTCGGCTGATTTTAGAGGAATATTTGTAAGTTTCAAAACTCCACACTTGGAAGAATTTCCAAGTGAAACCAGTCAAGTTAGCCTACTGAAGGAAATTCAAGTTACTGATAAGTATGGTTAGAATAACTTTTCAGGATCAGTACTGGGCTCAAAGATGCAGCACTGAGTTCTCTCCTGATAACAGGTGAGTAAATCGGAATTCGTAGTTTGGCTGATTTTAGAGGAATATTTGTAAGTTTCAAAACTCCACACTTGGAAGAATTTCCAAGTGAAACCAGTAAATCTTAGCCTATTGAAGGAAATTCAAGTTACTGGTAAGTATGGTTAGAATTACTTTTCAGGATCAGTACTGGGCTCAAAGATGCAGCACTGAGGTCTCTCCTGATAACAGGTGAGTAAATCGAAATTCGTAGTTTGTCTGATTTTAGAGGAATCTTAGTAAGTTTCAAATATCGACACTTAGAAAAATTTTCAGCAAAAAGCAGGCAATGATATCCTATGGAAGGAAATTCAAGTTTCTGGTAAGTACGGTTAGAATTACTTTTCAGGATCAGTACAGGGCTCAAAGATGCAGCACTGAGATCTCTGCTGATAATAGGTGAGTAATTCGGAATTCGTAGTTCGGCTGATTTTAAAGGAATATTTGTAAGTTTCTAAAAATCGACACTTAGAAACTTTTTCAGCAAAAAGCAGGCAATGATATCCTATGGAAGTAAATTCAAGTTACTGGTAAGTATTGTTAGAATTACTTTTCAGGATCAGTACTGGGCTCAAAGATGCAGCGCTGAGGTCTCTCCTGATAACAGGTGAGTAAACAGAATTCGTAGTTTGGCTGATTTTAGAGGAGTATTTGTAAGTTTCAAAAATCGACACTTAGAAAGTTTTTCAGCAAAAAGCAGGCAATGATATCCTATGGAAGGGAATTCAAGTTACTGGTAAGTATTGTTAGAATTTCAATTCAGGATCAGTATTGGGCTCAAAGATGCAGCACTGAGGTCTATCATGATAACAGGTGAGTAAATCGGAATTCGTAGTTCAGCTGATTTTAAAGGAATATTTGTAAATTTAAAAAATCAACACTTAGAAACTTTTTCAACAAAATGCAGGCAATGATATCCTATGGAAGGAAAATCAAGTTACTGGTAAGTACTTTTAGAATTACTTTTCAGGATCAGTACTGGGCTCAAAGATGCAGCACTGAGGTCTCTCCTGATAAAAGGTGAGTAAATCGTAATTCGTAATTCGACTGATTTTAGAGGAATATTTGTAAGTTTCAAAACTCCACACTTGGAAGAATTTCCAAGTGAAACCAGTAAATCTTAGCCTATTGAAGGAAATTCAAGTTACTAGTAAGTATGGTTAGAATTACTTTTCAGGATCAGTACTGGGCTCAAAGATGCAGCACTGAGGTCTCTCCTGATAACAGGTGAGTAAATCGGAATTCGTAGTTCGGCTGATTTTAGAGGAATATTTGTAAGTTTCCAAACTCCACACTTATAAGAATTTCTAAGTAAAACCAGTCAATCCTAGCCTATGGAAGGAAATTCAAGTTACTGGTAAGTACGGTTAGAATAACTTTTCAGGATCAGTACTGGGCTCAAAGATGCAGCACTGAGGTCTCTCATGATAACAGGTGAGTAAATCGGAATTCGTAGTTCGGCTGATTTTAGAGGACTATTTGTACGTTTAAAAAATCGACACTTAGAAACTTTTTCAGCAAAAAGCAGGCAATGATATCCTATGGAAGGAAATTCAAGTTACTGGTAAGTATTGTTAGAATTACTTTTCAGGCTCAGTACTGGGCTCAAAGATGCAGCTCTGAGCTCTCTCCTGATAACAGGTGAGTAAACAGAATTCGTAGTTTGGCTGATTTTAGAGGAATATTTGTATGTTTCAAAAATCGACACTT
This sequence comes from Triturus cristatus, assembly GCF_964204655.1. NCBI lineage: Eukaryota > Metazoa > Chordata > Amphibia > Caudata > Salamandridae > Triturus > Triturus cristatus. The sequence continues at coordinate 3,320,926 of NW_028187322.1, forward strand.
AGAAAGTTTTTCAGCAAAAAGCAGGCAATGATATCCTATGGAAGGAAATTCAAGTTACTGGTAAGTACGGTTAGAATACCTTTTCAGGATCAGTACTGGGCTTAAAGATGCAGCCTTGAGGTCTCTCATGATAACAGGTGAGTAAATCGGAATTCATAGTTCGGCTGATTTTAGAGGACAATTTGTAAGTTTCAAAAATCGACACTTAGAAAGTTTTTCAGCAAAAAGCAGGCAATGATATCCTATGGAAGGAAAATCAAGTTACTGGTAAGTACGGTTAGAATAACTTTTCAGGATCAGTACTGGGCTTAAAGATGCAGCCTTGAGGTCTCTCATGATAACAGGTGAGTAAATCGGAATTCATAGTTCGGCTGATTTTAGAGGACAATTTGTAAGTTTCAAAAATCGACACTTAGAAAGTTTTTCAGCAAAAAGCAGGCAATGATATCCTATGGAAGGAAAATCAAGTTACTGGTAAGTACTTTTAGAATTACTTTTCAGGATCAGTACTGGGCTCAAAGATGCAGCACTGAGGTCTCTCCTGATAAAAGGTGAGTAAATCGTAATTCGTAATTCGACTGATTTTAGAGGAATCTTTGTAAGTTTCAAAACTCCACACTTAGAAGAATTTCCAAGTGAAACCAGTCAATGTTAGCCTACTGAAGGAAATTCAAGTTACTGGTAAGTATGGCTAGAATTACTTTTCAGGATCAGTACTGGGCTCAAAGATGCAGCACTGAGGTCTCTGCTGATAACTGGTGAGTAAATCAGAATTCGTAGTTCGGCTGATTTTAGGGGAATCTTTGTAAGTTTCAAAAATCGACAGTTAGAAACTTTTTCAGCAAAAAGCAGGCAATGATATCCTATGGAAGGAAATTCAAGATACTGGTAGGTACGGTTAGAATTACTTTTCAGGATCAGTACTGGGCTCAAAGATGCAGCACTGAGGTCTCTCCTGATAACAGATGAGTAAATCGGAATTCGTAGTTCGGCTGATTTTAGAGTAATAGTTGTAAGTTTCAAATATCGACACTTAGAAACTTTTTCAGCAAAAAGCAGGCAATGATATCCTATGGAAGGAAGTTACTGGTAAGTACAGTTAGAATTACATTTCAGGAGCAGTACTGGTCTCAAAGATGCAGCACTGAGATCTCTGCTGATAACAGGTAAGTAAATCGGAATTCATAATTCGGCTGATTTTAGAGGAATATTTGTAAGTTTCAAAACTCCACACTTGGAAGAATTTCCAAGTGAAACCAGTCAAGTTAGCCTACTGAAGGAAATTCAAGTTACTGATAAGTATGGTTAGAATAACTTTTCAGGATCAGTACTGGGCTCAAAGATGCAGCACTGAGTTCTCTCCTGATAACAGGTGAGTAAATCGGAATTCGTAGTTTGGCTGATTTTAGAGGAATATTTGTAAGTTTCAAAACTCCACACTTGGAAGAATTTCCAAGTGAAACCAGTAAATCTTAGCCTATTGAAGGAAATTCAAGTTACTGGTAAGTATGGTTAGAATTACTTTTCAGGATCAGTACTGGGCTCAAAGATGCAGCACTGAGGTCTCTCCTGATAACAGGTGAGTAAATCGAAATTCGTAGTTTGTCTGATTTTAGAGGAATCTTAGTAAGTTTCAAATATCGACACTTAGAAAAATTTTCAGCAAAAAGCAGGCAATGATATCCTATGGAAGGAAATTCAAGTTTCTGGTAAGTACGGTTAGAATTACTTTTCAGGATCAGTACAGGGCTCAAAGATGCAGCACTGAGATCTCTGCTGATAACAGGTGAGTAAATCGGAATTCGTAGTTCGGCTGATTTTAGAGGAATATTTGTAAGTTTCCAAACTCCACACTTATAAGAATTTCCAAGTAAAACCAGTCAATCTTAGCCTATGGAAGGAAATTCAAGTTACTGGTAAGTACAGTTAGAATAACTTTTCAGGATCAGTACTGGGCTCAAAGATGCAGCACTGAGGTCTCTCATGATAACAGGTGAGTAAATCGGAATTCGTAGTTCGGCTGATTTTAGAGGACTATTTGTAAGTTTAAAAAATCGACACTTAGAAACCTTTTCAGCAAAAAGCAGGCAATGATATCCTATGGAAGGGAATTCAAGTTACTGGTAAGTATTGTTAGAATTTCTTTTCAGGATCAGTATTGGGCTCAAAGATGCAGCACTGAGGTCTCTCATGATAATAGGTGAGTAATTCGTAATTCGTAGTTCGGTTGATTTTAAAGGAATATTTGTAAGTTTCTAAAAATCGACACTTAGAAACTTTTCCAGCAAAAAGCAGGCAATGATATCCCATGGAAGGAAATTCAAGTTACTGGTAAGTATTGTTAGAATTACTTTTCAGGATCAGTACTGGGCTTAAAGATGCAGCTCTGAGCTCTCTCCTGATAACAGGTGAGTAAACAGAATTCGTAGTTTGGCTGATTTTAGAGGAATATTTGTAAGTTTCAAAATTCGACACTTAGAAAGCTTTTCAGCAAAAAGCAGGCAATGATATCCTATGGAAGGGAATTCAAGTTACTGGTAAGTATTGTTAGAATTTCTTTTCAGGATCAGTATTGGGTTCGAAGATGCAGCACTGAGGTCTCTCATGATAATAGGTGAGTAATTCGGAATTCGTAGTTCGGCTGATTTTAAAGGAATATTTGTAAGTTTCTAAAAATCGACACTTAGAAACTTTTTCAGCAAAAAGCAGGCAATGATATCCTATGGAAGTAAATTCAAGTTACTGGTAAGTATTGTTAGAATTACTTTTCAGGATCAGTACTGGGCTCAAAGATGCAGCGCTGAGGTCTCTCCTGATAACAGGTGAGTAAACAGAATTCGTAGTTTGGCTGATTTTAGAGGAGTATTTGTAAGTTTCAAAAATCGACACTTAGAAAGTTTTTCAGCAAAAAGCAGGCAATGATATCCTATGGAAGGGAATTCAAGTTACTGGTAAGTATTGTTAGAATTTCAATTCAGGATCAGTATTGGGCTCAAAGATGCAGCACTGAGGTCTATCATGATAACAGGTGAGTAAATCGGAATTCGTAGTTCAGCTGATTTTAAAGGAATATTTGTAAATTTAAAAAATCAACACTTAGAAACTTTTTCAACAAAATGCAGGCAATGATATCCTATGGAAGGAAAATCAAGTTACTGGTAAGTACTTTTAGAATTACTTTTCAGGATCAGTACTGGGCTCAAAGATGCAGCACTGAGGTCTCTCCTGATAAAAGGTGAGTAAATCGTAATTCGTAATTCGACTGATTTTAGAGGAATATTTGTAAGTTTCAAAACTCCACACTTGGAAGAATTTCCAAGTGAAACCAGTAAATCTTAGCCTATTGAAGGAAATTCAAGTTACTAGTAAGTATGGTTAGAATTACTTTTCAGGATCAGTACTGGGCTCAAAGATGCAGCACTGAGGTCTCTCCTGATAACAGGTGAGTAAATCGGAATTCGTAGTTCGGCTGATTTTAGAGGAATATTTGTAAGTTTCCAAACTCCACACTTATAAGAATTTCTAAGTAAAACCAGTCAATCCTAGCCTATGGAAGGAAATTCAAGTTACTGGTAAGTACGGTTAGAATTACTTTTCAGGATCAGTACAGGGCTCAAAGATGCAGCACTGAGGTCTCTCCTGATAACAGGTCAGTAAATCAGAATTCGTAGTTCGGCTGATTTTAGAGGAATCTTTGTAAGTTTCAAAACTCCACACTTAGAAGAATTTCCAAGTGAAACCAGTCAATGTTAGCCTACTGAAGGAAATTCAAGTTACTGGTAAGTATGGCTAGAATTACTTTTCAGGATCAGTACTGGGCTCAAAGATGCAGCACTGAGGTCTCTGCTGATAACTGGTGAGTAAATCAGAATTCGTAGTTCGGCTGATTTTAGGGGAATCTTTGTAAGTTTCAAAAATCGACAGTTAGAAACTTTTTCAGCAAAAAGCAGGCAATGATATCCTATGGAAGGAAATTCAAGATACTGGTAGGTACGGTTAGAATTACTTTTCAGGATCAGTACTGGGCTCAAAGATGCAGCACTGAGGTCTCTCCTGATAACAGATGAGTAAATCGGAATTCGTAGTTCGGCTGATTTTAGAGTAATAGTTGTAAGTTTCAAATATCGACACTTAGAAACTTTTTCAGCAAAAAGCAGGCAATGATATCCTATGGAAGGAAGTTACTGGTAAGTACAGTTAGAATTACATTTCAGGAGCAGTACTGGTCTCAAAGATGCAGCACTGAGATCTCTGCTGATAACAGGTAAGTAAATCGGAATTCATAATTCGGCTGATTTTAGAGGAATATTTGTAAGTTTCAAAACTCCACACTTGGAAGAATTTCCAAGTGAAACCAGTCAAGTTAGCCTACTGAAGGAAATTCAAGTTACTGATAAGTATGGTTAGAATAACTTTTCAGGATCAGTACTGGGCTCAAAGAGGCAGCACTGAGTTCTCTCCTGATAACAGGTGAGTAAATCGGAATTCGTAGTTTGGCTGATTTTAGAGGAATATTTGTAAGTTTCAAAACTCCACACTTGGAAGAATTTCCAAGTGAAACCAGTAAATCTTAGCCTATTGAAGGAAATTCAAGTTACTGGTAAGTATGGTTAGAATTACTTTTCAGGATCAGTACTGGGCTCAAAGATGCAGCACTGAGGTCTCTCCTGATAACAGGTGAGTAAATCGAAATTCGTAGTTTGTCTGATTTTAGAGGAATCTTAGTAAGTTTCAAATATCGACACTTAGAAAAATTTTCAGCAAAAAGCAGGCAATGATATCCTATGGAAGGAAATTCAAGTTTCTGGTAAGTACGGTTAGAATTACTTTTCAGGATCAGTACAGGGCTCAAAGATGCAGCACTGAGATCTCTGCTGATAACAGGTGAGTAAATCGGAATTCGTAGTTCGGCTGATTTTAGAGGAATATTTGTAAGTTTCCAAACTCCACACTTATAAGAATTTCCAAGTAAAACCAGTCAATCTTAGCCTATGGAAGGAAATTCAAGTTACTGGTAAGTACAGTTAGAATAACTTTTCAGGATCAGTACTGGGCTCAAAGATGCAGCACTGAGGTCTCTCATGATAACAGGTGAGTAAATCGGAATTCGTAGTTCGGCTGATTTTAGAGGACTATTTGTAAGTTTAAAAAATCGACACTTAGAAACTTTTTCAGCAAAAAGCAGGCAATGATATCCTATGGAAGGGAATTCAAGTTACTGGTAAGTATTGTTAGAATTTCTTTTCAGGATCAGTATTGGGCTCAAAGATGCAGCACTGAGGTCTCTCATGATAATAGGTGAGTAATTCGTAATTCGTAGTTCGGTTGATTTTAAAGGAATATTTGTAAGTTTCTAAAAATCGACACTTAGAAACTTTTCCAGCAAAAAGCAGGCAATGATATCCCATGGAAGGAAATTCAAGTTACTGGTAAGTATTGTTAGAATTACTTTTCAGGATCAGTACTGGGCTTAAAGATGCAGCTCTGAGCTCTCTCCTGATAACAGGTGAGTAAACAGAATTCGTAGTTTGGCTGATTTTAGAGGAATATTTGTAAGTTTCAAAATTCGACACTTAGAAAGCTTTTCAGCAAAAAGCAGGCAATGATATCCTATGGAAGGGAATTCAAGTTACTGGTAAGTATTGTTAGAATTTCTTTTCAGGATCAGTATTGGGTTCGAAGATGCAGCACTGAGGTCTCTCATGATAATAGGTGAGTAATTCGGAATTCGTAGTTCGGCTGATTTTAAAGGAATATTTGTAAGTTTCTAAAAATCGACACTTAGAAACTTTTTCAGCAAAAAGCAGGCAATGATATCCTATGGAAGTAAATTCAAGTTACTGGTAAGTATTGTTAGAATTACTTTTCAGGATCAGTACTGGGCTCAAAGATGCAGCGCTGAGGTCTCTCCTGATAACAGGTGAGTAAACAGAATTCGTAGTTTGGCTGATTTTAGAGGAGTATTTGTAAGTTTCAAAAATCGACACTTAGAAAGTTTTTCAGCAAAAAGCAGGCAATGATATCCTATGGAAGGGAATTCAAGTTACTGGTAAGTATTGTTAGAATTTCAATTCAGGATCAGTATTGGGCTCAAAGATGCAGCACTGAGGTCTATCATGATAACAGGTGAGTAAATCGGAATTCGTAGTTCAGCTGATTTTAAAGGAATATTTGTAAATTTAAAAAATCAACACTTAGAAACTTTTTCAACAAAATGCAGGCAATGATATCCTATGGAAGGAAAATCAAGTTACTGGTAAGTACTTTTAGAATTACTTTTCAGGATCAGTACTGGGCTCAAAGATGCAGCACTGAGGTCTCTCCTGATAAAAGGTGAGTAAATCGTAATTCGTAATTCGACTGATTTTAGAGGAATATTTGTAAGTTTCAAAACTCCACACTTGGAAGAATTTCCAAGTGAAACCAGTAAATCTTAGCCTATTGAAGGAAATTCAAGTTACTAGTAAGTATGGTTAGAATTACTTTTCAGGATCAGTACTGGGCTCAAAGATGCAGCACTGAGGTCTCTCCTGATAACAGGTGAGTAAATCGGAATTCGTAGTTCGGCTGATTTTAGAGGAATATTTGTAAGTTTCCAAACTCCACACTTATAAGAATTTCTAAGTAAAACCAGTCAATCCTAGCCTATGGAAGGAAATTCAAGTTACTGGTAAGTACGGTTAGAATAACTTTTCAGGATCAGTACTGGGCTCAAAGATGCAGCACTGAGGTCTCTCATGATAACAGGTGAGTAAATCGGAATTCGTAGTTCGGCTGATTTTAGAGGACTATTTGTACGTTTAAAAAATCGACACTTAGAAACTTTTTCAGCAAAAAGCAGGCAATGATATCCTATGGAAGGAAATTCAAGTTACTGGTAAGTATTGTTAGAATTACTTTTCAGGCTCAGTACTGGGCTCAAAGATGCAGCTCTGAGCTCTCTCCTGATAACAGGTGAGTAAACAGAATTCGTAGTTTGGCTGATTTTAGAGGAATATTTGTATGTTTCAAAAATCGACACTTAGAAAGTTTTTCAGCAAAAAGCAGGCAATGATATCCTATGGAAGGAAATTCAAGTTACTGGTAAGTACGGTTAGAATACCTTTTCAGGATCAGTACTGGGTTTAAAGATGCAGCCTTGAGGTCTCTCATGATAACAGGTGAGTAAATCGGAATTCATAGTTCGGCTGATTTTAGAGGACAATTTGTAAGTTTCAAAAATCGACACTTAGAAAGTTTTTCAGCAAAAAGCAGGCAATGATATCCTATGGAAGGAAAATCAAGTTACTGGTAAGTACGGTTAGAATAACTTTTCAGGATCAGTACTGGGCTTAAAGATGCAGCCTTGATGTCTCTCATGATAACAGGTGAGTAAATCGGAATTCATAGTTCGGCTGATTTTAGAGGACAATTTGTAAGTTTCAAAAATCGACACTTAGAAAGTTTTTCAGCAAAAAGCAGGCAATGATATCCTATGGAAGGAAAATCAAGTTACTGGTAAGTACTTTTAGAATTACTTTTCAGGATCAGTACTGGGCTCAAAGATGCAGCACTGAGGTCTCTCCTGATAAAAGGTGAGTAAATCGTAATTCGTAATTCGACTGATTTTAGAGGAATCTTTGTAAGTTTCAAAACTCCACACTTAGAAGAATTTCCAAGTGAAACCAGTCAATGTTAGCCTACTGAAGGAAATTCAAGTTACTGGTAAGTATGGCTAGAATTACTTTTCAGGATCAGTACTGGGCTCAAAGATGCAGCACTGAGGTCTCTGCTGATAACTGGTGAGTAAATCAGAATTCGTAGTTCGGCTGATTTTAGGGGAATCTTTGTAAGTTTCAAAAATCGACAGTTAGAAACTTTTTCAGCAAAAAGCAGGCAATGATATCCTATGGAAGGAAATTCAAGATACTGGTAGGTACGGTTAGAATTACTTTTCAGGATCAGTACTGGGCTCAAAGATGCAGCACTGAGGTCTCTCCTGATAACAGATGAGTAAATCGGAATTCGTAGTTCGGCTGATTTTAGAGTAATAGTTGTAAGTTTCAAATATCGACACTTAGAAACTTTTTCAGCAAAAAGCAGGCAATGATATCCTATGGAAGGAAGTTACTGGTAAGTACAGTTAGAATTACATTTCAGGAGCAGTACTGGTCTCAAAGATGCAGCACTGAGATCTCTGCTGATAACAGGTAAGTAAATCGGAATTCATAATTCGGCTGATTTTAGAGGAATATTTGTAAGTTTCAAAACTCCACACTTGGAAGAATTTCCAAGTGAAACCAGTCAAGTTAGCCTACTGAAGGAAATTCAAGTTACTGATAAGTATGGTTAGAATAACTTTTCAGGATCAGTACTGGGCTCAAAGATGCAGCACTGAGTTCTCTCCTGATAACAGGTGAGTAAATCGGAATTCGTAGTTTGGCTGATTTTAGAGGAATATTTGTAAGTTTCAAAACTCCACACTTGGAAGAATTTCCAAGTGAAACCAGTAAATCGTAGCCTATTGAAGGAAATTCAAGTTACTGGTAAGTATGGTTAGAATTACTTTTCAGGATCAGTACTGGGCTCAAAGATGCAGCACTGAGGTCTCTCCTGATAACAGGTGAGTAAATCGAAATTCGTAGTTTGTCTGATTTTAGAGGAATCTTAGTAAGTTTCAAATATCGACACTTAGAAAAATTTTCAGCAAAAAGCAGGCAATGATATCCTATGGAAGGAAATTTAAGTTTCTGGTAAGTACGGTTAGAATTACTTTTCAGGATCAGTACAGGGCTCAAAGATGCAGCACTGAGATCTCTGCTGATAACAGGTGAGTAAATCGGAATTCGTAGTTCGGCTGATTTTAGAGGAATATTTGTAAGTTTCCAAACTCCACACTTATAAGAATTTCCAAGTAAAACCAGTCAATCTTAGCCTATGGAAGGAAATTCAAGTTACTGGTAAGTACAGTTAGAATAACTTTTCAGGATCAGTACTGGGCTCAAAGATGCAGCACTGAGGTCTCTCATGATAACAGGTGAGTAAATCGGAATTCGTAGTTCGGCTGATTTTAGAGGACTATTTGTAAGTTTAAAAAATCGACACTTAGAAACTTTTTCAGCAAAAAGCAGGCAATGATATCCTATGGAAGGGAATTCAAGTTACTGGTAAGTATTGTTAGAATTTCTTTTCAGGATCAGTATTGGGCTCAAAGATGCAGCACTGAGGTCTCTCATGATAATAGGTGAGTAATTCGTAATTCGTAGTTCGGTTGATTTTAAAGGAATATTTGTAAGTTTCTAAAAATCGACACTTAGAAACTTTTCCAGCAAAAAGCAGGCAATGATATCCCATGGAAGGAAATTCAAGTTACTGGTAAGTATTGTTAGAATTACTTTTCAGGATCAGTACTGGGCTTAAAGATGCAGCTCTGAGCTCTCTCCTGATAACAGGTGAGTAAACAGAATTCGTAGTTTGGCTGATTTTAGAGGAATATTTGTAAGTTTCAAAATTCGACACTTAGAAAGCTTTTCAGCAAAAAGCAGGCAATGATATCCTATGGAAGGGAATTCAAGTTACTGGTAAGTATTGTTAGAATTTCTTTTCAGGATCAGTATTGGGTTCGAAGATGCAGCACTGAGGTCTCTCATGATAATAGGTGAGTAATTCGGAATTCGTAGTTCGGCTGATTTTAAAGGAATATTTGTAAGTTTCTAAAAATCGACACTTAGAAACTTTTTCAGCAAAAAGCAGGCAATGATATCCTATGGAAGTAAATTCAAGTTACTGGTAAGTATTGTTAGAATTACTTTTCAGGATCAGTACTGGGCTCAAAGATGCAGCGCTGAGGTCTCTCCTGATAACAGGTGAGTAAACAGAATTCGTAGTTTGGCTGATTTTAGAGGAGTATTTGTAAGTTTCAAAAATCGACACTTAGAAAGTTTTTCAGCAAAAAGCAGGCAATGATATCCTATGGAAGGGAATTCAAGTTACTGGTAAGTATTGTTAGAATTTCAATTCAGGATCAGTATTGGGCTCAAAGATGCAGCACTGAGGTCTATCATGATAACAGGTGAGTAAATCGGAATTCGTAGTTCAGCTGATTTTAAAGGAATATTTGTAAATTTAAAAAATCAACACTTAGAAACTTTTTCAACAAAATGCAGGCAATGATATCCTATGGAAGGAAAATCAAGTTACTGGTAAGTACTTTTAGAATTACTTTTCAGGATCAGTACTGGGCTCAAAGATGCAGCACTGAGGTCTCTCCTGATAAAAGGTGAGTAAATCGTAATTCGTAATTCGACTGATTTTAGAGGAATCTTTGTAAGTTTCAAAACTCCACACTTAGAAGAATTTCCAAGTGAAACCAGTCAATGTTAGCCTACTGAAGGAAATTCAAGTTACTGGTAAGTATGGTTAGAATTACTTTTCAGGATCAGTACTGGGCTCAAAGATGCAGCACTGAGTTCTCTCCTGATAACAGGTGAGTAAATCGGAATTCGTAGTTTGGCTGATTTTAGAGGAATATTTGTAAGTTTCAAAACTCCACACTTGGAAGAATTTCCAAGTGAAACCAGTAAATCTTAGCCTATTGAAGGAAATTCAAGTTACTAGTAAGTATGGTTAGAATTACTTTTCAGGATCAGTACTGGGCTCAAAGATGCAGCACTGAGGTCTCTCCTGATAACAGGTGAGTAAATCGGAATTCGTAGTTCGGCTGATTTTAGAGGAATATTTGTAAGTTTCCAAACTCCACACTTATAAGAATTTCCAAGTAAAACCAGTCAATCCTAGCCTATGGAAGGAAATTCAAGTTACTGGTAAGTACGGTTAGAATAACTTTTCAGGATCAGTACTGGGCTCAAAGATGCAGCACTGAGGTCTCTCATGATAACAGGTGAGTAAATCGGAATTCGTAGTTCGGCTGATTTTAGAGGACTATTTGTACGTTTAAAAAATCGACACTTAGAAACTTTTTCAGCAAAAAGCAGGCAATGATATCCTATGGAAGGAAATTCAAGTTACTGGTAAGTATTGTTAGAATTACTTTTCAGGCTCAGTACTGGGCTCAAAGATGCAGCTCTGAGCTCTCTCCTGATAACAGGTGAGTAAACAGAATTCGTAGTTTGGCTGATTTTAGAGGAATATTTTTATGTTTCAAAAATCGACACTTAGAAAGTTTTTCAGCAAAAAGCAGGCAATGATATCCTATGGAAGGAAATTCAAGTTACTGGTAAGTACGGTTAGAATACCTTTTCAGGATCAGTACTGGGCTTAAAGATGCAGCCTTGAGGTCTCTCATGATAACAGGTGAGTAAATCGGAATTCATAGTTCGGCTGATTTTAGAGGACAATTTGTAAGTTTCAAAAATCGACACTTAGAAAGTTTTTCAGCAAAAAGCAGGCAATGATATCCTATGGAAGGAAAATCAAGTTACTGGTAAGTACGGTTAGAATAACTTTTCAGGATCAGTACTGGGCTTAAAGATGCAGCCTTGAGGTCTCTCATGATAACAGGTGAGTAAATCGGAATTCATAGTTCGGCTGATTTTAGAGGACAATTTGTAAGTTTCAAAAATCGACACTTAGAAAGTTTTTCAGCAAAAAGCAGGCAATGATATCCTATGGAAGGAAAATCAAGTTACTGGTAAGTACTTTTAGAATTACTTTTCAGGATCAGTACTGGGCTCAAAGATGCAGCACTGAGGTCTCTCCTGATAAAAGGTGAGTAAATCGTAATTCGTAATTCGACTGATTTTAGAGGAATCTTTGTAAGTTTCAAAACTCCACACTTAGAAGAATTTCCAAGTGAAACCAGTCAATGTTAGCCTACTGAAGGAAATTCAAGTTACTGGTAAGTATGGCTAGAATTACTTTTCAGGATCAGTACTGGGCTCAAAGATGCAGCACTGAGGTCTCTGCTGATAACAGGTGAGTAAATCAGAATTCGTAGTTCGGCTGATTTTAGGGGAATCTTTGTAAGTTGGAAAAATCGACAGTTAGAAACTTTTTCAGCAAAAAGCAGGCAATGATATCCTATGGAAGGAAATTCAAGATACTGGTAGGTACGGTTAGAATTACTTTTCAGGATCAGTACTGGGCTCAAAGATGCAGCACTGAGGTCTCTCCTGATAACAGATGAGTAAATCGGAATTCGTAGTTCGGCTGATTTTAGAGTAATAGTTGTAAGTTTCAAATATCGACACTTAGAAACTTTTTCAGCAAAAAGCAGGCAATGATATCCTATGGAAGGAAGTTACTGGTAAGTACAGTTAGAATTACATTTCAGGAGCAGTACTGGTCTCAAAGATGCAGCACTGAGATCTCTGCTGATAACAGGTAAGTAAATCGGAATTCATAATTCGGCTGATTTTAGAGGAATATTTGTAAGTTTCAAAACTCCACACTTGGAAGAATTTCCAAGTGAAACCAGTCAAGTTAGCCTACTGAAGGAAATTCAAGTTACTGATAAGTATGGTTAGAATAACTTTTCAGGATCAGTACTGGGCTCAAAGATGCAGCACTGAGTTCTCTCCTGATAACAGGTGAGTAAATCGGAATTCGTAGTTTGGCTGATTTTAGAGGAATATTTGTAAGTTTCAAAACTCCACACTTGGAAGAATTTCCAAGTGAAACCAGTAAATCTTAGCCTATTGAAGGAAACTCAAGTTACTGGTAAGTATGGTTAGAATTACTTTTCAGGATCAGTACTGGGCTCAAAGATGCAGCACTGAGGTCTCTCCTGATAACAGGTGAGTAAATCGAAATTCGTAGTTTGTCTGATTTTAGAGGAATCTTAGTAAGTTTCAAATATCGACACTTAGAAAAATTTTCAGCAAAAAGCAGGCAATGATATCCTATGGAAGGAAATTCAAGTTTCTGGTAAGTACGGTTAGAATTACTTTTCAGGATCAGTACAGGGCTCAAAGATGCAGCACTGAGATCTCTGCTGATAACAGGTGAGTAAATCGGAATTCGTAGTTCGGCTGATTTTAGAGGAATATTTGTAAGTTTCCAAACTCCACACTTATAAGAATTTCCAAGTAAAACCAGTCAATCTTAGCCTATGGAAGGAAATTCAAGTTACTGGTAAGTACAGTTAGAATAACTTTTCAGGATCAGTACTGGGCTCAAAGATGCAGCACTGAGGTCTCTCATGATAACAGGTGAGTAAATCGGAATTCGTAGTTCGGCTGATTTTAGAGGACTATTTGTAAGTTTAAAAAATCGACACTTAGAAACTTTTTCAGCAAAAAGCAGGCAATGATATCCTATGGAAGGGAATTCAAGTTACTGGTAAGTATTGTTAGAATTTCTTTTCAGGATCAGTATTGGGCTCAAAGATGCAGCACTGAGGTCTCTCATGATAATAGGTGAGTAATTCGTAATTCGTAGTTCGGTTGATTTTAAAGGAATATTTGTAAGTTTCTAAAAATCGACACTTAGAAACTTTTCCAGCAAAAAGCAGGCAATGATATCCCATGGAAGGAAATTCAAGTTACTGGTAAGTATTGTTAGAATTACTTTTCAGGATCAGTACTGGGCTTAAAGATGCAGCTCTGAGCTCTCTCCTGATAACAGGTGAGTAAACAGAATTCGTAGTTTGGCTGATTTTAGAGGAATATTTGTAAGTTTCAAAATTCGACACTTAGAAAGCTTTTCAGCAAAAAGCAGGCAATGATATCCTATGGAAGGGAATTCAAGTTACTGGTAAGTATTGTTAGAATTTCTTTTCAGGATCAGTATTGGGCTCGAAGATGCAGCACTGAGGTCTCTCATGATAATAGGTGAGTAATTCGGAATTCGTAGTTCGGCTGATTTTAAAGGAATATTTGTAAGTTTCTAAAAATCGACACTTAGAAACTTTTTCAGCAAAAAGCAGGCAATGATATCCTATGGAAGTAAATTCAAGTTACTGGTAAGTATTGTTAGAATTACTTTTCAGGATCAGTACTGGGCTCAAAGATGCAGCACTGAGATCTCTGCTGATAACAGGTGAGTAAATCGGAATTCGTAGTTCGGCTGATTTTAGAGGAATATTTGTAAGTTTCCAAACTCCACACTTAGAAGAATTTCCAAGTGAAACCAGTCAATGTTAGCCTACTGAAGGAAATTCAAGTTACTGGTAAGTATGGCTAGAATTACTTTTCAGGATCAGTACTGGGCTCAAAGATGCAGCACTGAGGTCTCTGCTGATAACAGGTGAGTAAATCAGAATTCGTAGTTCGGCTGATTTTAGGGGAATCTTTGTAAGTTTCAAAAATCGACAGTTAGAAACTTTTTCAGCAAAAAGCAGGCAATGATATCCTATGGAAGGAAATTCAAGATACTGGTAGGTACGGTTAGAATTACTTTTCAGGATCAGTACTGGGCTCAAAGATGCAGCACTGAGGTCTCTCCTGATAACAGATGAGTAAATCGGAATTCGTAGTTCGGCTGATTTTAGAGTAATAGTTGTAAGTTTCAAATATCGACACTTAGAAACTTTTTCAGCAAAAAGCAGGCAATGATATCCTATGGAAGGAAGTTACTGGTAAGTACAGTTAGAATTACATTTCAGGAGCAGTACTGGTCTCAAAGATGCAGCACTGAGATCTCTGCTGATAACAGGTAAGTAAATCGGAATTCATAATTCGGCTGATTTTAGAGGAATATTTGTAAGTTTCAAAACTCCACACTTGGAAGAATTTCCAAGTGAAACCAGTCAAGTTAGCCTACTGAAGGAAATTCAAGTTACTGATAAGTATGGTTAGAATAACTTTTCAGGATCAGTACTGGGCTCAAAGATGCAGCACTGAGTTCTCTCCTGATAACAGGTGAGTAAATCGGAATTCGTAGTTTGGCTGATTTTAGAGGAATATTTGTAAGTTTCAAAACTCCACACTTGGAAGAATTTCCAAGTGAAACCAGTAAATCTTAGCCTATTGAAGGAAATTCAAGTTACTGGTAAGTATGGTTAGAATTACTTTTCAGGATCAGTACTGGGCTCAAAGATGCATCACTGAGGTCTCTCCTGATAACAGGTGAGTAAATCGAAATTCGTAGTTTGTCTGATTTTAGAGGAATCTTAGTAAGTTTCAAATATCGACACTTAGAAAAATTTTCAGCAAAAAGCAGGCAATGATATCCTATGGAAGGAAATTCAAGTTTCTGGTAAGTACGGTTAGAATTACTTTTCAGGATCAGTACAGGGCTCAAAGATGCAGCACTGAGATCTCTGCTGATAACAGGTGAGTAAATCGGAATTCGTAGTTCGGCTGATTTTAGAGGAATATTTGTAAGTTTCCAAACTCCACACTTATAAGAATTTCCAAGTAAAACCAGTCAATCTTAGCCTATGGAAGGAAATTCAAGTTACTGGTAAGTACAGTTAGAATAACTTTTCAGGATCAGTACTGGGCTCAAAGATGCAGCACTGAGGTCTCTCATGATAACAGGTGAGTAAATCGGAATTCGTAGTTCGGCTGATTTTAGAGGACTATTTGTAAGTTTAAAAAATCGACACTTAGAAACTTTTTCAGCAAAAAGCAGGCAATGATATCCTATGGAAGGGAATTCAAGTTACTGGTAAGTATTGTTAGAATTTCTTTTCAGGATCAGTATTGGGCTCAAAGATGCAGCACTGAGGTCTCTCATGATAATAGGTGAGTAATTCGTAATTCGTAGTTCGGTTGATTTTAAAGGAATATTTGTAAGTTTCTAAAAATCGACACTTAGAAACTTTTCCAGCAAAAAGCAGGCAATGATATCCCATGGAAGGAAATTCAAGTTACTGGTAAGTATTGTTAGAATTACTTTTCAGGATCAGTACTGGGCTTAAAGATGCAGCTCTGAGCTCTCTCCTGATAACAGGTGAGTAAACAGAATTCGTAGTTTGGCTGATTTTAGAGGAATATTTGTAAGTTTCAAAATTCGACACTTAGAAAGCTTTTCAGCAAAAAGCAGGCAATGATATCCTATGGAAGGGAATTCAAGTTACTGGTAAGTATTGTTAGAATTTCTTTTCAGGATCAGTATTGGGCTCGAAGATGCAGCACTGAGGTCTCTCATGATAATAGGTGAGTAATTCGGAATTCGTAGTTCGGCTGATTTTAAAGGAATATTTGTAAGTTTCTAAAAATCAACACTTAGAAACTTTTTCAGCAAAAAGCAGGCAATGATATCCTATGGAAGTAAATTCAAGTTACTGGTAAGTATTGTTAGAATTACTTTTCAGGATCAGTACTGGGCTCAAAGATGCAGCACTGAGATCTCTGCTGATAACAGGTGAGTAAATCGGAATTCGTAGTTCGGCTGATTTTAGAGGAATATTTGTAAGTTTCCAAACTCCACACTTAGAAGAATTTCCAAGTGAAACCAGTCAATGTTAGCCTACTGAAGGAAATTCAAGTTACTGGTAAGTATGGCTAGAATTACTTTTCAGGATCAGTACTGGGCTCAAAGATGCAGCACTGAGGTCTCTGCTGATAACAGGTGAGTAAATCAGAATTCGTAGTTCGGCTGATTTTAGGGGAATCTTTGTAAGTTTCAAAAATCGACAGTTAGAAACTTTTTCAGCAAAAAGCAGGCAATGATATCCTATGGAAGGAAATTCAAGATACTGGTAGGTACGGTTAGAATTACTTTTCAGGATCAGTACTGGGCTCAAAGATGCAGCACTGAGGTCTCTCCTGATAACAGATGAGTAAATCGGAATTCGTAGTTCGGCTGATTTTAGAGTAATAGTTGTAAGTTTCAAATATCGACACTTAGAAACTTTTTCAGCAAAAAGCAGGCAATGATATCCTATGGAAGGAAGTTACTGGTAAGTACAGTTAGAATTACATTTCAGGAGCAGTACTGGTCTCAAAGATGCAGCACTGAGATCTCTGCTGATAACAGGTAAGTAAATCGGAATTCATAATTCGGCTGATTTTAGAGGAATATTTGTAAGTTTCAAAACTCCACACTTGGAAGAATTTCCAAGTGAAACCAGTCAAGTTAGCCTACTGAAGGAAATTCAAGTTACTGATAAGTATGGTTAGAATAACTTTTCAGGATCAGTACTGGGCTCAAAGATGCAGCACTGAGTTCTCTCCTGATAACAGGTGAGTAAATCGGAATTCGTAGTTTGGCTGATTTTAGAGGAATATTTGTAAGTTTCAAAACTCCACACTTGGAAGAATTTCCAAGTGAAACCAGTAAATCTTAGCCTATTGAAGGAAATTCAAGTTACTGGTAAGTATGGTTAGAATTACTTTTCAGGATCAGTACTGGGCTCAAAGATGCATCACTGAGGTCTCTCCTGATAACAGGTGAGTAAATCGAAATTCGTAGTTTGTCTGATTTTAGAGGAATCTTAGTAAGTTTCAAATATCGACACTTAGAAAAATTTTCAGCAAAAAGCAGGCAATGATATCCTATGGAAGGAAATTCAAGTTTCTGGTAAGTACGGTTAGAATTACTTTTCAGGATCAGTACAGGGCTCAAAGATGCAGCACTGAGATCTCTGCTGATAACAGGTGAGTAAATCGGAATTCGTAGTTCGGCTGATTTTAGAGGAATATTTGTAAGTTTCCAAACTCCACACTTATAAGAATTTCCAAGTAAAACCAGTCAATCTTAGCCTATGGAAGGAAATTCAAGTTACTGGTAAGTACAGTTAGAATAACTTTTCAGGATCAGTACTGGGCTCAAAGATGCAGCACTGAGGTCTCTCATGATAACAGGTGAGTAAATCGGAATTCGTAGTTCGGCTGATTTTAGAGGACTATTTGTAAGTTTAAAAAATCGACACTTAGAAACTTTTTCAGCAAAAAGCAGGCAATGATATCCTATGGAAGGGAATTCAAGTTACTGGTAAGTATTGTTAGAATTTCTTTTCAGGATCAGTATTGGGCTCAAAGATGCAGCACTGAGGTCTCTCATGATAATAGGTGAGTAATTCGTAATTCGTAGTTCGGTTGATTTTAAAGGAATATTTGTAAGTTTCTAAAAATCGACATTTAGAAACTTTTCCAGCAAAAAGCAGGCAATGATATCCCATGGAAGGAAATTCAAGTTACTGGTAAGTATTGTTAGAATTACTTTTCAGGATCAGTACTGGGCTTAAAGATGCAGCTCTGAGCTCTCTCCTGATAACAGGTGAGTAAACAGAATTCGTAGTTTGGCTGATTTTAGAGGAATATTTGTAAGTTTCAAAATTCGACACTTAGAAAGCTTTTCAGCAAAAAGCAGGCAATGATATCCTATGGAAGGGAATTCAAGTTACTGGTAAGTATTGTTAGAATTTCTTTTCAGGATCAGTATTGGGCTCGAAGATGCAGCACTGAGGTCTCTCATGATAATAGGTGAGTAATTCGGAATTCGTAGTTCGGCTGATTTTAAAGGAATATTTGTAAGTTTCTAAAAATCGACACTTAGAAACTTTTTCAGCAAAAAGCAGGCAATGATATCCTATGGAAGTAAATTCAAGTTACTGGTAAGTATTGTTAGAATTTCTTTTCAGGATCAGTATTGGGCTCAAAGATGCAGCACTGAGGTCTCTCATGATAATAGGTGAGTAATTCGTAATTCGTAGTTCGGTTGATTTTAAAGGAATATTTGTAAGTTTCTAAAAATCGACACTTAGAAACTTTTCCAGCAAAAAGCAGGCAATGATATCCCATGGAAGGAAATTCAAGTTACTGGTAAGTATTGTTAGAATTACTTTTCAGGATCAGTACTGGGCTTAAAGATGCAGCACTGAGATCTCTGCTGATAACAGGTGAGTAAATCGGAATTCGTAGTTCGGCTGATTTTAGAGGAATATTTGTAAGTTTCCAAACTCCACACTTATAAGAATTTCCAAGTAAAACCAGTCAATCTTAGCCTATGGAAGGAAATTCAAGTTACTGGTAAGTACAGTTAGAATAACTTTTCAGGATCAGTACTGGGCTCAAAGATGCAGCACTGAGGTCTCTCATGATAACAGGTGAGTAAATCGGAATTCGTAGTTCGGCTGATTTTAGAGGACTATTTGTAAGTTTAAAAAATCGACACTTAGAAACTTTTTCAGCAAAAAGCAGGCAATGATATCCTATGGAAGGGAATTCAAGTTACTGGTAAGTATTGTTAGAATTTCTTTTCAGGATCAGTATTGGGCTCAAAGATGCAGCACTGAGGTCTCTCATGATAATAGGTGAGTAATTCGTAATTCGTAGTTCGGTTGATTTTAAAGGAATATTTGTAAGTTTCTAAAAATCGACACTTAGAAACTTTTCCAGCAAAAAGCAGGCAATGATATCCCATGGAAGGAAATTCAAGTTACTGGTAAGTATTGTTAGAATTACTTTTCAGGATCAGTACTGGGCTTAAAGATGCAGCTCTGAGCTCTCTCCTGATAACAGGTGAGTAAACAGAATTCGTAGTTTGGCTGATTTTAGAGGAATATTTGTAAGTTTCAAAATTCGACACTTAGAAAGCTTTTCAGCAAAAAGCAGGCAATGATATCCTATGGAAGGGAATTCAAGTTACTGGTAAGTATTGTTAGAATTTCTTTTCAGGATCAGTATTGGGTTCGAAGATGCAGCACTGAGGTCTCTCATGATAATAGGTGAGTAATTCGGAATTCGTAGTTCGGCTGATTTTAAAGGAATATTTGTAAGTTTCTAAAAATCGACACTTAGAAACTTTTTCAGCAAAAAGCAGGCAATGATATCCTATGGAAGTAAATTCAAGTTACTGGTAAGTATTGTTAGAATTACTTTTCAGGATCAGTACTGGGCTCAAAGATGCAGCGCTGAGGTCTCTCCTGATAACAGGTGAGTAAACAGAATTCGTAGTTTGGCTGATTTTAGAGGAGTATTTGTAAGTTTCAAAAATCGACACTTAGAAAGTTTTTCAGCAAAAAGCAGGCAATGATATACTATGGAAGGGAATTCAAGTTACTGGTAAGTATTGTTAGAATTTCAATTCAGGATCAGTATTGGGCTCAAAGATGCAGCACTGAGGTCTATCATGATAACAGGTGAGTAAATCGGAATTCGTAGTTCAGCTGATTTTAAAGGAATATTTGTAAATTTAAAAAATCAACACTTAGAAACTTTTTCAACAAAATGCAGGCAATGATATCCTATGGAAGGAAAATCAAGTTACTGGTAAGTACTTTTAGAATTACTTTTCAGGATCAGTACTGGGCTCAAAGATGCAGCACTGAGGTCTCTCCTGATAAAAGGTGAGTAAATCGTAATTCGTAATTCGACTGATTTTAGAGGAATCTTTGTAAGTTTCAAAACTCCACACTTAGAAGAATTTCCAAGTGAAACCAGTCAATGTTAGCCTACTGAAGGAAATTCAAGTTACTGGTAAGTATGGTTAGAATTACTTTTCAGGATCAGTACTGGGCTCAAAGATGCAGCACTGAGTTCTCTCCTGATAACAGGTGAGTAAATCGGAATTCGTAGTTTGGCTGATTTTAGAGGAATATTTGTAAGTTTCAAAACTCCACACTTGGAAGAATTTCCAAGTGAAACCAGTAAATCTTAGCCTATTGAAGGAAATTCAAGTTACTAGTAAGTATGGTTAGAATTACTTTTCAGGATCAGTACTGGGCTCAAAGATGCAGCACTGAGGTCTCTCCTGATAACAGGTGAGTAAATCGGAATTCGTAGTTCGGCTGATTTTAGAGGAATATTTGTAAGTTTCCAAACTCCACACTTATAAGAATTTCCAAGTAAAACCAGTCAATCCTAGCCTATGGAAGGAAATTCAAGTTACTGGTAAGTACGGTTAGAATAACTTTTCAGGATCAGTACTGGGCTCAAAGATGCAGCACTGAGGTCTCTCATGATAAAAGGTGAGTAAATCGGAATTCGTAGTTCGGCTGATTTTAGAGGACTATTTGTACGTTTAAAAAATCGACACTTAGAAACTTTTTCAGCAAAAAGCAGGCAATGATATCCTATGGAAGGAAATTCAAGTTACTGGTAAGTATTGTTAGAATTACTTTTCAGGCTCAGTACTGGGCTCAAAGATGCAGCTCTGAGCTCTCTCCTGATAACAGGTGAGTAAACAGAATTCGTAGTTTGGCTGATTTTAGAGGAATATTTGTAAGTTTCAAAAATCGACACTTAGAAAGTTTTTCAGCAAAAAGCAGGCAATGATATCCTATGGAAGGAAATTCAAGTTACTGGTAAGTACGGTTAGAATACATTTTCAGGATCAGTACTGGGCTTAAAGATGCAGCCTTGAGGTCTCTCATGATAACAGGTGAGTAAATCGGAATTCATAGTTCGGCTGATTTTAGAGGACAATTTGTAAGTTTCAAAAATCGACACTTAGAAAGTTTTTCAGCAAAAAGCAGGCAATGATATCCTATGGAAGGAAAATCAAGTTACTGGTAAGTACGGTTAGAATAACTTTTCAGGATCAGTACTGGGCTTAAAGATGCAGCCTTGAGGTCTCTCATGATAACAGGTGAGTAAATCGGAATTCATAGTTCGGCTGATTTTAGAGGACAATTTGTAAGTTTCAAAAATCGACACTTAGAAAGTTTTTCAGCAAAAAGCAGGCAATGATATCCTATGGAAGGAAAATCAAGTTACTGGTAAGTACTTTTAGAATTACTTTTCAGGATCAGTACTGGGCTCAAAGATGCAGCACTGAGGTCTCTCCTGATAAAAGGTGAGTAAATCGTAATTCGTAATTCGACTGATTTTAGAGGAATCTTTGTAAGTTTCAAAACTCCACACTTAGAAGAATTTCCAAGTGAAACCAGTCAATGTTAGCCTACTGAAGGAAATTCAAGTTACTGGTAAGTATGGCTAGAATTACTTTTCAGGATCAGTACTGGGCTCAAAGATGCAGCACTGAGGTCTCTGCTGATAACAGGTGAGTAAATCAGAATTCGTAGTTCGGCTGATTTTAGGGGAATCTTTGTAAGTTTCAAAAATCGACAGTTAGAAACTTTTTCAGCAAAAAGCAGGCAATGATATCCTATGGAAGGAAATTCAAGATACTGGTAGGTACGGTTAGAATTACTTTTCAGGATCAGTACTGGGCTCAAAGATGCAGCACTGAGGTCTCTCCTGATAACAGATGAGTAAATCGGAATTCGTAGTTCGGCTGATTTTAGAGTAATAGTTGTAAGTTTCAAATATCGACACTTAGAAACTTTTTCAGCAAAAAGCAGGCAATGATATCCTATGGAAGGAAGTTACTGGTAAGTACAGTTAGAATTACATTTCAGGAGCAGTACTGGTCTCAAAGATGCAGCACTGAGATCTCTGCTGATAACAGGTAAGTAAATCGGAATTCATAATTCGGCTGATTTTAGAGGAATATTTGTAAGTTTCAAAACTCCACACTTGGAAGAATTTCCAAGTGAAACCAGTCAAGTTAGCCTGCTGAAGGAAATTCAAGTTACTGATAAGTATGGTTAGAATAACTTTTCAGGATCAGTACTGGGCTCAAAGATGCAGCACTGAGTTCTCTCCTGATAACAGGTGAGTACATCGGAATTCGTAGTTTGGCTGATTTTAGAGGAATATTTGTAAGTTTCAAAACTCCACACTTGGAAGAATTTCCAAGTGAAACCAGTAAATCTTAGCCTATTGAAGGAAATTCAAGTTACTGGTAAGTATGGTTAGAATTACTTTTCAGGATCAGTACTGGGCTCAAAGATGCAGCACTGAGGTCTCTCCTGATAACAGGTGAGTAAATCGAAATTCGTAGTTTGTCTGATTTTAGAGGAATCTTAGTAAGTTTCAAATATCGACACTTAGAAAAATTTTCAGCAAAAAGCAGGCAATGATATCCTATGGAAGGAAATTCAAGTTTCTGGTAAGTACGGTTAGAATTACTTTTCAGGATCAGTACAGGGCTCAAAGATGCAGCACTGAGATCTCTGCTGATAACAGGTGAGTAAATCGGAATTCGTAGTTCGGCTGATTTTAGAGGAATATTTGTAAGTTTCCAAACTCCACACTTATAAGAATTTCCAAGTAAAACCAGTCAATCTTAGCCTATGGAAGGAAATTCAAGTTACTGGTAAGTACAGTTAGAATAACTTTTCAGGATCAGTACTGGGCTCAAAGATGCAGCACTGAGGTCTCTCATGATAACAGGTGAGTAAATCGGAATTCGTAGTTCGGCTGATTTTAGAGGACTATTTGTAAGTTTAAAAAATCGACACTTAGAAACTTTTTCAGCAAAAAGCAGGCAATGATATCCTATGGAAGGGAATTCAAGTTACTGGTAAGTATTGTTAGAATTTCTTTTCAGGATCAGTATTGGGCTCAAAGATGCAGCACTGAGGTCTCTCATGATAATAGGTGAGTAATTCGTAATTCGTAGTTCGGTTGATTTTAAAGGAATATTTGTAAGTTTCTAAAAATCGACACTTAGAAACTTTTCCAGCAAAAAGCAGGCAATGATATCCCATGGAAGGAAATTCAAGTTACTGGTAAGTATTGTTAGAATTACTTTTCAGGATCAGTACTGGGCTTAAAGATGCAGCTCTGAGCTCTCTCCTGATAACAGGTGAGTAAACAGAATTCGTAGTTTGGCTTATTTTAGAGGAGTATTTGTAAGTTTCAAAAATCGACACTTAGAAAGTTTTTCAGCAAAAAGCAGGCAATGATATCCTATGGAAGGGAATTCAAGTTACTGGTAAGTATTGTTAGAATTTCAATTCAGGATCAGTATTGGGCTCAAAGATGCAGCACTGAGGTCTATCATGATAACAGGTGAGTAAATCGGAATTCGTAGTTCAGCTGATTTTAAAGGAATATTTGTAAATTTAAAAAATCAACACTTAGAAACTTTTTCAACAAAATGCAGGCAATGATATCCTATGGAAGGAAAATCAAGTTACTGGTAAGTACTTTTAGAATTACTTTTCAGGATCAGTACTGGGCTCAAAGATGCAGCACTGAGGTCTCTCCTGATAAAAGGTGAGTAAATCGTAATTCGTAATTCGACTGATTTTAGAGGAATCTTTGTAAGTTTCAAAACTCCACACTTAGAAGAATTTCCAAGTGAAACCAGTCAATGTTAGCCTACTGAAGGAAATTCAAGTTACTGGTAAGTATGGTTAGAAGTACTTTTCAGGATCAGTACTGGGCTCAAAGATGCAGCACTGAGTTCTCTCCTGATAACAGGTGAGTAAATCGGAATTCGTAGTTTGGCTGATTTTAGAGGAATATTTGTAAGTTTCAAAACTCCACACTTGGAAGAATTTCCAAGTGAAACCAGTAAATCTTAGCCTATTGAAGGAAATTCAAGTTACTAGTAAGTATGGTTAGAATTACTTTTCAGGATCAGTACTGGGCTCAAAGATGCAGCACTGAGGTCTCTCCTGATAACAGGTGAGTAAATCGGAATTCGTAGTTCGGCTGATTTTAGAGGAATATTTGTAAGTTTCCAAACTCCACACATAAGAATTTCCAAGTAAAACCAGTCAATCCTAGCCTATGGAAGGAAATTCAAGTTACTGGTAAGTACGGTTAGAATAACTTTTCAGGATCAGTACTGGGCTCAAAGATGCAGCACTGAGGTCTCTCCTGATAACAGGTGAGTAAACAGAATTCGTAGTTTGGCTGATTTTAGAGGAATATTTGTAAGTTTCAAAAATCGACACTTAGAAAGTTTTTCAGCAAAAAGCAGGCAATGATATCCTATGGAAGGAAATTCAAGTTACTGGTAAGTATTGTTAGAATTACTTTTCAGGCTCAGTACTGGGCTCAAAGATGCAGCTCTGAGCTCTCTCCTGATAACAGGTGAGTAAACAGAATTCGTAGTTTGGCTGATTTTAGAGGAATATTTGTAAGTTTCAAAAATCGACACTTAGAAAGTTTTTCAGCAAAAAGCAGGCAATGATATCCTATGGAAGGAAATTCAAGTTACTGGTAAGTACGGTTAGAATAACTTTTCAGGATCAGTACTGGGCTTAAAGATGCAGCCTTGAGGTCTCTCATGATAACAGGTGAGTAAATCGGAATTCATAGTTCGGCTGATTTTAGAGGACAATTTGTAAGTTTCAAAAATCGACACTTAGAAAGTTTTTCAGCAAAAAGCAGGCAATGATATCCTATGGAAGGAAAATCAAGTTACTGGTAAGTACTTTTAGAATTACTTTTCAGGATCAGTACTGGGCTCAAAGATGCAGCACTGAGGTCTCTCCTGATAAAAGGTGAGTAAATCGTAATTCGTAATTCGACTGATTTTAGAGGAATCTTTGTAAGTTTCAAAACTCCACACTTAGAAGAATTTCCAAGTGAAACCAGTCAATGTTAGCCTACTGAAGGAAATTCAAGTTTCTGGTAAGTACGGTTAGAATTACTTTTCAGGATCAGTACAGGGCTCAAAGATGCAGCACTGAGATCTCTGCTGATAACAGGTGAGTAAATCGGAATTCGTAGTTCGGCTGATTTTAGAGGAATATTTGTAAGTTTCCAAACTCCACACTTAGAAGAATTTCCAAGTGAAACCAGTCAATGTTAGCCTACTGAAGGAAATTCAAGTTTCTGGTAAGTACGGTTAGAATAACTTTTCAGGATCAGTATTGGGCTCAAAGATGCAGCACTGAGGTCTCTCATGATAATAGGTGAGTAATTCGTAATTCGTAGTTCAGTTGATTTTAAAGGAATATTTGTAAGTTTCTAAAAATCGACACTTAGAAACTTTTCCAGCAAAAAGCAGGCAATGATATCCCATGGAAGGAAATTCAAGTTACTGGTAAGTATTGTTAGAATTACTTTTCAGGATCAGTACTGGGCTTAAAGATGCATCTCTGAGCTCTCTCCTGATAACAGGTGAGTAAACAGAATTCGTAGTTTGGCTGATTTTAGAGGAATATTTGTAAGTTTCAAAATTCGACACTTAGAAAGCTTTTCAGCAAAAAGCAGGCAATGATATCCTATGGAAGGGAATTCAAGTTACTGGTAAGTATTGTTAGAATTTCTTTTCAGGATCAGTATTGGGCTCGAAGATGCAGCACTGAGGTCTCTCATGATAATAGGTGAGTAATTCGGAATTCGTAGTTCGGCTGATTTTAAAGGAATATTTGTAAGTTTCTAAAAATCGACACTTAGAAACTTTTTCAGCAAAAAGCAGGCAATGATATCCTATGGAAGTAAATTCAAGTTACTGGTAAGTATTGTTAGAATTACTTTTCAGGATCAGTACTGGGCTCAAAGATGCAGCGCTGAGGTCTCTCCTGATAACAGGTGAGTAAACAGAATTCGTAGTTTGGCTGATTTTAGAGGAGTATTTGTAAGTTTCAAAAATCGACACTTAGAAAGTTTTTCAGCAAAAAGCAGGCAATGATATCCTATGGAAGGGAATTCAAGTTACTGGTAAGTATTGTTAGAATTTCAATTCAGGATCAGTATTGGGCTCAAAGATGCAGCACTGAGGTCTATCATGATAACAGGTGAGTAAATCGGAATTCGTAGTTCAGCTGATTTTAAAGGAATATTTGTAAATTTAAAAAATCAACACTTAGAAACTTTTTCAACAAAATGCAGGCAATGATATCCTATGGAAGGAAAATCAAGTTACTGGTAAGTACTTTTAGAATTACTTTTCAGGATCAGTACTGGGCTCAAAGATGCAGCACTGAGGTCTCTCCTGATAAAAGGTGAGTAAATCGTAATTCGTAATTCGACTGATTTTAGAGGAATCTTTGTAAGTTTCAAAACTCCACACTTAGAAGAATTTCCAAGTGAAACCAGTCAATGTTAGCCTACTGAAGGAAATTCAAGTTACTGGTAAGTATGGTTAGAATTACTTTTCAGGATCAGTACTGGGCTCAAAGATGCAGCACTGAGTTCTCTCCTGATAACAGGTGAGTAAATCGGAATTCGTAGTTTGGCTGATTTTAGAGGAATATTTGTAAGTTTCAAAACTCCACACTTGGAAGAATTTCCAAGTGAAACCAGTAAATCTTAGCCTATTGAAGGAAATTCAAGTTACTAGTAAGTATGGTTAGAATTACTTTTCAGGATCAGTACTGGGCTCAAAGATGCAGCACTGAGGTCTCTCCTGATAACAGGTGAGTAAATCGGAATTCGTAGTTCGGCTGATTTTAGAGGAATATTTGTAAGTTTCCAAACTCCACACTTATAAGAATTTCCAAGTAAAACCAGTCAATCCTAGCCTATGGAAGGAAATTCAAGTTACTGGTAAGTACGGTTAGAATAACTTTTCAGGATCAGTACTGGGCTCAAAGATGCAGCACTGAGGTCTCTCATGATAACAGGTGAGTAAATCGGAATTCGTAGTTCGGCTGATTTTAGAGGACTATTTGCAAGTTTAAAAAATCGACACTTAGAAACTTTTTCAGCAAAAAGCAGGCAATGATATCCTATGGAAGTAAATTCAAGTTACTGGTAAGTATTGTTAGAATTACTTTTCAGGATCAGTACTGGGCTCAAAGATCCAGCGCTGAGGTCTCTCCTGATAACAGGTGAGTAAACAGAATTCGTAGTTTGGCTGATTTTAGAGGAGTATTTGTAAGTTTCAAAAATCGACACTTAGAAAGTTTTTCAGCAAAAAGCAGGCAATGATATCCTATGGAAGGGAATTCAAGTTACTGGTAAGTATTGTTAGAATTTCAATTCAGGATCAGTATTGGGCTCAAAGATGCAGCACTGAGGTCTATCATGATAACAGGTGAGTAAATCGGAATTCGTAGTTCAGCTGATTTTAAAGGAATATTTGTAAATTTAAAAAATCAACACTTAGAAACTTTTTCAACAAAATCCAGGCAATGATATCCTATGGAAGGAAAATCAAGTTACTGGTAAGTACTTTTAGAATTACTTTTCAGGATCAGTACTGGGCTCAAAGATGCAGCACTGAGGTCTCTCCTGATAAAAGGTGAGTAAATCGTAATTCGTAATTCGACTGATTTTAGAGGAATCTTTGTAAGTTTCAAAACTCCACACTTAGAAGAATTTCCAAGTGAAACCAGTCAATGTTAGCCTACTGAAGGAAATTCAAGTTACTGGTAAGTATGGTTAGAATTACTTTTCAGGATCAGTACTGGGCTCAAAGATGCAGCACTGAGTTCTCTCCTGATAACAGGTGAGTACATCGGAATTCGTAGTTTGGCTGATTTTAGAGGAATATTTGTAAGTTTCAAAACTCCACACTTGGAAGAATTTCCAAGTGAAACCAGTAAATCTTAGCCTATTGAAGGAAATTCAAGTTACTAGTAAGTATGGTTAGAATTACTTTTCAGGATCAGTACTGGGCTCAAAGATGCAGCACTGAGGTCTCTCCTGATAACAGGTGAGTAAATCGGAATTCGTAGTTCGGCTGATTTTAGAGGAATATTTGTAAGTTTCCAAACTCCACACTTATAAGAATTTCCAAGTAAAACCAGTCAATCCTAGCCTATGGAAGGAAATTCAAGTTACTGGTAAGTACGGTTAGAATAACTTTTCAGGATCAGTACTGGGCTCAAAGATGCAGCACTGAGGTCTCTCATGATAACAGGTGAGTAAATCGGAATTCGTAGTTCGGCTGATTTTAGAGGACTATTTGTAAGTTTAAAAAATCGACACTTAGAAACTTTTTCAGCAAAAAGCAGGCAATGATATCCTATGGAAGGAAATTCAAGTTACTGGTAAGTATTGTTAGAATTACTTTTCAGGATCAGTACTGGGCTCAAAGATGCAGCTCTGAGCTCTCTCCTGATAACAGGTGAGTAAACAGAATTCGTAGTTTGGCTGATTTTAGAGGAATATTTGTAAGTTTCAAAAATCAAAACTTAGAAAGTTTTTCAGCAAAAAGCAGGCAATGATATCCTATGGAAGGAAATTCAAGTTACTGGTAAGTACGGTTAGAATAACTTTTCAGGATCAGTAATGGGCTTAAAGATGCAGCCTTGAGGTCTCTCATGATAACAGGTGAGTAAATCGGAATTCATAGTTCGGCTGATTTTAGAGGACAATTTGTAAGTTTCAAAAATCGACACTTAGAAAGTTTTTCAGCAAAAAGCAGGCAATGATATCCTATGGAAGGAAAATCAAGTTACTGGTAAGTACTTTTAGAATTACTTTTCAGGATCAGTACTGGGCTCAAAGATGCAGCACTGAGGTCTCTCCTGATAAAAGGTGAGTAAATCGTAATTCGTAATTCGACTGATTTTAGAGGAATCTTTGTAAGTTTTAAAACTCCACACTTAGAAGAATTTCCAAGTGAAACCAGTCAATGTTAGCCTACTGAAGGAAATTCAAGTTACTGGTAAGTATGGTTAGAATTACTTTTCAGGATCAGTACTGGGCTCAAAGATGCAGCACTGAGTTCTCTCCTGATAACAGGTGAGTAAATCGGAATTCGTAGTTTGGCTGATTTTAGAGGAATATTTGTAAGTTTCAAAACTCCACACTTGGAAGAATTTCCAAGTGAAACCAGTAAATCTTAGCCTATTGAAGGAAATTCAAGTTACTAGTAAGTATGGTTAGAATTACTTTTCAGGATCAGTACTGGGCTCAAAGATGCAGCACTGAGGTCTCTCCTGATAACAGGTGAGTAAATCGGAATTCGTAGTTCGGCTGATTTTAGAGGAATATTTGTAAGTTTCCAAACTCCACACTTATAAGAATTTCCAAGTAAAACCAGTCAATCCTAGCCTATGGAAGGAAATTCAAGTTACTGGTAAGTACGGTTAGAATAACTTTTCAGGATCAGTACTGGGCTCAAAGATGCAGCACTGAGGTCTCTCATGATAACAGGTGAGTAAATCGGAATTCGTAGTTCGGCTGATTTTAGAGGACTATTTGTAAGTTTAAAAAATCGACACTTAGAAACTTTTTCAGCAAAAAGCAGGCAATGATATCCTATGGAAGGAAATTCAAGTTACTGGTAAGTATTGTTAGAATTACTTTTCAGGATCAGTACTGGGCTCAAAGATGCAGCTCTGAGCTCTCTCCTGATAACAGGTGAGTAAACAGAATTCGTAGTTTGGCTGATTTTAGAGGAATATTTGTAAGTTTCAAAAATCGACACTTAGAAAGTTTTTCAGCAAAAAGCAGGCAATGATATCCTATGGAAGGAAATTCAAGTTACTGGTAAGTACGGTTAGAATAACTTTTCAGGATCAGTACTGGGCTTAAAGATGCAGCACTGAGGTCTCTCATGATAACAGGTGAGTAAATCGGAATTCATAGTTCGGCTGATTTTAGAGGACAATTTGTAAGTTTCAAAAATCGACACTTAGAAAATTTTTCAGCAAAAAGCAGGCAATGATATCCTATGGAAGGAAATTCAAGTTACTGGTAAGTATTGTTAGAATTACTTTTCAGGATCAGTACTGGGCTCAAAGATGCAGCTCTGAGCTCTCTCCTGATAACAGGTGAGTAAACAGAATTCGTAGTTTGGCTGATTTTAGAGGAATATTTGTAAGTTTCAAAAATCGACACTTAGAAAGTTTTTCAGCAAAAAGCAGGCAATGATATCCTATGGAAGGAAATTCAAGTTACTGGTAAGTACGGTTAGAATAACTTTTCAGGATCAGTACTGGGCTTAAAGATGCAGCACTGAGGTCTCTCATGATAACAGGTGAGTAAATCGGAATTCATAGTTCGGCTGATTTTAGAGGAATCTTTGTAAGTTTCAAAACTCCACACTTAGAAGAATTTCCAAGTGAAACCAGTCAATGTTAGCCTATGGAAGGAAATTCAAGTTACTGGTATGTACGGTTAGAATTACTTTTCAGGATCAGTACTGGTCTCAAGGATGCAGCACTGAGGTCTCTGCTGATAACAGGTGAGTAAATCGGAATTCGTAGTTCGGCTGATTTTAGAGGAATATTTGAAGTTTCAAAACTCCACACTTGGTAGAATTTCCAAGTGAAACCAGTCAATCTTAGCCTATGGAAGGAAATTCAAGTTACCAGTAAGTACGGTTAGAATTACTTTTCAGGATCAGTACTGGGCTCAAATATGCAGCACTGAAGTCTCTCCTGAGAACAGGTGAGTAAATCGGAATTCGTAGTTCGGCTGATTTTAGATCAGTATTTTAAAATTCAAAAACTCCATACTTAGAAGAATTTCCAACTGAAACCAGTCAATGTTAGCCT
The DNA here is from genome assembly GCF_964204655.1 of Triturus cristatus. Taxonomy (NCBI): domain Eukaryota; kingdom Metazoa; phylum Chordata; class Amphibia; order Caudata; family Salamandridae; genus Triturus; species Triturus cristatus. Next base: position 3,351,956 of record NW_028187322.1, read on the forward strand.
ATGGAAGGAAATTCAAGTTACTGGTAAGTACGGTTAGACTTAATTTTCAGGATCAGTACTGGGTCAAAGATGCAGCACTGAGGTCTCTCCTGATAGGTGAGTAAATTGGAATTCGTAGTTCGGCTGATTTTAGAGTAATAGTTGTAAGTTTCAAATATCGACACTTAGAAACTTTTTCAGCAAAAAGCAGGCAATGATATCCTATGGAAGGAAGTTACTGGTAAGTACAGTTAGAATTACATTTCAGGAGCAGTACTGGTCTCAAAGATGCAGCACTGAGATCTCTGCTGATAACAGGTAAGTAAATCGGAATTCATAATTCGGCTGATTTTAGAGGAATATTTGTAAGTTTCAAAACTCCACACTTGGAAGAATTTGCAAGTGAAACCAATCAATGTTAGCCTACTGAAGGAAATTCAAGTTACTGATAAGTATGGTTAGAATAACTTTTCAGGATCAGTACTGGGCTCAAAGATGCAGCACTGAGTTCTCTCCTGATAACAGGTGAGTAAATCGGAATTCGTAGTTTGGCTGATTTTAGAGGAATATTTGAAGTTTCAAAACTCCACACTTGGAAGAATTTCCAAGTGAAACCAGTCAATCTTAGCCTATGGAAGGAAATTCAAGTTACCGGTAAGAACGGTTAGAATTACTTTTCAGGATCAGTACTGGGCTCAAATATGCAGCACGGAGGTCTCGCATGATAACAGGTGAGTAAATCGGAATTCGTAGTTTGACTGATTTTAGAGGAACATTGGTAAGTTTCAAAAATCGACACTTAAAACCTTTTCCAGCAAAAAGCAGGCAAAGATATCCTATGGAAGGAAATTTAAGTTACCGGTAAGTACTGTTAGAATTACTTTTCAGGATCAGTACTGGGCTCAAAGATGCAGCACTGAGGTCTGTCCTGATAACAGGTGAGTAAATCGGAATTCGTCGTTCGGCTGATTTTAGAGGAATATTTGTAAGTTTCAAAACACCACACTTAGAAGATTTTCCAAGTGAAACCAGTCAATCTTAGCCTGTGAAAGGAAATTCAAGTTTCTGGTAAGTATGGTTAGAAGTACTTTTCAGGATCAGTACTGGGCTCAAAGATGCAGCACTGACGTCACTCCTGATAACAGGTGAGTAAATCGGAATTCGTAGTTCGGCTGATTTTAGAGGAATATTTGTAAGTTTCAAAACTCCCCACTTAGAAGAATTTCCAAGTGAAACCAGTCAATCTTAGCCTATGGAAGGAAATTCAAGTTACTGGTAAGTATGGTTAGAATTAATTTTCAGGATCAGTACTGGACTCAAAGATGCAGCACTGAGATCTCTGCTGATAACAGGTGAGTAAATCGGAATTCGTAGTTCGGCTGATTTTAGAGGAATATTAGTAAGTTTCAAATATCGACACTTAGAAACATTTTCAGCAAAAAGCAGGCAATGATATCCTATGGAAGGAAATTCAAATTTCTGGTAAGTACGGTTAGAATTACTTTTCAGGATCAGTACTGGGCTCAAAGATGCAGCACTGAGGTCTCTCCTGATAACAGGTGAGTAAATCGGAATTCGTAGTTCGGCTGATTTAGGAGGAATATTTTTAAGTTTCAAAACTCCCCACTTAGAAGAATTTCCAAGTGAAACCAGTCAATCTTAGCCTATGGAAAGAAATTCAAGTTATTGGTAAGTATGATTAGAATTACTTTTCAGGATCAGTACTGGGCTCAAAGATGCAGCATTGTCTCCTGATAACAGGTAAGTAAATTGGAATTCGTAGTTCGGCTGATTTTAGAGGAATATTAGTAAATTTCAAATATCGACACTTAGAAACTTTTTCTGCAAAAAGCAGGCAATGATATCCTATGGAAGGAAATTCAAGTTTTTGGTAAGTATGGTTAGAATTACTTTTCAGGATCAGTACTGGGCTCAAAGATGCAGCACTGAGGTCTCTCCTGATAACAGGTGAGTAAATCGGAATTCGTAGTTCGGCTGATTTTAGAAGAATTTTAGTAAGTTTCAAAACTCCACACTAAGAAACTTTTCCAGCAAAAAGCAGGCAATGATATCCTATGGAAGGAAATTTAAGTTACTGGTAAGTACTGTTAGAATTACTTTTCAGGATCAGTACTGGGCTCAAAGATGCAGCACTGAGGTCTGTCCTGATAACAGGTGAGTAAATCAGAATTCGTCGTTCGGCTGATTTTAGAGGAATATTTGTAAGTTTCAAAACACCACACTTAGAAGATTTTCCAAGTGAAACCAGTCAATCCTAGCCTGTGGAAGGAAATTCAAGTTTCTGGTAAGTATTGTTAGAATTACTTTTCAGGATCAGTACTGGGGTTAAAGATGCAGCACTGAGGTCTCTCCTGATAACAGGTGAATAAATCGGAATTCGTAGTTCGGCTGATTTTAGAGGAATATTTGTATATTTAAAAAATAGACACTTAGAAACTTTTTCAGCAAAAAGCAGGCAATGATATCCTATGGAAGGGAATTCAAGTTACTGGTAAGTATTGTTAGAATTTCTTTTCAGGATCAGTATTTGGCTCAAAGATGCAGCACTGAGGTCTCTCATGATAACAGGGGAGTAATTCAGAATTCGTAGTTCGGCTGATTATAAAGGAATATTTGTGAGTTTCTAAAAATCTACACTTAGAAACTTTTTCAGCAAAAAGCAGGCAATGATATCCTATGGAAGGAAAATCAAGTTACTGGAAAGTACTGTCAGAATTACTTTTCAGGATCAGTACCGGGCTCAAAGATGCAGCACTGAGGTCTCTCCTGATAACAGGTGAGTAAATCGGAATTGTAGTTTGGCTGATTTTAGGGGAATATTTGTGAGTTTCAAAACTCCACACTTATAAGAATTTCCAAGTGAAACTAGTCAATCTTAGCCTACGGAAGGAAATTCAAGTTATTGGTAAGTACGGTTAGAATTACTTTTCAGGATCAGTACTGGGCTCAAAGATGCAGCACTAAAGTCTCTCCTGAGAACAGGTGAGTAAATTGGAATTCATAGTTTGGCTGATTTTAGATCAATATTTTAAAGTTCTAAAACTCCACACTTAGAAAAATTTCCATGTGAAACCAGTCAATGTGAGCCTATGGAAGGAAATTCAAGTTACTGGTAAGTACGGATAGAATTACTTTTCAGGATCAGTAATGGGCTCAAAGATGCAGCACTGAAGTCTCTCCTGAGAACAGGTGAGTAAATCAGAATTCGTAGTTCTGCTGATTTTAGTGGAATATTTGTAAGTTTCAAAACTCCGCACTTAGAAGAATTTCCAAGTGAAACCAGTTAATGTTAGCCTATGGAAGGAAATTCAAGTTACTGGTAAGTATGGTTAGAATTACTTTTCAAGATCAGTACTGGGCACAAAGATGCAGCACTGAGGTCTCTCATGATAACAGGTGAGTAAATCGGAATTCGTAGTTCGGCTGATTTTAGAGGAATATTTGTAAGTTTCAAAACTCCACACTTAGAAGAATTTCCAAGTGAAACCAGTCAACCTTAGCCTATGGAAGGAAATTCAAGTTACTGGTAAGTGCGGTTAGAATTACTTTTCATGATCAGTACTGGGCTCAAAGATGTAGCATTGAGGTCTCTCCTGATAACAGGTGAGTAAATCGGAATTCGTAGTTTGGCTGATTTTAGAGGAATATTAGTAAGTTTCAAATATCAACACTTAGAAACTTTTTCAGCAAAAAGCAGGCAATGATATCCTATGAAAGGAAATTCAAGTTTCTGGTAAGTATGGTTAGAATTACTTTTCAGGATCAGTACTGGGCTCAAAGATGCAGCACTGCGGTCTCTCCTGTTAACAGGTGAGTAAATCGGAATTCGTAGTTCGGCTGATTTTAGAGGAATATTTGTAAGTTTCAAAACTCCACACTTAGAAGAATTTCCAAGTGAAACCAGTCAATCTTAGCCTATGGAAGGAAATTCAAGTTATTGGTAAGTACAGTTAGAATTACTATTCATGATAAGTACTGGGCTCAAAGCTGCAGCATTGAGGTCTCGCCTGATAACAGGTGAGTAAATCGGAATTCGGAGTTCGGCTGATTTTAGAGGAATATTTGTAAGTTTCAAATATCGACACTTAGAAACTTTTTCAGCAAAAAGCAGGCAATGATATCCTATGAAAGGAAATTTAAGTTACTGGTAAGTACTGTTAGAATTACTTTTCAGGATCAGTACTGGGCTCAAAGATGCAGCACTGAGGTCTCTCCTGATAACAGGTGAGTAAATCGGAATTTGTAGTTCGGCTGATTTTAGAGGAATATTTGTAAGTTTCAAAACTCCACACTTAGAAGAATTTCCAAGTGAAACCAGTCAATCTTAGCCTATGGAAGGAAATTCAAGTTATTGGTAAGTACAGTTAGAATTACTTTTCAGGATCAGTACTGGGCTCAAAGATGCAGCACTGAGGTCTCTCCAGATAACAGGTGAGTAAATTGGAATTCGTAGTTCGGCTGATTTTAGAGGAATATTTGTAAGTTTCAAAACTCCACACTTAGAAGAATTTCCAAGTGAAACCAGTCAATCTTAGCCTATGGAAGGAAATTCAAGTTATTGGTAAGTACGGTTAGAATTACTTTTCAGGATCAGTACTGGGCTCAAAGATGCAGCATTGTCTCCTGATAACAGGTGAGTAAATCGAATTCGTAGTTCGGCTGATTTTAGAGGAATATTTGTAAGTTTCAAAACTCCACACTTAGAAGAATTTCCAAGAGAAACCAGTCAATCTTAGCCTATGGAAGGAAATTCAAGTTACTGGTAAGTGTGGTTAGAATTACTTTTCATGTTCAGTGCTGGGCTCAAAGATGCAGCATTGAGGTCTCTCCTGATAACAGGTGAGTAAATCAGAATTCATAGTTCGGCTGATTTTAGAGGAATATTAGTAAGTTTCAAATATCGACACTTAGAAACTTTTTCAGCAAAAAGCAGGCAATGATATCCTATGGAGGGAAATTCAAGTTTCTGGTAAGTACGGTTAGAATTACTTTTCAGGATCAGTACTGGGCTCAAAGATGCAGCAACTGAGGTCTCTCCAGATAACAGGTGAGTAAATCGGAATTCGTAGTTCTGCTGATTTTAGTGGAATATTTGTAAGTTTCAAAACTCCACACTTAGAAGAATTTCCAAGTGAAACCAGTCAATCTTAGCCTATGGAAGGAAATTCAAGTTATTGGTAAGTACGGTTACAATTACTTTTCAGGATCAGTACTGGGCTCAAAGATGCAGCATTGTCTCCTGATAACAGGTGAGTAAATCGAAATTCGTAGTTCGGCTGATTTTAGAGGAATATTTGTAAGTTTCAAAATTCCACACTTAGAAGAATTTTCAAGAGAAACCAGTCAATCTTAGCCTATGGAAGGAAATTCAAGTTATTGGTAAGTACAGTTAGAAATACTTTTCAGGATAAGTACTGGGCTCAAAGATGCAGCATTGAGGTCTCTCCTGATAACTGGTGAGTAAATTGGAATTCGTAGTTCAGCTGATTTTAGAGGAATATTAGTAAGTTTCAAATATCGACACTTAGAAACTTTTTCAGCAAAAAGCAGGCTATGATATCCTATGGAAGGAAATTCAAGTTTCTGGTAAGTATGGTTAGAATTACTTTTCAGGATCAGTACTGGGCTCAAAGATGCAGCACTGAGGTCTCTCCTGATAACAGGTGAGTAAATCGGAATTAGTAGTTCGGCTGATTTTAGAGGAATATTTGTAAGTTTCAAAACTCCACACTTAGAAACTTTTTCAGCAAAAAGCAGGCAATGATATCCTATGGAAGGAAATTTAAGTTACTGGTAAGTACTGTTAGAATTACTTTTCAGGATCAGTACTGAGCTCAAAGATGCAGCACTGAGGTCTCCCCTGATAACAGGTGAGTAAATCGGAATTTGTAGTTCGGCTGATTTTAGAGGAATATTTGTACGTTTCAAAACTCCACACTTAGAAGAATTTCCAAGTGAAACCAGTCAATCTTAGCCTATGGAAGGAAATTCAAGTTACTGGTGAGTGCGGTTAGAATTACTTTTCAGAATCAGTACTGGGCTCAAAGATGCAGCATTGAGGTCTCTCCTGATAATAGGTGAGTAAATCGGAATTCATAGTTCGGCTGTTTTTAGAGGAATATTAGTAAGTTTCAAATATCGACACTTAGAAACTTTTTCAGCAAAAAGCAGGCAATGATATCCTATGGAAGGAAATTCAAGTTTCTGGTAAGTACGGTTAGAATTACTTTTCAGGATCAGTAATGGGCTCAAAGATGCAGCACTGAGGTCTCTCCAGATAACAGGTGAGTAAATCGGAATTCGTAGTTCTGCTGTTTTAGTGGAATATTTGTAAGTTTCAAAACTCCACGCTTGAAAGAATTTCCAAGTGAAACCAGTTAATGTTAGCCTGTGGAACGAAATTCAAGTTACTGGCAAGTATGGTTAGAATTACTTTTCAAGATCAGTACTGGGCTCAAAGATGCAGCATTGTTTCCTGATAACAGGTGAGTAAATCGAAATTCGTTGTTCGGCTGATTTTAGAGGAATATTTGTAAGTTTTAAAACTCCACACTTAGAAGAATTTCCAAGAGAAACCAGTCAATCTTAGCCTATGGAAGGAAATTCAAGTTACTGGTAAGTGCGGTTAGAATTCCTTTTCAGGATCAGTACTTGGCTCAAAGATGTAGCATTGAGGTCTCTCCTGATAACAGGTCAGTAAATTGGAATTCGTAGTTCGGCTGATTTTAGAGGAATATTAGTAAGTTTCAAATATCGACACTTAGAAACTTTTTCAGCAAAAAGAAGGCAATGATATCCTATGGAAGGAAATTCAAGTTTCTGGTAAGTATGGTTAGAATTAATTTTCAGGATCAGTACTGGGCTCAAAGATGCAGCACTGAGGTCTCTCCTGATAACAGGTGAGTAAATCGGAATTCGTAGTTCGGCTGATTTTAGAGGAATATTTGTAAGTTTCAAAACTCCACACTTAGAAACTTTTTCAGCAAAAAGCAGGCAATGATATCCTATGGAAGGAAATTTAAGTTACTGGTAAGTACGGTTAGAATTACTTTTCAGGATCAGTACTGGGCTCAAAGATGCAGCAACTGAGGTCTCTCCAGATAACAGATGAGTAAATCGGAATTCGTAGTTCTGCTGATTTTAGTGGAATATTTGTAAGTTTCAAAACTCCGCACTTAGAAGAATTTCCAAGTGAAACCAGTTAATGTTAGCCTATGGAAGGAAATTCAAGTTACTGGTAAGTATGGTTAGAATTACTTTTCAAGATCAGTACTGGGCACAAAGATGCAGCACTGAGGTCTCTCATGATAACAGGTGAGTAAATCGGAATTCGTAGTTCGGCTGATTTTAGAGGAATATTTGTAAGTTTCAAAACTCCACACTTAGAAGAATTTCCAAGTGAAACCAGTCAACCTTAGCCTATGGAAGGAAATTCAAGTTACTGGTAAGTGCAGTTAGAATTACTTTTCAGGATCAGTACTGGGCTCAAAGATGTAGCATTGAGGTCTCTCCTGATAACAGGTGAGTAAATCGGAATTCGTAGTTTGGCTGATTTTAGAGGAATATTAGTAAGTTTCAAATATCGACTCTTAGAAACTTTTTCAGCAAAAAGCAGGCAATGATATCCTATGAAAGGAAATTCAAGTTTCTGGTAAGTATGGTTAGAATTACTTTTCAGGATCAGTACTGGGCTCAAAGATGCAGCACTGCGGTCTCTCCTGATAACAGGTGAGTAAATCGGAATTCGTAGATCGGCTGATTTTAGAGGAATATTTGTAAGTTTCAAAACTCCACACTTAGAAGAATTTCCAAGTGAAACCAGTCAATCTTAGCCTATGGAAGGAAATTCAAGTTATTGGTAAGTACAGTTAGAATTACTTTTCATGATAAGTACTGGGCTCAAAACTGCAGCATTGAGGTCTCGCCTGATAACAGGTGAGTAAATCGGAATTCGGAGTTCGGCTGATTTTAGAGGAATATTAGTACGTTTCAAATATCGACACTTAGAAACTTTTTCAGCAAAAAGCAGGCAATGATATCCTATGAAAGGAAATTTAAGTTACTGGTAAGTACTGTTAGAATTACTTTTCAGGATCAGTACTGGGCTCAAAGATGCAGCACTGAGGTCTCTCCTGATAACAGGTGAGTAAATCGGAATTTGTAGTTCGGCTGATTTTAGAGGAATATTTGTAAGTTTCAAAACTCCACACTTAGAAGATTTTCCAAGTGAAACCAGTCAATCTTAGCCTATGGAAGGAAATTCAAGTTACTGGTAAGTGCGGTTAGAATTACTTTTCAGTATCAGTACTGGGCTCAAAGATGCAGCACTGAGATCTCTGCTGATAACATGTGAGTAAATCGGAATTCGTAGTTCGGCTGATTTTAGAGGAATATTTGTAAGTTTCTAAACTCCACACTTAGAAACTTTTTCAGCAAAACGCAGGCAATTATGTCCTATGGAAGGAAATTCAAGTTTCTGGTAAGTACGGTTAGAATTACTTTTCAGGATCAGTACTGGGCTCAAAGATGCAGCACTGAGATCTCTGCTGATAACAGGTGAATAAATCGGAATTCGTAGTTCGGCTGATTTTAGAGGAATATTAGTAAGTTTCAAATATCGACACTTAGAAACTTTTTCAGCAAAAAGCAGGCAATGATATCCTATGAAAGGAAATTCAAGTTTCTGGTAAGTATGGTTAGAATTACTTTTCAGGATCAGTACTGGGCTCAAAGATGCAGCACTGAGGTCTCTCCTGATAACAGGTGAGTAAATCGGAATTCGTAGTTTGGCTGATTTTAGAGGAATATTTGTAAGTTTCAAAACTCCACACTTAGAAGAATTTCCAAGTGAAACCAGTCAATCTTAGCCTATGGAAGGAAATTCAAGTTATTGGTAAGTACAGTTAGAATTACTTTTCTTTATAAGTATTGGGCTCAAAGATGCAGCATTTAGGTCTCTCTGATAACTGGTGAGTAAATCGGAATTCGGTGTTCGGCTGATTTTAGAGGAATATTAGTAAGTTTCAAATATCGACACTTAGAAACTTTTTCAGCAAAAAGCAGGCAATGATATCCTATGAAAGGAAATTTAAGTTACTGGTAAGTACTGTTAGAATTACTTTTCAGGATCAGTACTGGGCTCAAAGATGCAGCACTAAGGTCTCTCCTGATAACAGGTCAGTAAATCAGAATTCGTAGTTCGGCTGATTTTAGAGGAATATTTGTAAGTTTCAAAACTCCACACTTAGAAGATTTTCCAAGTGAAACCAGTCAATCTTAGCCTATGGAAGGAAATTTAAGTTACTGGTAAGTGCGGTTAGAATTACTTTTCAGGATCAGTACTGGGCTCAAAGATGCAGCACTGAGATCTCTGCTGCTAACATGTGAGTAAATCAGAATTCGTAGTTCGGCTGATTTTAGAGGAATATTTGTAAGTTTCAAAACTCCACACTTAGAAACTTTATCAGCAAAAAGCAAGCAATGATATCCTATGGAAGGAAATTTAAGTTACTGGTAAATACTGTTAGAATTACTTTTCAGGATCAGTACTGGGCTCAAAGATGCAGCACTGAGGTCTCTCCTGATAACAGGTGAGTAAATCAGAATTCGTAGTTCGGCTGATTTTAGAGGAATATATGTAAATTTCAAAACACCACATTTAAAAGATTTTCCAAGTGAAACCAGTCAATCTTAGCCTATGGAAGAAAATTCAAGTTACTGGTAAGTGTGGTTAGAATTACTTTTCATGATCAGTACTGGGCTCAAAGATGCAGCATTGAGGTCTCTCCTGATAACAGGTGAGTAAATCGGAATTCATAGTTCGGCTGATTTTAGATGAATATTAGTAAGTTTCAAATATCGACACTTAGAAACTTTTTCAGCAAAAATCAGGCAATGATATCCTATGGAAGGAAATTCAAGTTTCTGGTAAGTACGGTTAGAATTACTTTTTAGGATCAGTACTCGGCTCAAAGATACAGCACTGAGGTCTCTCCTGATAACAGGTGAGTAAATCGGAATTCATCGTTCAGCTGATTTTAGAGGAATATTTGTAAGTTTCAAAACTCCACACTTAGAAGAATTTCCAAGTGAAACCAGTCAATCTTAGCCTATGGAAGGAAATTCAAGTTATTGGTAAGTACAGTTAGAATTACTTTTCAGGATCAGTACTGGGCTCAAAGATGCAGCACTGAGGTCTCTCCAGATAACAGGTGAGTAAATTGGAATTTGTAGTTCGGCTGATTTTAGAGGAATATTTGTAAGTTTCAAAACTCCACACTTAGAAGAATTTCCAAGTGAAACCAGTCAATCTTAGCCTATGGAAGGAAATTCAAGTTATTGGTAAGTACGGTTAGAATTACTTTTCAGGATCAGTACTGGGCTCAAAGATGCAGCATTGTCTCCTGATAACAGGTGAGTAAATCGAATTCGTAGTTCGGCTGATTTTAGAGGAATATTTGTAAGTTTCAAAACTCCACACTTAGAAGAATTTCCAAGAGAAACCAGTCAATCTTAGCCTATGGAAGGAAATTCAAGTTACTGGTAAGTGTGGTTAGAATTACTTTTCATGTTCAGTACTGGGCTCAAAGATGCAGCATTGAGGTCTCTCCTGATAACAGGTGAGTAAATCAGAATTCATAGTTCGGCTGATTTTAGAGGAATATTAGTAAGTTTCAAATATCGACACTTAGAAACTTTTTCAGCAAAACGCAGGCAATGATGTCCTGTGGAAGGAAATTCAAGTTTCTGGTAAGTACAGTTAGAATTACTTTTCAGGATCAGTACTGGGCTCAAAGATGCAGCATTGTCTCCTGATAACAGGTCAGTAAATCAGAATTCGTAGTTCGGCTGATTTTAAAGAGGAATATTTGTAAGTTTCAAAACTCCACACTTAGAAGGATTTCCAAGTGAAACCAGTCAATGTTAGCCTGTGGAAGGAAATTCAAGTTACTGGTAAGTATGGTTAGAATTACTTTTCAGGATCAGTACTGGGCTCAAAGATGCAGCACTGAGATCTCTGCTGATAACAGGTGAGTAAATCGGAATTCGTAGTTCGGCTGATTTTAGAGGAATATTTGTAAGTTTCAAAACTCCACACTTAGAAACTTTATCAGCAAAAAGCAGGCAATGATATCCTATGGAAGGAAATTCAAGTTTCTGGTAAGTACGGTTAGAATTACTTTTCAGGATCAGTACTGGGCTCAAAGATGCAGCACTGAGGTCTCTCCTGATAACAGGTGAGTAAATCGGAATTTGTAGTTCGGCTGATTTTAGAGGAATATTTGTAAGTTTCAAAACTCCACACTTAGAAGAATTTCCAAGTGAAACCAGTCAATCTTAGCCTATGGAAGGAAATTCAAGTTATTGGTAAGTACGGTTAGAATTACTTTTCAGGATCAGTACTGGGCTCAAAGATGCAGCATTGTCTCCTGATAACAGGTGAGTAAATCGAATTCGTAGTTCGGCTGATTTTAGAGGAATATTTGTAAGTTTCAAAACTCCACACTTAGAAGAATTTCCAAGAGAAACCAGTCAATCTTAGCCTATGGAAGGAAATTCAAGTTACTGGTAAGTGTGGTTAGAATTACTTTTCATGTTCAGTACTGGGCTCAAAGATGCAGCATTGAGGTCTCTCCTGATAACAGGTGAGTAAATCAGAATTCATAGTTCGGCTGATTTTAGAGGAATATTAGTAAGTTTCAAATATCGACACTTAGAAACTTTTTCAGCAAAAAGCAGGCAATGATATCCTATGGAGGGAAATTCAAGTTTCTGGTAAGTACGGTTAGAATTACTTTTCAGGATCAGTACTGGGCTCAAAGATGCAGCAACTGAGGTCTCTCCAGATAACAGGTGAGTAAATCGGAATTCGTAGTTCTGCTGATTTTAGTGGAATATTTGTAAGTTTCAAAACTCCACACTTAGAAGAATTTCCAAGTGAAACCAGTCAATCTTAGCCTATGGAAGGAAATTCAAGTTATTGGTAAGTACGGTTACAATTACTTTTCAGGATCAGTACTGGGCTCAAAGATGCAGCATTGTCTCCTGATAACAGGTGAGTAAATCGAAATTCGTAGTTCGGCTGATTTTAGAGGAATATTTGTAAGTTTCGAAATTCCACACTTAGAAGAATTTTCAAGAGAAACCAGTCAATCTTAGCCTATGGAAGGAAATTCAAGTTATTGGTAAGTACAGTTAGAAATACTTTTCAGGATAAGTACTGGGCTCAAAGATGCAGCATTGAGGTCTCTCCTGATAACTGGTGAGTAAATTGGAATTCGTAGTTCAGCTGATTTTAGAGGAATATTAGTAAGTTTCAAATATCGACACTTAGAAACTTTTTCAGCAAAAAGCAGGCTATGATATCCTATGGAAGGAAATTCAAGTTTCTGGTAAGTATGGTTAGAATTACTTTTCAGGATCAGTACTGGGCTCAAAGATGCAGCACTGAGGTCTCTCCTGATAACAGGTGAGTAAATCGGAATTAGTAGTTCGGCTGATTTTAGAGGAATATTTGTAAGTTTCAAAACTCCACACTTAGAAACTTTTTCAGCAAAAAGCAGGCAATGATATCCTATGGAAGGAAATTTAAGTTACTGGTAAGTACTGTTAGAATTACTTTTCAGGATCAGTACTGAGCTCAAAGATGCAGCACTGAGGTCTCCCCTGATAACAGGTGAGTAAATCGGAATTCATAGTTCGGCTGATTTTAGAGGAATATTAGTAAGTTTCAAATATCGACACTTAGAAACTTTTTCAGCAAAAAGCAGGCAATGATATCCTATGGAAGGAAATTCAAGTTTCTGGTAAGTACGGTTAGAATTACTTTTCAGGATCAGTAATGGGCTCAAAGATGCAGCACTGAGGTCTCTCCAGATAACAGGTGAGTAAATCGGAATTTGTAGTTCGGCTGATTTTAGAGGAATATTTGTAAGTTTCAAAACTCCACACTTAGAAGAATTTCCAAGTGAAACCAGTCAATCTTAGCCTATGGAAGGAAATTCAAGTTATTGGTAAGTACAGTTAGAATTACTTTTCAGGATCAGTACTGGGCTCAAAGATGCAGCACTGAGGTCTCTCCAGATAACAGGTGAGTAAATTGGAATTCGTAGTTCGGCTGATTTTAGAGGAATATTTGTAAGTTTCAAAACTCCACACTTAGAAGAATTTCCAAGTGAAACCAGTCAATCTTAGCCTATGGAAGGAAATTCAAGTTATTGGTAAGTACGGTTAGAATTACTTTTCAGGATCAGTACTGGGCTCAAAGATGCAGCATTGTCTCCTGATAACAGGTGAGTAAATCGAATTCGTAGTTCGGCTGATTTGAGAGGAATATTTGTAAGTTTCAAAACTCCACACTTAGAAGAATTTCCAAGAGAAACCAGTCAATCTTAGCCTATGGAAGGAAATTCAAGTTACTGGTAAGTGTGGTTAGAATTACTTTTCATGTTCAGTACTGGGCTCAAAGATGCAGCATTGAGGTCTCTCCTGATAACAGGTGAGTAAATCAGAATTCATAGTTCGGCTGATTTTAGAGGAATATTAGTAAGTTTCCAATATCGACACTTAGAAACTTTTTCAGCAAAAAGCAGGCAATGATATCCTATGGAGGGAAATTCAAGTTTCTGGTAAGTACGGTTAGAATTACTTTTCAGGATCAGTACTGGGCTCAAAGATGCAGCAACTGAGGTCTCTCCAGATAACAGGTGAGTAAATCGGAATTCGTAGTTCTGCTGATTTTAGTGGAATATTTGTAAGTTTCAAAACTCCACACTTAGAAGAATTTCCAAGTGAAACCAGTCAATCTTAGCCTATGGAAGGAAATTCAAGTTATTGGTAAGTACGGTTACAATTACTTTTCAGGATCAGTACTGGGCTCAAAGATGCAGCATTGTCTCCTGATAACAGGTGAGTAAATCGAAATTCGTAGTTCGGCTGATTTTAGAGGAATATTTGTAAGTTTCAAAATTCCACACTTAGAAGAATTTTCAAGAGAAACCAGTCAATCTTAGCCTATGGAAGGAAATTCAAGTTATTGGTAAGTACAGTTAGAAATACTTTTCAGGATAAGTACTGGGCTCAAAGATGCAGCATTGAGGTCTCTCCTGATAACTGGTGAGTAAATTGGAATTCGTAGTTCAGCTGATTTTAGAGGAATATTAGTAAGTTTCAAATATCGACACTTAGAAACTTTTTCAGCAAAAAGCAGGCAATGATATCCTATGGAGGGAAATTCAAGTTTCTGGTAAGTACGGTTAGAATTACTTTTCAGGATCAGTACTGGGCTCAAAGATGCAGCAACTGAGGTCTCTCCAGATAACAGGTGAGTAAATCGGAATTCGTAGTTCTGCTGATTTTAGTGGAATATTTGTAAGTTTCAAAACTCCACACTTAGAAGAATTTCCAAGTGAAACCAGTCAATCTTAGCCTATGGAAGGAAATTCAAGTTATTGGTAAGTACGGTTACAATTACTTTTCAGGATCAGTACTGGGCTCAAAGATGCAGCATTGTCTCCTGATAACAGGTGAGTAAATCGAAATTCGTAGTTCGGCTGATTTTAGAGGAATATTTGTAAGTTTCAAAATGCCACACTTAGAAGAATTTTCAAGAGAAACCAGTCAATCTTAGCCTATGGAAGGAAATTCAAGTTATTGGTAAGTACAGTTAGAAATACTTTTCAGGATAAGTACTGGGCTCAAAGATGCAGCATTGAGGTCTCTCCTGATAACTGGTGAGTAAATTGGAATTCGTAGTTCAGCTGATTTTAGAGGAATATTAGTAAGTTTCAAATATCGACACTTAGAAACTTTTTCAGCAAAAAGCAGGCTATGATATCCTATGGAAGGAAATTCAAGTTTCTGGTAAGTATGGTTAGAATTACTTTTCAGGATCAGTACTGGGCTCAAAGATGCAGCACTGAGGTCTCTCCTGATAACAGGTGAGTAAATCGGAATTAGTAGTTCGGCTGATTTTAGAGGAATATTTGTAAGTTTCAAAACTCCACACTTAGAAACTTTTTCAGCAAAAAGCAGGCAATGATATCCTATGGAAGGAAATTTAAGTTACTGGTAAGTACTGTTAGAATTACTTTTCAGGATCAGTACTGAGCTCAAAGATGCAGCACTGAGGTCTCCCCTGATAACAGGTGAGTAAATCGGAATTTGTAGTTCGGCTGATTTTAGAGGAATATTTGTACGTTTCAAAACTCCACACTTAGAAGAATTTCCAAGTGAAACCAGTCAATCTTAGCCTATGGAAGGAAATTCAAATTACTGGTGAGTGCGGTTAGAATTACTTTTCAGAATCAGTACTGGGCTCAAAGATGCAGCATTGAGGTCTCTCCTGATAATAGGTGAGTAAATCGGAATTCATAGTTCGGCTGATTTTAGAGGAATATTAGTAAGTTTCAAATATCGACACTTAGAAACTTTTTCAGCAAAAAGCAGGCAATGATATCCTATGGAAGGAAATTCAAGTTTCTGGTAAGTACGGTTAGAATTACTTTTCAGGATCAGTAATGGGCTCAAGATGCAGCACTGAGGTCTCTCCAGATAACAGGTGAGTAAATCGGAATTCGTAGTTCAACTGTTTTAGTGGAATATTTGTAAGTTTCAAAACTCCACACTTGAAAGAATTTCCAAGTGAAACCAGTTAATGTTAGCCTGTGGAAGGAAATTCAAGTTACTGGCAAGTATGGTTAGAATTACTTTTCAAGATCAGTACTGGGCTCAAAGATGCAGCATTGTCTCCTGATAACAGGTGAGTAAATCGAAATTCGTTGTTCGGCTGATTTTAGAGGAATATTTGTAAGTTTTAAAACTCCACACTTAGAAGAATTTCCAAGAGAAACCAGTCAATCTTAGCCTATGGAAGGAAATTCAAGTTACTGGTAAGTGCGGTTAGAATTCCTTTTCAGGATCAGTACTTGGCTCAAAGATGTAGCATTGAGGTCTCTCCTGATAACAGGTCAGTAAATTGGAATTCGTAGTTCGGCTGATTTTAGAGGAATATTAGTAAGTTTCAAATATCGACACTTAGAAACTTTTTCAGCAAAAAGAAGGCAATGATATCCTATGGAAGGAAATTCAAGTTTCTGGTAAGTATGGTTAGAATTAATTTTCAGGATCAGTACTGGGCTCAAAGATGCAGCACTGAGGTCTCTCCTGATAACAGGTGAGTAAATCGGAATTCGTAGTTCGGCTGATTTTAGAGGAATATTTGTAAGTTTCAAAACTCCACACTTAGAAACTTTTTCAGCAAAAAGCAGGCAATGATATCCTATGGAAGGAAATTTAAGTTACTGGTAAGTACGGTTAGAATTACTTTTCAGGATCAGTACTGGGCTCAAAGATGCAGCAACTGAGGTCTCTCCAGATAACAGATGAGTAAATCGGAATTCGTAGTTCTGCTGATTTTAGTGGAATATTTGTAAGTTTCAAAACTCCGCACTTAGAAGAATTTCCAAGTGAAACCAGTTAATGTTAGCCTATGGAAGGAAATTCAAGTTACTGGTAAGTATGGTTAGAATTACTTTTCAAGATCAGTACTGGGCACAAAGATGCAGCACTGAGGTCTCTCATGATAACAGGTGAGTAAATCGGAATTCGTAGTTCGGCTGATTTTAGAGGAATATTTGTAAGTTTCAAAACTCCACACTTAGAAGAATTTCCAAGTGAAACCAGTCAACCTTAGCCTATGGAAGGAAATTCAAGTTACTGGTAAGTGCGGTTAGAATTACTTTTCAGGATCAGTACTGGGCTCAAAGATGTAGCATTGAGGTCTCTCCTGATAACAGGTGAGTAAATCGGAATTCGTAGTTTGGCTGATTTTAGAGGAATATTAGTAAGTTTCAAATATCGACTCTTAGAAACTTTTTCAGCAAAAAGCAGGCAATGATATCCTATGAAAGGAAATTCAAGTTTCTGGTAAGTATGGTTAGAATTACTTTTCAGGATCAGTACTGGGCTCAAAGATGCAGCACTGCGGTCTCTCCTGATAACAGGTGAGTAAATCGGAATTCGTAGATCGGCTGATTTTAGAGGAATATTTGTAAGTTTCAAAACTCCACACTTAGAAGAATTTCCAAGTGAAACCAGTCAATCTTAGCCTATGGAAGGAAATTCAAGTTATTGGTAAGTACAGTTAGAATTACTTTTCATGATAAGTACTGGGCTCAAAACTGCAGCATTGAGGTCTCGCCTGATAACAGGTGAGTAAATCGGAATTCGGAGTTCGGCTGATTTTAGAGGAATATTAGTTCGTTTCAAATATCGACACTTAGAAACTTTTTCAGCAAAAAGCAGGCAATGATATCCTATGAAAGGAAATTTAAGTTACTGGTAAGTACTGTTAGAATTACTTTTCAGGATCAGTACTGGGCTCAAAGATGCAGCACTGAGGTCTCTCCTGATAACAGGTGAGTAAATCGGAATTTGTAGTTCGGCTGATTTTAGAGGAATATTTGTAAGTTTCAAAACTCCACACTTAGAAGATTTTCCAAGTGAAACCAGTCAATCTTAGCCTATGGAAGGAAATTCAAGTTACTGGTAAGTGCGGTTAGAATTACTTTTCAGGATCAGTACTGGGCTCAAAGATGCAGCACTGAGATCTCTGCTGATAACATGTGAGTAAATCGGAATTCGTAGTTCGGCTGATTTTAGAGGAATATTTGTAAGTTTCTAAACTCCACACTTAGAAACTTTTTCAGCAAAACGCAGGCAATTATGTCCCATGGAAGGAAATTCAAGTTTCTGGTAAGTACGGTTAGAATTACTTTTCAGGATCAGTACTGGGCTCAAAGATGCAGCACTGAGATCTCTGCTGATAACAGGTGAGTAAATCGGAATTGGTAGTTCGGCTGATTTTAGAGGAATATTAGTAAGTTTCAAATATCGACACTTAGAAACTTTTTCAGCAAAAAGCAGGCAATGATATCCTATGAAAGGAAATTCAAGTTTCTGGTAAGTATGGTTAGAATTACTTTTCAGGATCAGTACTGGGCTCAAAGATGCAGCACTGAGGTCTCTCCTGATAACAGGTGAGTAAATCGGAATTCGTAGTTTGGCTGATTTTAGAGGAATATTTGTAAGTTTCAAAACTCCACACTTAGAAGAATTTCCAAGTGAAACCAGTCAATCTTAGCCTATGGAAGGAAATTCAAGTTATTGGTAAGTACAGTTAGAATTACTTTTCATGATAAGTATTGGGCTCAAAGATGCAGCATTGAGGTCTCTCTGATAACTGGTGAGTAAATCGGAATTCGGTGTTCGGCTGATTTTAGAGGAATATTAGTAAGTTTCAAATATCGACACTTAGAAACTTTTTCAGCAAAAAGCAGGCAATGATATCCTATGAAAGGAAATTTAAGTTACTGGTAAGTACTGTTAGAATTACTTTTCAGGATCAGTAATGGGCTCAAGATGCAGCACTGAGGTCTCTCCAGATAACAGGTGAGTAAATCGGAATTCGTAGTTCAACTGTTTTAGTGGAATATTTGTAAGTTTCAAAACTCCACACTTGAAAGAATTTCCAAGTGAAACCAGTTAATGTTAGCCTGTGGAAGGAAATTCAAGTTACTGGCAAGTATGGTTAGAATTACTTTTCAAGATCAGTACTGGGCTCAAAGATGCAGCATTGTCTCCTGATAACAGGTGAGTAAATCGAAATTCGTTGTTCGGCTGATTTTAGAGGAATATTTGTAAGTTTTAAAACTCCACACTTAGAAGAATTTCCAAGAGAAACCAGTCAATCTTAGCCTATGGAAGGAAATTCAAGTTACTGGTAAGTGCGGTTAGAATTCCTTTTCAGGATCAGTACTTGGCTCAAAGATGTAGCATTGAGGTCTCTCCTGATAACAGGTCAGTAAATTGGAATTCGTAGTTCGGCTGATTTTAGAGGAATATTAGTAAGTTTCAAATATCGACACTTAGAAACTTTTTCAGCAAAAAGAAGGCAATGATATCCTATGGAAGGAAATTCAAGTTTCTGGTAAGTATGGTTAGAATTAATTTTCAGGATCAGTACTGGGCTCAAAGATGCAGCACTGAGGTCTCTCCTGATAACAGGTGAGTAAATCGGAATTCGTAGTTCGGCTGATTTTAGAGGAATATTTGTAAGTTTCAAAACTCCACACTTAGAAACTTTTTCAGCAAAAAGCAGGCAATGATATCCTATGGAAGGAAATTTAAGTTACTGGTAAGTACGGTTAGAATTACTTTTCAGGATCAGTACTGGGCTCAAAGATGCAGCAACTGAGGTCTCTCCAGATAACAGATGAGTAAATCGGAATTCGTAGTTCTGCTGATTTTAGTGGAATATTTGTAAGTTTCAAAACTCCGCACTTAGAAGAATTTCCAAGTGAAACCAGTTAATGTTAGCCTATGGAAGGAAATTCAAGTTACTGGTAAGTATGGTTAGAATTACTTTTCAAGATCAGTACTGGGCACAAAGATGCAGCACTGAGGTCTCTCATGATAACAGGTGAGTAAATCGGAATTCGTAGTTCGGCTGATTTTAGAGGAATATTTGTAAGTTTCAAAACTCCACACTTAGAAGAATTTCCAAGTGAAACCAGTCAACCTTAGCCTATGGAAGGAAATTCAAGTTACTGGTAAGTGCGGTTAGAATTACTTTTCAGGATCAGTACTGGGCTCAAAGATGTAGCATTGAGGTCTCTCCTGATAACAGGTGAGTAAATCGGAATTCGTAGTTTGGCTGATTTTAGAGGAATATTAGTAAGTTTCAAATATCGACTCTTAGAAACTTTTTCAGCAAAAAGCAGGCAATGATATCCTATGAAAGGAAATTCAAGTTTCTGGTAAGTATGGTTAGAATTACTTTTCAGGATCAGTACTGGGCTCAAAGATGCAGCACTGCGGTCTCTCCTGATAACAGGTGAGTAAATCGGAATTCGTAGATCGGCTGATTTTAGAGGAATATTTGTAAGTTTCAAAACTCCACACTTAGAAGAATTTCCAAGTGAAACCAGTCAATCTTAGCCTATGGAAGGAAATTCAAGTTATTGGTAAGTACAGTTAGAATTACTTTTCATGATAAGTACTGGGCTCAAAACTGCAGCATTGAGGTCTCGCCTGATAACAGGTGAGTAAATCGGAATTCGGAGTTCGGCTGATTTTAGAGGAATATTAGTTCGTTTCAAATATCGACACTTAGAAACTTTTTCAGCAAAAAGCAGGCAATGATATCCTATGAAAGGAAATTTAAGTTACTGGTAAGTACTGTTAGAATTACTTTTCAGGATCAGTACTGGGCTCAAAGATGCAGCACTGAGGTCTCTCCTGATAACAGGTGAGTAAATCGGAATTTGTAGTTCGGCTGATTTTAGAGGAATATTTGTAAGTTTCAAAACTCCACACTTAGAAGATTTTCCAAGTGAAACCAGTCAATCTTAGCCTATGGAAGGAAATTCAAGTTACTGGTAAGTGCGGTTAGAATTACTTTTCAGGATCAGTACTGGGCTCAAAGATGCAGCACTGAGATCTCTGCTGATAACATGTGAGTAAATCGGAATTCGTAGTTCGGCTGATTTTAGAGGAATATTTGTAAGTTTCTAAACTCCACACTTAGAAACTTTTTCAGCAAAACGCAGGCAATTATGTCCCATGGAAGGAAATTCAAGTTTCTGGTAAGTACGGTTAGAATTACTTTTCAGGATCAGTACTGGGCTCAAAGATGCAGCACTGAGATCTCTGCTGATAACAGGTGAGTAAATCGGAATTGGTAGTTCGGCTGATTTTAGAGGAATATTAGTAAGTTTCAAATATCGACACTTAGAAACTTTTTCAGCAAAAAGCAGGCAATGATATCCTATGAAAGGAAATTCAAGTTTCTGGTAAGTATGGTTAGAATTACTTTTCAGGATCAGTACTGGGCTCAAAGATGCAGCACTGAGGTCTCTCCTGATAACAGGTGAGTAAATCGGAATTCGTAGTTTGGCTGATTTTAGAGTAATATTTGTAAGTTTCAAAACTCCACACTTAGAAGAATTTCCAAGTGAAACCAGTCAATCTTAGCCTATGGAAGGAAATTCAAGTTATTGGTAAGTACAGTTAGAATTACTTTTCATGATAAGTATTGGGCTCAAAGATGCAGCATTGAGGTCTCTCTGATAACTGGTGAGTAAATCGGAATTCGGTGTTCGGCTGATTTTAGAGGAATATTAGTAAGTTTCAAATATCGACACTTAGAAACTTTTTCAGCAAAAAGCAGGCAATGATATCCTATGAAAGGAAATTTAAGTTACTGGTAAGTACTGTTAGAATTACTTTTCAGGATCAGTACTGGGCTCAAAGATGCAGCACTAAGGTCTCTCCTGATAACAGGTCAGTAAATCAGAATTCGTAGTTCGGCTGATTTTAGAGGAATATTTGTAAGTTTCAAAACTCCACACTTAGAAGATTTTCCAAGTGAAACCAGTCAATCTTAGCCTATGGAAGGAAATTCAAGTTACTGGTAAGTGCGGTTAGAATTACTTTTCAGGATCAGTACTGGGCTCAAAGATGCAGCACTGAGATCTCTGCTGATAACATGTGAGTAAATCAGAATTCGTAGTTCGGCTGATTTTAGAGGAATATTTGTAAGTTTCAAAACTCCACACTTAGAAGAATTTCCAAGAGAAACCAGTCAATCTTAGCCTATGGAAGGAAATTCAAGTTACTGGTAAGTGTGGTTAGAATTACTTTTCATGTTCAGTACTGGGCTCAAAGATGCAGCATTGAGGTCTCTCCTGATAACAGGTGAGTAAATCAGAATTCATAGTTCGGCTGATTTTAGAGGAATATTAGTAAGTTTCAAATATCGACACTTAGAAACTTTTTCAGCAAAAAGCAGGCAATGATATCCTATGGAGGGAAATTCAAGTTTCTGGTAAGTACGGTTAGAATTACTTTTCAGGATCAGTACTGGGCTCAAAGATGCAGCAACTGAGGTCTCTCCAGATAACAGGTGAGTAAATCGGAATTCGTAGTTCTGCTGATTTTAGTGGAATATTTGTAAGTTTCAAAACTCCACACTTAGAAGAATTTCCAAGTGAAACCAGTCAATCTTAGCCTATGGAAGGAAATTCAAGTTATTGGTAAGTACGGTTACAATTACTTTTCAGGATCAGTACTGGGCTCAAAGATGCAGCATTGTCTCCTGATAACAGGTGAGTAAATCGAAATTCGTAGTTCGGCTGATTTTAGAGGAATATTTGTAAGTTTCAAAATTCCACACTTAGAAGAATTTTCAAGAGAAACCAGTCAATCTTAGCCTATGGAAGGAAATTCAAGTTATTGGTAAGTACAGTTAGAAATACTTTTCAGGATAAGTACTGGGCTCAAAGATGCAGCATTGAGGTCTCTCCTGATAACTGGTGAGTAAATTGGAATTCGTAGTTCAGCTGATTTTAGAGGAATATTAGTAAGTTTCAAATATCGACACTTAGAAACTTTTTCAGCAAAAAGCAGGCTATGATATCCTATGGAAGGAAATTCAAGTTTCTGGTAAGTATGGTTAGAATTACTTTTCAGGATCAGTACTGGGCTCAAAGATGCAGCACTGAGGTCTCTCCTGATAACAGGTGAGTAAATCGGAATTAGTAGTTCGGCTGATTTTAGAGGAATATTTGTAAGTTTCAAAACTCCACACTTAGAAACTTTTTCAGCAAAAAGCAGGCAATGATATCCTATGGAAGGAAATTTAAGTTACTGGTAAGTACTGTTAGAATTACTTTTCAGGATCAGTACTGAGCTCAAAGATGCAGCACTGAGGTCTCCCCTGATAACAGGTGAGTAAATCGGAATTCATAGTTCGGCTGATTTTAGAGGAATATTAGTAAGTTTCAAATATCGACACTTAGAAACTTTTTCAGCAAAAAGCAGGCAATGATATCCTATGGAAGGAAATTCAAGTTTCTGGTAAGTACGGTTAGAATTACTTTTCAGGATCAGTAATGGGCTCAAAGATGCAGCACTGAGGTCTCTCCAGATAACAGGTGAGTAAATCGGAATTTGTAGTTCGGCTGATTTTAGAGGAATATTTGTAAGTTTCAAAACTCCACACTTAGAAGAATTTCCAAGTGAAACCAGTCAATCTTAGCCTATGGAAGGAAATTCAAGTTATTGGTAAGTACAGTTAGAATTACTTTTCAGGATCAGTACTGGGCTCAAAGATGCAGCACTGAGGTCTCTCCAGATAACAGGTGAGTAAATTGGAATTCGTAGTTCGGCTGATTTTAGAGGAATATTTGTAAGTTTCAAAACTCCACACTTAGAAGAATTTCCAAGTGAAACCAGTCAATCTTAGCCTATGGAAGGAAATTCAAGTTATTGGTAAGTACGGTTAGAATTACTTTTCAGGATCAGTACTGGGCTCAAAGATGCAGCATTGTCTCCTGATAACAGGTGAGTAAATCGAATTCGTAGTTCGGCTGATTTGAGAGGAATATTTGTAAGTTTCAAAACTCCACACTTAGAAGAATTTCCAAGAGAAACCAGTCAATCTTAGCCTATGGAAGGAAATTCAAGTTACTGGTAAGTGTGGTTAGAATTACTTTTCATGTTCAGTACTGGGCTCAAAGATGCAGCATTGAGGTCTCTCCTGATAACAGGTGAGTAAATCAGAATTCATAGTTCGGCTGATTTTAGAGGAATATTAGTAAGTTTCCAATATCGACACTTAGAAACTTTTTCAGCAAAAAGCAGGCAATGATATCCTATGGAGGGAAATTCAAGTTTCTGGTAAGTACGGTTAGAATTACTTTTCAGGATCAGTACTGGGCTCAAAGATGCAGCAACTGAGGTCTCTCCAGATAACAGGTGAGTAAATCGGAATTCGTAGTTCTGCTGATTTTAGTGGAATATTTGTAAGTTTCAAAACTCCACACTTAGAAGAATTTCCAAGTGAAACCAGTCAATCTTAGCCTATGGAAGGAAATTCAAGTTATTGGTAAGTACGGTTACAATTACTTTTCAGGATCAGTACTGGGCTCAAAGATGCAGCATTGTCTCCTGATAACAGGTGAGTAAATCGAAATTCGTAGTTCGGCTGATTTTAGAGGAATATTTGTAAGTTTCAAAATTCCACACTTAGAAGAATTTTCAAGAGAAACCAGTCAATCTTAGCCTATGGAAGGAAATTCAAGTTATTGGTAAGTACAGTTAGAAATACTTTTCAGGATAAGTACTGGGCTCAAAGATGCAGCATTGAGGTCTCTCCTGATAACTGGTGAGTAAATTGGAATTCGTAGTTCAGCTGATTTTAGAGGAATATTAGTAAGTTTCAAATATCGACACTTAGAAACTTTTTCAGCAAAAAGCAGGCTATGATATCCTATGGAAGGAAATTCAAGTTTCTGGTAAGTATGGTTAGAATTACTTTTCAGGATCAGTACTGGGCTCAAAGATGCAGCACTGAGGTCTCTCCTGATAACAGGTGAGTAAATCGGAATTAGTAGTTTGGCTGATTTTAGAGGAATATTTGTAAGTTTCAAAACTGCACACTTAGAAACTTTTTCAGCAAAAAGCAGGCAATGATATCCTATGGAAGGAAATTTAAGTTACTGGTAAGTACTGTTAGAATTACTTTTCAGGATCAGTACTGAGCTCAAAGATGCAGCACTGAGGTCTCCCCTGATAACAGGTGAGGAAATCGGAATTTGTAGTTCGGCTGATTTTAGAGGAATATTTGTACGTTTCAAAACTCCACACTTAGAAGAATTTCCAAGTGAAACCAGTCAATCTTAGCCTATGGAAGGAAATTCAAATTACTGGTGAGTGCGGTTAGAATTACTTTTCAGAATCAGTACTGGGCTCAAAGATGCAGCATTGAGGTCTCTCCTGATAATAGGTGAGTAAATCGGAATTCATAGTTCGGCTGATTTTAGAGGAATATTAGTAAGTTTCAAATATCGACACTTAGAAACTTTTTCAGCAAAAAGCAGGCAATGATATCCTATGGAAGGAAATTCAAGTTTCTGGTAAGTACGGTTAGAATTACTTTTCAGGATCAGTAATGGGCTCAAGATGCAGCACTGAGGTCTCTCCAGATAACAGGTGAGTAAATCGGAATTCGTAGTTCTGCTGTTTTAGTGGAATATTTGTAAGTTTCAAAACTCCACACTTGACAGAATTTCCAAGTGAAACCAGTTAATGTTAGCCTGTGGAAGGAAATTCAAGTTACTGGCAAGTATGGTTAGAATTACTTTTCAAGATCAGTACTGGGCTCAAAGATGCAGCATTGTCTCCTGATAACAGGTGAGTAAATCGAAATTCGTTGTTCGGCTGATTTTAGAGGAATATTTGTAAGTTTTAAAACTCCACACTTAGAAGAATTTCCAAGAGAAACCAGTCAATCTTAGCCTATGGAAGGAAATTCAAGTTACTGGTAAGTGCGGTTAGAATTCCTTTTCAGGATCAGTACTTGGCTCAAAGATGTAGCATTGAGGTCTCTCCTGATAACAGGTCAGTAAATTGGAATTCGTAGTTCGGCTGATTTTAGAGGAATATTAGTAAGTTTCAAATATCGACACTTAGAAACTTTTTCAGCAAAAAGAAGGCAATGATATCCTATGGAAGGAAATTCAAGTTTCTGGTAAGTATGGTTAGAATTAATTTTCAGGATCAGTACTGGGCTCAAAGATGCAGCACTGAGGTCTCTCCTGATAACAGGTGAGTAAATTGGAATTCGTAGTTCGGCTGATTTTAGAGGAATATTTGTAAGTTT
Source organism: Triturus cristatus (assembly GCF_964204655.1). NCBI lineage: Eukaryota > Metazoa > Chordata > Amphibia > Caudata > Salamandridae > Triturus > Triturus cristatus. Next base: position 3,377,679 of record NW_028187322.1, read on the forward strand.
CAAAACTCCGCACTTAGAAGAATTTCCAAGTGAAACCAGTTAATGTTATCCTATGGAAGGAAATTCAAGTTACTGGTAAGTATGGTTAGAATTACTTTTCAAGATCAGTACTGGGCACAAAGATGCAGCACTGAGGTCTCTCATGATAACAGGTGAGTAAATCGGAATTCGTAGTTCGGCTGATTTTAGAGGAATATTTGTAAGTTTCAAAACTCCACACTTAGAAGAATTTCCAAGTGAAACCAGTCAACCTTAGCCTATGGAAGGAAATTCAAGTTACTGGTAAGTGCGGTTAGAATTACTTTTCAGGATCAGTACTGGGCTCAAAGATGTAGCATTGAGGTCTCTCCTGATAACAGGTGAGTAAATCGGAATTCGTAGTTTGGCTGATTTTAGAGGAATATTAGTAAGTTTCAAATATCGACTCTTAGAAACTTTTTCAGCAAAAAGCAGGCAATGATATCCTATGAAAGGAAATTCAAGTTTCTGGTAAGTATGGTTAGAATTACTTTTCAGGATCAGTACTGGGCTCAAAGATGCAGCACTGCGGTCTCTCCTGATAACAGGTGAGTAAATCGGAATTCGTAGATCGGCTGATTTTAGAGGAATATTTGTAAGTTTCAAAACTCCACACTTAGAAGAATTTCCAAGTGAAACCAGTCAATCTTAGCCTATGGAAGGAAATTCAAGTTATTGGTAAGTACAGTTAGAATTACTTTTCATGATAAGTACTGGGCTCAAAACTGCAGCATTGAGGTCTCGCCTGATAACAGGTGAGTAAATCGGAATTCGGAGTTCGGCTGATTTTAGAGGAATATTAGTTCGTTTCAAATATCGACACTTAGAAACTTTTTCAGCAAAAAGCAGGCAATGATATCCTATGAAAGGAAATTTAAGTTACTGGTAAGTACTGTTAGAATTACTTTTCAGGATCAGTACTGGGCTCAAAGATGCAGCACTGAGGTCTCTCCTGATAACAGGTGAGTAAATCGGAATTTGTAGTTCGGCTGATTTTAGAGGAATATTTGTAAGTTTCAAAACTCCACACTTAGAAGATTTTCCAAGTGAAACCAGTCAATCTTAGCCTATGGAAGGAAATTCAAGTTACTGGTAAGTGCGGTTAGAATTACTTTTCAGGATCAGTACTGGGCTCAAAGATGCAGCACTGAGATCTCTGCTGATAACATGTGAGTAAATCGGAATTCGTAGTTCGGCTGATTTTAGAGGAATATTTGTAAGTTTCTAAACTCCACACTTAGAAACTTTTTCAGCAAAACGCAGGCAATTATGTCCTATGGAAGGAAATTCAAGTTTCTGGTAAGTACGGTTAGAATTACTTTTCAGGATCAGTACTGGGCTCAAAGATGCAGCACTGAGATCTCTGCTGATAACAGGTGAGTAAATCGGAATTGGTAGTTCGGCTGATTTTAGAGGAATATTAGTAAGTTTCAAATATCGACACTTAGAAACTTTTTCAGCAAAAAGCAGGCAATGATATCCTATGAAAGGAAATTCAAGTTTCTGGTAAGTATGGTTAGAATTACTTTTCAGGATCAGTACTGGGCTCAAAGATGCAGCACTGAGGTCTCTCCTGATAACAGGTGAGTAAATCGGAATTCGTAGTTCTGCTGATTTTAGTGGAATATTTGTAAGTTTCAAAACTCCGCACTTAGAAGAATTTCCAAGTGAAACCAGTTAATGTTAGCCTATGGAAGGAAATTCAAGTTACTGGTAAGTATGGTTAGAATTACTTTTCAAGATCAGTACTGGGCACAAAGATGCAGCACTGAGGTCTCTCATGATAACAGGTGAGTAAATCGGAATTCGTAGTTCGGCTGAGTTTAGAGGAATATTTGTAAGTTTCAAAACTCCACACTTAGAAGAATTTTATTGATAAAATGATATCCTATGAAAGGAAATTCAAGTTTCTGGTAAGTATGGTTAGAATTACTTTTCAGGATCAGTACTGGGCTCAAAGATGCAGCACTGAGGTCTCTCCTGATAACAGGTGAGTAAATCGGAATTCGTAGTTTGGCTGATTTTAGAGGAATATTTGTAAGTTTCAAAACTCCACACTTAGAAGAATTTCCAAGTGAAACCAGTCAATCTTAGCCTATGGAAGGAAATTCAAGTTATTGGTAAGTACAGTTAGAATTACTTTTCATGATAAGTATTGGGCTCAAAGATGCAGCATTGAGGTCTCTCTGATAACTGGTGAGTAAATCGGAATTCGGTGTTCGGCTGATTTTAGAGGAATATTAGTAAGTTTCAAATATCGACACTTAGAAACTTTTTCAGCAAAAAGCAGGCAATGATATCCTATGAAAGGAAATTTAAGTTACTGGTAAGTACTGTTAGAATTACTTTTCAGGATCAGTACTGGGCTCAAAGATGCAGCACTGAGGTCTCTCCTGATAACAGGTCAGTAAATCAGAATTCGTAGTTCGGCTGATTTTAGAGGAATATTTGTAAGTTTCAAAACTCCACACTTAGAAGATTTTCCAAGTGAAACCAGTCAATCTTAGCCTATGGAAGGAAATTCAAGTTACTGGTAAGTGCGGTTAGAATTACTTTTCAGGATCAGTACTGGGCTCAAAGATGCAGCACTGAGATCTCTGCTGATAACATGTGAGTAAATCAGAATTCGTAGTTCGGCTGATTTTAGAGGAATATTTGTAAGTTTCAAAACTCCACACTTAGAAACTTTATCAGCAAAAAGCAGGCAATGATATCCTATGGAAGGAAATTTAAGTTACTGGTAAATACTGTTAGAATTACTTTTCAGGATCAGTACTGGGCTCAAAGATGCAGCACTGAGGTCTCTCCTGATAACAGGTGAGTAAATCTGAATTCGTAGTTCGGCTGATTTTAGAGGAATATTTGTAAGTTTCAAAACTCCACACTTAGAAGAATTTCCAAGAGAAACCAGTCAATCTTAGCCTATGGAAGGAAATTCAAGTTACTGGTAAGTGTGGTTAGAATTACTTTTCATGTTCAGTACTGGGCTCAAAGATGCAGCATTGAGGTCTCTCCTGATAACAGGTGAGTAAATCAGAATTCATAGTTCGGCTGATTTTAGAGGAATATTAGTAAGTTTCAAATATCGACACTTAGAAACTTTTTCAGCAAAACGCAAGCAATGATGTCCTATGGAAGGAAATTCAAGTTTCTGGTAAGTACGGTTAGAATTACTTTTCAGGATCAGTACTGGGCTCAAAGATGCAGCACTGAGGTCTCTCCTGATAACAGGTCAGTAAATCAGAATTCGTAGTTCGGCTGATTTTAAAGAGGAATATTTGTAAGTTTCAAAACTCCACACTTAGAAGGATTTCCAAGTGAAACCAGTCAATGTTAGCCTGTGGAAGGAAATTCAAGTTACTGGTAAGTATGGTTAGAATTACTTTTCAGGATCAGTACTGGGCTCAAAGATGCAGCACTGAGATCTCTGCTGATAACAGGTGAGTAAATCAGAATTCGTAGTTCGGCTGATTTTAGAGGAATATTTGTAAGTTTCAAAACTCCACACTTAGAAACTTTATCAGCAAAAAGCAGGCAATGATATCCTATAGAAGGAAATTTAAGTTACTGGTAAATACTGTTAGAATTACTTTTCAGGATCAGTACTGGGCTCAAAGATGCAGCACTGAGGTCTCTCCTGATAACAGATGAGTAAATCGGAATTCGTAGTTCGGCTGATTTTAGAGGAATATATGTAAATTTCAAAACACCACATTTAAAAGATTTTCCAAGTGAAACCAGTCAATCTTAGCCTATGGAAGAAAATTCAAGTTACTGGTAAGTGTGGTTAGAATTACTTTTCATGATCAGTACTGCGCTCAAAGATGCAGAATTGAGGTCTCTCCTGATAACAGGTGAGTAAATCGGAATTCATAGTTCGGCTGATTTTAGATGAATATTAGTAAGTTTCAAATATCGACACTTAGAAACTTTTTCATCAAAAATCAGGCAATGATAGCCTATGGAAGGAAATTCATGTTTCTGGTAAGTACGGTTAGAATTACTTTTTAGGATCAGTACTGGGCTCAAAGATACAGCACTGAGGTCTCTCCTGATAACAGGTGAGTAAATCGGAATTCATCGTTCAGCTGATTTTAGAGGAATATTTGTAAGTTTCAAAACTCCACACCTAGAAGAATTTCCAAGAGAAACCAGTCAATCTTAGCCTATGGAAGGAAATTCAAGTTACTGGTAAGTGTGGTTAGAATTACTTTTCATGTTCAGTACTGGGCTCAAAGATGCAGCATTGAGGTCTCCTGATAACAGGTGAGTGAATCAGAATTCATAGTTCGGCTGATTTTAGAGGAATATTAGTAAGTTTGAAATATCGACACTTAGAAACTTTTTCAGCAAAAAGCAGGCAATGATATCCTATGGAGGGAAATTCAAGTTTCTGGTAAGTACGGTTAGAATTACTTTTCAGGATCAGTACTGGGCTCAAAGATGCAGCAACTGAGGTCTCTCCAGATAACAGGTGAGTAAATCGGAATTCGTAGTTCTGCTGATTTTAGTGGAATATTTGTAAGTTTCAAAACTCCACACTTAGAAGAATTTCCAAGTGAAACCAGTCAATCTTGGCCTATGGAAGGAAATTCAAGTTATTGGTAAGTACGGTTACAATTACTTTTCAGGATCAGTACTGGGCTCAAAGATGCAGCATTGTCTCCTGATAACAGGTGAGTAAATCGAAATTCGTAGTTCGGCTGATTTTAGAGAAATATTTGTAAGTTTCAAAATTCCACACTTAGAAGAATTTCCAAGAGAAACCAGTCAATCTTAGCCTATGGAAGGAAATTCAAGTTATTGGTAAGTACAGTTAGAAATACTTTTCAGGATAAGTACTGGGCTCAAAGATGCAGCATTGAGGTCTCTCCTGATAACTGGTGAGTAAATTGGAATTCGTAGTTCAGCTGATTTTAGAGGAATATTAGTAAGTTTCAAATATCGACACTTAGAAACTTTTTCAGCAAAAAGCAGGCAATGATATCCTATGGAAGGAAATTCAAGTTTCTGGTAAGTATGGTTAGAATTACTTTTCAGGATCAGTACTGGGCTCAAAGATGCAGCACTGAGGTCTCTCCTGATAACAGGTGAGTAAATCGGAATTAGTAGTTCGGCTGATTTTAGAGGAATATTTGTAAGTTTCAAAACTCCACACTTAGAAACTTTTTCAGCAAAAAGCAGGCAATGATATCCTATGGAAGGAAATTTAAGTTACTGGTAAGTACTGTTAGAATTACTTTTCAGGATCAGTACTGAGCTCAAAGATGCAGCACTGAGGTCTCCCCTGATAACAGGTGAGTAAATCGGAATTTGTAGTTCGACTGATTTTAGAGGAATATTTGTACGTTTCAAAACTCCACACTTAGAAGAATTTCCAAGTGAAACCAGTCAATCTTAGCCTATGGAAGGAAATTCAAGTTACTGGTGAGAGCGGTTAGAATTACTTTTCAGAATCAGTACTGGGCTCAAAGATGCAGCATTGAGGTCTCTCCTGATAATAGGTGAGTAAATCGGAATTCATAGTTCGGCTGATTTTAGAGGAATATTAGTAAGTTTCAAATATCGACACTTAGAAACTTTTTCAGCAAAAAGCAGGCAATGATATCCTATGGAAGGAAATTCAAGTTTCTGGTAAGTACGGTTAGAATTACTTTTCAGGATCAGTAATGGGCTCAAAGATGCAGCACTGAGGTCTCTCCAGATAACAGGTGAGTAAATCGGAATTCATAGTTCTGCTGATTTTAGTGGAATATTTGTAAGTTTCAAAACTCCACACTTGAAAGAATTTCCAAGTGAAACCAGTTAATGTTAGCCTGTGGAAGGAAATTCAAGTTACTGGTAAGTATGGTTAGAATTCCTTTTCAGGATCAGTACTTGGCTCAAAGATGTAGCATTGAGGTCTCTCCTGATAACAGGTCAGTAAATTGGAATTCGTAGTTCGGCTGATTTTAGAGGAATATTAGTAAGTTTCAAATATCGACACTTAGAAACTTTTTCAGCAAAAAGAAGGCAATGATATCCTATGGAAGGAAATTCAAGTTTCTGGTAAGTATGGTTAGAATTACTTTTCAGGATCAGTACTGGGCTCAAAGATGCAGCACTGAGGTCTCTCCTGATAACAGGTGAGTAAATCGGAATTCGTAGTTCGGCTGATTTTAGAGGAATATTTGTAAGTTTCAAAACTCCACACTTAGAAACTTTTTCAGCAAAAAGCAAGCAATGATATCCTATGGAAGGAAATTTAAATTACTGGTAAGTACGGTTAGAATTACTTTTCAGGATCAGTACTGGGCTCAAAGATGCAGCAACTGAGGTCTCTCCAGATAACAGGTGAGTAAATCGGAATTCGTAGTTCTGCTGATTTTAGTGGAATATTTGTAAGTTTCAAAACTCCGCACTTAGAAGAATTTCCAAGTGAAACCAGTTAATGTTAGCCTATGGAAGGAAATTCAAGTTACTGGTAAGTATGGTTAGAATTACTTTTCAAGATCAGTACTGGGCACAAAGATGCAGCACTGAGGTCTCTCATGATAACAGGTGAGTAAATCGGAATTCGTAGTTCGTCTGATTTTAGAGGAATATTTGTAAGTTTCAAAACTCCACACTTAGAATTTCCAAGTGAAACCAGTCAATCTTAGCCTATGGAAGGAAATTCAAGTTACTGGTAAGTGCGGTTAGAATTACTTTTCAGGATCAGTACTGGGCTCAAAGATGTAGCATTGAGGTCTCTCCTGATAACAGGTGAGTAAATCGGAATTTGTAGTTTGGCTGATTTTAGAGGAATATTAGTAAGTTTCAAATATCGACACTTAGAAACTTTTTCAGCAAAAAGCAGGCAATGATATCCTATGAAAGGAAATTCAAGTTTCTGGTAAGTATGGTTAGAATTACTTTTCAGGATCAGTACTGGGCTCAAAGATGCAGCACTGCGGTCTCTCCTGATAACAGGTGAGTAAATCGGAATTCGTAGTTCGGCTGATTTTAGAGGAATATTTGTAAGTTTCAAAACTCCACACTTAGAAGAATTTCCAAGTGAAACCAGTCAATCTTAGCCTATGGAAGGAAATTCAAGTTATTGGTAAGTACAGTTAGAATTACTTTTCATGATAAGTACTGGGCTCAAAGCTGCAGCATTGAGGTCTCGCCTGATAACAGGTGAGTAAATCGGAATTCGGAGTTCGGCTGATTTTAGAGGAATATTAGTAAGTTTCAAATATCGACACTTAGAAACTTTTTCAGCAAAAAGCAGGCAATGATATCCTATGAAAGGAAATTTAAGTTACTGGTAAGTACTGTTAGAATTACTTTTCAGGATCAGTACTGGGCTCAAAGATGCAGCACTGAGGTCTCTCCTGATAACAGGTGAGTAAATCGGAATTTGTAGTTCGGCTGATTTTAGAGGAATATTTGTAAGTTTCAAAACTCCACACTTAGAAGATTTTCCAAGTGAAACCAGTCAATCTTAGCCTATGGAAGGAAATTCAAGTTACTGGTAAGTGCGGTTAGAATTACTTTTCAGGATCAGTACTGGGCTCAAAGATGCAGCACTGAGGTCTCTCATGATAACAGGTGAGTAAATCGGAATTCGTAGTTCGGTGGATTTTAGAGGAATATTTGTAAGTTTCTAAACTCCACACTTAGAAACTTTTTCAGCAAAACGCAGGCAATTATGTCCTATGGAAGGAAATTCAAGTTTCTGGTAAGTACGGTTAGAATTACTTTTCAGGATCAGTACTGGGCTCAAAGATGCAGCACTGAGATCTCTGCTGATAACAGGTGAGTAAATCGGAATTCGTAGTTTGGCTGATTTTAGAGGAATATTAGTAAGTTTCAAATATCGACACTTAGAAACTTTTTCAGCAAAAAGCAGGCAATGATATCCTATGAAAGGAAATTCAAGTTTCTGGTAAGTATGGTTAGAATTACTTTTCAGGATCAGTACTGGGCTCAAAGATGCAGCACTGAGGTCTCTCCTGATAACAGGTGAGTAAATCGGAATTCGTAGTTTGGCTGATTTTAGAGAAATATTTGTAAGTTTCAAAACTCCACACTTAGAAGAATTTCCAAGTGAAACCAGTCAATCTTAGCCTATGGAAGGAAATTCAAGTTATTGGTAAGTACAGTTAGAATTACTTTTCATGATAAGTATTGGGCTCAAAGATGCAGCATTGAGGTCTCTCTGATAACTGGTGAGTAAATCGGAATTCGGGGTTCGGCTGATTTTAGAGGAATATTAGTAAGTTTCAAATATCGACACTTAGAAACTTTTTCAGCAAAAAGCAGGCAATGATATCCTATGAAAGGAAATTTAAGTTACTGGTAAGTACTGTTAGAATTACTTTTCAGGATCAGTACTGGGCTCAAAGATGCAGCACTGAGGTCTCTCCTGATAACAGGTCAGTAAATCAGAATTCGTAGTTCGGCTGATTTTAGAGGAATATTTGTAAGTTTCAAAACTCCACACTTAGAAGATTTTCCAAGTGAAACCAGTCAATCTTAGCCTATGGAAGGAAATTCAAGTTACTGGTAAGTGCGGTTAGAATTACTTTTCAGGATCAGTACTGGGCTCAAAGATGCAGCACTGAGATCTCTGCTGATAACATGTGAGTAAATCAGAATTCGTAGTTCGGCTGATTTTAGAGGAATATTTGTAAGTTTCAAAACTCCACACTTAGAAACTTTTTCAGCAAAACGCAGGCAATGATGTCCTATGGAAGGAAATTCAAGTTTCTGGTAAGTACGGTTAGAATTACTTTTCAGGATCAGTACTGGGCTCAAAGATGCAGCACTGAGATCTCTGCTGATAACAGGTGAGTAAATCGGAATTCGTAGTTCGGCTGATTTTAGAGGAATATTTGTAAGTTTCAAAACTCCACACTTAGAAACTTTATCAGCAAAAAGCAGGCAATGATATCCTATGGAAGGAAATTTAAGTTACTGGTAAATACTGTTAGAATTACTTTTCAGGATCAGTACTGGGCTCAAAGATGCAGCACTGAGGTCTCTCCTGATAACAGGTGAGTAAATCGGAATTCGTAGTTTGGCTGATTTTAGAGGAATATATGTAAATTTCAAAACACCACATTTAAAAGATTTTCCAAGTGAAACCAGTCAATCTTAGCCTATGGAAGAAAATTCAAGTTACTGGTAAGTGTGGTTAGAATTACTTTTCATGATCAGTACTGGGCTCAAAGATGCAGCATTGAGGTCTCTCCTGATAACAGGTGAGTAAATCGGAATTCATAGTTCGGCTGATTTTAGATGAATATTAGTAAGTTTCAAATATCGACACTTAGAAACTTTTTCAGCAAAAATCAGGCAATGATATCCTATGGAAGGAAATTCAAGTTTCTGGTAAGTACGGTTAGAATTACTTTTTAGGATCAGTACTGGGCTCAAAGATACAGCACTGAGGTCTCTCCTGATAACAGGTGAGTAAATCGGAATTCATCGTTCAGCTGATTTTAGAGGAATATTTGTAAGTTTCAAAACTCCACACTTAGAAGAATTTCCAAGTGAAACCAGTCAATCTTAGCCTATGGAAGGAAATTCAAGTTATTGGTAAGTACAGTTAGAATTACTTTTCAGGATCAGTACTGGGCTCAAAGATGCAGCACTGAGGTCTCTCCAGATAACAGGTGAGTAAATTGGAATTCGTAGTTCGGCTGATTTTAGAGGAATATTTGTAAGTTTCAAAACTCCACACTTAGAAGAATTTCCAAGTGAAACCAGTCAATCTTAGCCTATGGAAGGAAATTCAAGTTATTGGTAAGTACGGTTAGAATTACTTTTCAGGATCAGTACTGGGCTCAAAGATGCAGCATTGTCTCCTGATAACAGGTGAGTAAATCGAATTCGTAGTTCGGCTGATTTTAGAGGAATATTTGTAAGTTTCAAAACTCCACACTTAGAAGAATTTCCAAGAGAAACCAGTCAATCTTAGCCTATGGAAGGAAATTCAAGTTACTGGTAAGTGTGGTTAGAATTACTTTTCATGTTCAGTACTGGGCTCAAAGATGCAGCATTGAGGTCTCTCCTGATAACAGGTGAGTAAATCAGAATTCATAGTCGGGCTGATTTTAGAGGAATATTAGTAAGTTTCAAATATCGACACTTAGAAACTTTTTCAGCAAAAAGCAGGCAATGATATCCTATGGAGGGAAATTAAAGTTTCTGGTAAGTACGGTTAGAATTACTTTTCAGGATCAGTACTGGACTCAAAGATGCAGCAACGGAGGTCTCTCCAGATAACAGGTGAGTAAATCGGAATTCGTAGTTCTGCTGATTTTAGTGGAATATTTGTAAGTTTCAAAACTCCACACTTAGAAGAATTTCCAAGTGAAACCAGTCAATCTTAGCCTATGGAAGGAAATTCAAGTTATTGGTAAGTACAGTTAGAATTACTTTTCATGATAAGTATTGGGCTCAAAGATGCAGCATTGAGGTCTCTCTGATAACTGGTGAGTAAATCGGAATTCGGTGTTCGGCTGATTTTAGAGGAATATTAGTAATTTTCAAATATCGACACTTAGAAACTTTTTCAGCAAAAAACAGGCAATGATATCCTATGAAAGGAAATGTAAGTTACTGGTAAGTACTGTTAGAATTACTTTTCAGGATCAGTACAGGGCTCAAAGATGCAGCACTGAGTTCTCTCCTGATAACAGGTCAGTAAATCAGAATTCGTAGTTCGGCTGATTTTAGAGGAATATTTGTAAGTTTCAAAACTCCACACTTAGAAGATTTTCCAAGTGAAACCAGTCAATCTTAGCCTATGGAAGGAAATTCAAGTTACTGGTGAGTGCAGTTAGAATTACTTTTCAGTATCAGTACTGGGCTCAAAGATGCAGCACTGAGATCTCTGCTGATAACATGTGAGTAAATCAGAATTCGTAGTTCCGCTGATTTTAGAGGAATATTTGTAAGTTTCAAAACTCCACACTTAGAAACTTTTTCAGCAAAACGCAGGCAATGATGTCCTATGGAAGGAAATTCAAGTTTCTGGTAAGTACGGTTAGAATTACTTTTCAGGATTAGTACTGGGCTCAAAGATGCAGCACTGAGGTCTCTCCTGATAACAGGTCAGTAAATCAGAATTTGTAGTTCGGCTGATTTTAGAGGAATATTTGTAAGTTTCAAAACTCCACACTTAGAAGAATTTCCAAGTGAAACCAGTCAATCTTAGCCTATGGAAGGAAATTCAAGTTATTGGTAAGTACAGTTAGAATTACTTTTCATGATAAGTACTGGGCTCAAAGCTGCAGCATTGAGGTCTCGCCTGATAACAGGTGAGTAAATCGGAATTCGGAGTTCGGCTGATTTTAGAGGAATATTAGTAAGTTTCAAATATCGACACTTAGAAACTTTTTCAGCAAAAAGCAGGCAATCATATCCTATGAAAGGAAATTTAAGTTACTGGTAAGTACTGTTAGAATTACTTTTCAGGATCAGTACTGGGCTCAAAGATGCAGCACTGAGGTCTCTCCTGATAACAGGTGAGTAAATCGGAATTTGTAGTTCGGCTGATTTTAGAGGAATATTTGTAAGTTTCAAAACTCCACACTTAGAAGATTTTCCAAGTGAAACCAGTCAATCTTAGCCTATGGAAGGAAATTCAAGTTACTGGTAAGTGCGGTTAGAATTACTTTTCAGGATCAGTACTGGGCTCAAAGATGCAGCACTGAGGTCTCTCATGATAACAGGTGAGTAAATCGGAATTCGTAGTTCGGCGGATTTTAGAGGAATATTTGTAAGTTTCTAAACTCCACACTTAGAAACTTTTTCAGCAAAACGCAGGCAATTATGTCCTATGGAAGGAAATTCAAGTTTCTGGTAAGTACGGTTAGAATTACTTTTCAGGATCAGTACTGGGCTCAAAGATGCAGCACTGAGATCTCTGCTGATAACAGGTGAGTAAATCGGAATTCGTAGTTTGGCTGATTTTAGAGGAATATTAGTAAGTTTCAAATATCGACACTTAGAAACTTTTTCAGCAAAAAGCAGGCAATGATATCCTATGAAAGGAAATTTAAGTTACTGGTAAGTACTGTTAGAATTACTTTTCAGGATCAGTACTGGGCTCAAAGATGCAGCACTGAGGTCTCTCCTGATAACAGGTGAGTAAATCGGAATTTGTAGTTCGGCTGATTTTAGAGGAATATTTGTAAGTTTCAAAACTCCACACTTAGAAGATTTTCCAAGTGAAACCAGTCAATCTTAGCCTATGGAAGGAAATTCAAGTTACTGGTAAGTGCGGTTAGAATTACTTTTCAGGATCAGTACTGGGCTCAAAGATGCAGCACTGAGGTCTCTCATGATAACAGGTGAGTAAATCGGAATTCGTAGTTCGGCGGATTTTAGAGGAATATTTGTAAGTTTCTAAACTCCACACTTAGAAACTTTTTCAGCAAAACGCAGGCAATTATGTTCTATGGAAGGAAATTCAAGTTTCTGGTAAGTACGGTTAGAATTACTTTTCAGGATCAGTACTGGGCTCAAAGATGCAGCACTGAGATCTCTGCTGATAACAGGTGAGTAAATCGGAATTCGTAGTTTGGCTGATTTTAGATGAATATTAGAAAGTTTCAAATATCGACACTTAGAAACTTTTTCATCAAAAATCAGGCAATGATATCCTATGGAAGGAAATTCATGTTTCTGGTAAGTACGGTTAGAATTACCTTTTAGGATCAGTACTGGGCTCAAAGATACAGCACTGAGGTCTCTCCTGATAACAGGTGAGTAAATCGGAATTCATCGTTCAGCTGATTTTAGAGGAATATTTGTAAGTTTCAAAACTCCACACTTAGAAGAATTTCCAAGTGAAACCAGTCAATCTTAGCCTATAGAAGGAAATTCAAGTTATTGGTAAGTACAGTTAGAATTACTTTTCAGGATCAGTACTGGGCTCAAAGATGCAGCACTGAGGTCTCTCCAGATAACAGGTGAGTAAATTGGAATTCGTAGTTCGGCTGATTTTAGAGGAATATTTGTAAGTTTCAAAACTCCACACTTAAAAGAATTTCCAAGTGAAACCAGTCAATCTTAGCCTATGGAAGGAAATTCAAGTTATTGGTAAGTACGGTTAGAATTACTTTTCAGGATCAGTACTGGGCTCAAAGATGCAGCATTGTCTCCTGATAACAGGTGAGTAAATCGAATTCGTAGTTCGGCTGATTTTATAGGAATATTTGTAAGTTTCAAAACTCCACACTTAGAAGAATTTCCAAGAGAAACCAGTCAATCTTAGCCTATGGAAGGAAATTCAAGTTACTGGTAAGTGTGGTTAGAATTACTTTTCATGTTCAGTATTGGGCTCAAAGATGCAGCATTGAGGTCTCTCCTGATAACAGGTGAGTAAATCAGAATTCATAGTTCGGCTGACTTTAGAGGAATATTAGTAAGTTTCAAATATCGACACTTAGAAACTTTTTCAGCAAAAAGCAGGCAATGATATCCTATGGAGGGAAATTCAAGTTTCTGGTAAGTACGGTTAGAATTACTTTTCAGGATCAGTACTGGGCTCAAAGATGCAGCAACTGAGGTCTCTCCAGATAACAGGTGAGTAAATCGGAATTCGTAGTTCTGCTGATTTTAGTGGAATATTTGAGAGTTTCAAATTTCCACACTTAGAAGAATTTCCAAGAGAAACCAGTCAATCTTAGCCTATGGAAGGAAATTCAAGTTATTGGTAAGTACAGTTAGAAATACTTTTCAGGATAAGTACTGGGCTCAAAGATGCAGCATTGAGGTCTTTCCTGATAACTGGTGAGTAAATCGGAATTCGTAGTTCAGCTGATTTTAGAGGAATATTAGTAAGTTTCAAATATCGACACTTAGAAACTTTTTCAGCAAAAAGCAGGCGATGATATCCTATGGAAGGAAATTCAAGTTTCTGGTAAGTATGGTTAGAATTACATTTCAGGATCAGTACTGGGCTCAAAGATGCAGCACTGAGGTCTCTCCTGATAACAGGTGAGTAAATCGGAATTAGTAGTTCGGCTGATTTTAGAGGATTATTTGTAAGTTTCAAAACTCCACACTTAGAAACTTTTTCAGCAAAAAGCAGGCAATGATATCCTATGGAAGGAAATTTAAGTTACTGGTAAGTACTGTTAGAATTACTTTTCAGGATCAGTACTGAGCTCAAAGATGCAGCACTGAGGTCTCCCCTAATAACAGGTGAGTAAATCGGAATTTGTAGTTCAGCTGATTTTAGAGGAATATTTGTACGTTTCAAAACTCCACACTTAGAAGAATTTCCAAGTGAAACCAGTCAATCTTAGCCTATGGAAGGAAATTCAAGTTACTAGTGAGTGCGGTTAGAATTACTTTTCAGAATCAGTACTGGGCTCAAAGATGCAGCATTGAGGTCTCTCCTGATAATAGGCGAGTAAATCGGAATTCATAGTTCGGCTGATTTTAGAGGAATATTAGTACGTTTCAAATATCGACACTTTGAAACTTTTTCAGCAAAAAGCAGGCAATGATATCCTATGGAAGGAAATTCAAGTTTCTGGTAAGTACGGTTAGAATTACTTTTCAGGATCAGTACTGGGCTCAAAGATGCAGCACTGAGGTCTCTCCAGATAACAGGTGAGTAAATCGGAATTCGTAGTTCTGCTGATTTTAGTGGAATATTTGTAAGTTTCAAAACTCCACACTTGAAAGAATTTCCAAGTGAAACCAGTTAGTGTTAGCCTGTGGAAGGAAATTCAAGTTACTGGTAAGTATGGTTAGAATTACTTTTCAAGATCAGTACTGGGCTCAAAGATGCAGCATTGTCTCCTGATAACAGATTGAGGTCTCTCCTGATAACAGGTCAGTAAATTGGAATTCGTAGTTCGGCTGATTTTAGAGGAATATTAGTAAGTTTCAAATATCGACACTTAGAAACTTTTTCAGCATAAAGAAGGCAATGATATCCTATGGAAGGAAATTCAAGTTTCTGGTAAGTATGGTTAGAATTACTTTTCAGGATCAGTACTGGGCTCAAAGATGCAGCACTGAGGTCTCTCCTGATAACAGGTGAGTAAATCTGAATTCGTAGTTCGGCTGATTTTAGAGGAATATTTGTAAGTTTCAACACTTCACACTTAGAAACTTTTTCAGCAAAAAGCAGGCAATGATATCCTATGGAAGGAAATTTAAGTTACTGGTAAGTACGGTTAGAATTACTTTTCACGATCAGTACTGGGCTCAAAGATGCAGCAACTGAGGTCTCTCCAGATAACAGGTGAGTAAATCGGAATTCGTAGTTCTGCTGATTTTAGTGGAATATTTGTAAGTTTCAAAACTCTGCACTTAGAAGAATTTCCAAGTGAAACCAGTTAATGTTAGCCTATGGAAGGAAATTCAAGTTACTGGTAAGTATGGTTAGAATTACTTTTCAAGATCAGTACTGGGCACAAAGATGCAGCACTGAGGTCTCTCATGATAACAGGTGAGTAAATCGGAATTCGTAGTTCGGCGGATTTTAGAGGAATATTTGTAAGTTTCAAAACTCCACACTTAGAAGAATTTCCAAGTGAAACCAGTCAATCTTAGCCTATGGAAGGAAATTCAAGTTATTGGTAAGTACAGTTAGAATTACTTTTCATGATAAGTACTGGGCTCAAAGCTGCAGCATTGAGGTCTCGCCTGATAACAGGTGAGTAAATCGGAATTCGGAGTTCGACTGATTTTAGAGGAATATTAGTAAGTTTCAAATATCGACACTTAGAAACTTTTTCAGCAAAAAGCAGGCAATGACATCCTATGAAAGGAAATTTAAGTTACTGGTAAGTACTGTTAGAATTACTTTTCAGGATCAGTACTGGGCTCAAAGATGCAGCACTGAGATCTCTGCTGATAACATGTGAGTAAATCGGAATTCGCAGTTCGGCTGATTTTAGAGGAATATTTGTAAGTTTCTAAACTCCACACTTAGAAACTTTTTCAGCAAAACGCAGGCAATTATGTCCTATGGAAGGAAATTCAAGTTTCTGGTAAGTACGGTTAGAATTACTTTTCAGGATCAGTACTGGGCTCAAAGATGCAGCACTGAGGTCTCTCCTGATAACAGGTCAGTAAATCAAAATTCGTAGTTCGGCTGATTTTAAAGAGGAATATTTGTAAGTTTCAAAACTCCACACTTAGAAGGATTTCCAAGTGAAACCAGTCAATGTTAGCCTGTGGAAGGAAATTCAAGTTACTGGTAAGTATGGTTAGAATTACTTTTCAGGATCAGTACTGGGCTCAAAGATGCAGCACTGAGATCTCTGCTGATAACAGGTGAGTAAATCGGAATTCGTAGTTCGGCTGATTTTAGAGGAATATTAGTAAGTTTTAAATATCGACACTTAGAAACTTTTTCAGCAAAAAGCAGGCAATGATATCCTATGAAAGGAAATTCAAGTTTCTGGTAAGTATGGTTAGAATTACTTTTCAGGATCAGTACTGGGCTCAAAGATGCAGCACTGAGGTCTCTCCTGATAACAGGTGAGTAAATCGGAATTCGTAGTTCGGCTGATTTTAGAGGAATATTTGTAAGTTTCAAAACTCCACACTTAGAAGAATTTCCAAGTGAAACCAGTCAATCTTAGCCTATGGAAGGAAATTCAAGTTATTGGTAAGTACAGTTAGAATTACTTTTCATGATAAGTATTGGGCTCAAAGATGCAGCATTGAGGTCTCCCTGATAACTGGTGAGTAAATCGGAATTCGGTGTTCGGCTGATTTTAGAGGACTATTAGTAAGTTTCAAATATCGACACTTAGAAACTTTTTCAGCAAAAAGCAGGCAATGATATCCTATGAAAGGAAATTTAAGTTACTGGTAAGTACTGTTAGAATTACTTTTCAGGATCAGTACTGGGCTCAAAGATGCAGCACTGAGGTCTCCCCTGATAACAGGTGAGTAAATCGGAATTCGTAGTTCGGCTGATTTTAGAGGAATATTTGTAAATTTCAAAACACCACACTTAGAAGATTTTCCAAGTGAAACCAGTCAATCTTAGCCTATGGAAGGAAATTCAAGTTACTGGTAAGTGTGGTTAGAATTACTTTTCAGGATCAGTACTGGGCTCAAAGATGCAGCATTGAGGTCTCTCCTGATAACAGGTGAGTAAATCGGAATTCATAGTTCGGCTGATTTTAGAGGAATATTTGTAAGTTTCAAAACTCCACACTTAGAAACTTTTTCAGCAAAACGCAGGCAATGATGTCCTATGGAAGGAAATTCAAGTTTCTGGTAAGTACGGTTAGAATTACTTTTTAGGATCTGTACTGGGCTCAAAGATACAGCACTGAGGTCTCTCCTGATAACAGGAGAGTAAATCGGAATTCATCGTTCAGCTGATTTTAGAGGAATATTTGTAAGTTCCAAAACTCCACACTTAGAAGAATTTCCAAGTGAAACCAGTCAATCTTAGCCTATGGAAGGAAATTCAAGTTATTGGTAAGTACGGTTAGAATTACTTTTCAGGATCAGTACTGGGCTCAAAGATGCAGCATTGTCTCCTGATAACAGGTGAGTAAATCGAATTCGTAGTTCAGCTGATTTTAGAGGAATATTTGTAAGTTTAAAAACTCCACACTTAGAAGAATTTCCAAGAGAAACCAGTCAATCTTAGCCTATGGAAGGAAATTCAAGTTACTGGTAAGTGTGGTTAGAATTACATTTCAGGATCAGTACTGGGCTCAAAGATGCAGCACTGAGGTCTCTCCTGATAACAGGTGAGTAAATCGGAATTAGTAGTTCGGCTGATTTTAGAGGATTATTTGTAAGTTTCAAAACTCCACACTTAGAAACTTTTTCAGCAAAAAGCAGGCAATGATATCCTATGGAAGGAAATTTAAGTTACTGGTAAGTACTGTTAGAATTACTTTTCAGGATCAGTACTGAGCTCAAAGATGCAGCACTGAGGTCTCCCCTAATAACAGGTGAGTAAATCGGAATTTGTAGTTCGGCTGATTTTAGAGGAATATTTGTACGTTTCAAAACTCCACACTTAGAAGAATTTCCAAGTGAAACCAGTCAATCTTAGCCTATGGAAGGAAATTCAAGTTACTAGTGAGTGCGGTTAGAATTACTTTTCAGAATCAGTACTGGGCTCAAAGATGCAGCATTGAGGTCTCTCCTGATAATAGGCGAGTAAATCGGAATTCATAGTTCGGCTGATTTTAGAGGAATATTAGTAAGTTTCAAATATCGACACTTTGAAACTTTTTCAGCAAAAAGCAGGCAATGATATCCTATGGAAGGAAATTCAAGTTTCTGGTAAGTACGGTTAGAATTACTTTTCAGGATCAGTACTGGGCTCAAAGATGCAGCACTGAGGTCTCTCCAGATAACAGGTGAGTAAATCGGAATTCGTAGTTCTGCTGATTTTAGTGGAATATTTGTAAGTTTCAAAACTCCACACTTGAAAGAATTTCCAAGTAAAACCAGTTAGTGTTAGCCTGTGGAAGGAAATTCAAGTTACTGGTAAGTATGGTTAGAATTACTTTTCAAGATCAGTACTGGGCTCAAAGATGCAGCATTGTCTCCTGATAACAGATTGAGGTCTCTCCTGATAACAGGTCAGTAAATTGGAATTCGTAGTTCGGCTGATTTTAGAGGAATATTAGTAAGTTTCAAATATCGACACTTAGAAACTTTTTCAGCAAAAAGAAGGCAATGATATCCTATGGAAGGAAATTCAAGTTTCTGGTAAGTATGGTTAGAATTACTTTTCAGGATCAGTACTGGGCTCAAAGATGCAGCACTGAGGTCTCTCCTGATAACAGGTGAGTAAATCGGAATTCGTAGTTCGGCTGATTTTAGAGGAATATTTGTAAGTTTCAACACTTCACACTTAGAAACTTTTTCAGCAAAAAGCAGGCAATGATATCCTATGGAAGGAAATTTAAGTTACTGGTAAGTACGGTTAGAATTACTTTTCACGATCAGTACTGGGCTCAAAGATGCAGCAACTGAGGTCTCTCCAGATAACAGGTGAGTAAATCGGAATTCGTAGTTCTGCTGATTTTAGTGGAATATTTGTAAGTTTCAAAACTCTGCACTTAGAAGAATTTCCAAGTGAAACCAGTTAATGTTAGCCTATGGAAGGAAATTCAAGTTACTGGTAAGTATGGTTAGAATTACTTTTCAAGATCAGTACTGGGCACAAAGATGCAGCACTGAGGTCTCTCATGATAACAGGTGAGTAAATCGGAATTCGTAGTTCGGCGGATTTTAGAGGAATATTTGTAAGTTTCAAAACTCCACACTTAGAAGAATTTCCAAGTGAAACCAGTCAATCTTAGCCTATGGAAGGAAATTCAAGTTATTGGTAAGTACAGTTAGAATTACTTTTCATGATAAGTACTGGGCTCAAAGCTGCAGCATTGAGGTCTCGCCTGATAACAGGTGAGTAAATCGGAATTCGGAGTTCGACTGATTTTAGAGGAATATTAGTAAGTTTCAAATATCGACACTTAGAAACTTTTTCAGCAAAAAGCAGGCAATGACATCCTATGAAAGGAAATTTAAGTTACTGGTACGTACTGTTAGAATTACTTTTCAGGATCAGTACTGGGCTTAAAGATGCAGCACTGAGATCTCTGCTGATAACATGTGAGTAAATCGGAATTCGCAGTTCGGCTGATTTTAGAGGAATATTTGTAAGTTTCTAAACTCCACACTTAGAAACTTTTTCAGCAAAACGCAGGCAATTATGTCCTATGGAAGGAAATTCAAGTTTCTGGTAAGTACGGTTAGAATTACTTTTCAGGATCAGTACTGGGCTCAAAGATGCAGCACTGAGGTCTCTCCTGATAACAGGTCAGTAAATCAAAATTCGTAGTTCGGCTGATTTTAAAGAGGAATATTTGTAAGTTTCAAAACTCCACACTTAGAAGGATTTCCAAGTGAAACCAGTCAATGTTAGCCTGTGGAAGGAAATTCAAGTTACTGGTAAGTATGGTTAGAATTACTTTTCAGGATCAGTACTGGGCTCAAAGATGCAGCACTGAGATCTCTGCTGATAACAGGTGAGTAAATCGGAATTCGTAGTTCGGCTGATTTTAGAGGAATATTAGTAAGTTTTAAATATCGACACTTAGAAACTTTTTCAGCAAAAAGCAGGCAATGATATCCTATGAAAGGAAATTCAAGTTTCTGGTAAGTATGGTTAGAATTACTTTTCAGGATCAGTACTGGGCTCAAAGATGCAGCACTGAGGTCTCTCCTGATAACAGGTGAGTAAATCGGAATTCGTAGTTCGGCTGATTTTAGAGGAATATTTGTAAGTTTCAAAACTCCACACTTAGAAGAATTTCCAAGTGAAACCAGTCAATCTTAGCCTATGGAAGGAAATTCAAGTTATTGGTAAGTACAGTTAGAATTACTTTTCATGATAAGTATTGGGCTCAAAGATGCAGCATTGAGGTCTCCCTGATAACTGGTGAGTAAATCGGAATTCGGTGTTCGGCTGATTTTAGAGGAATATTAGTAAGTTTCAAATATCGACACTTAGAAACTTTTTCAGCAAAAAGCAGGCAATGATATCCTATGAAAGGAAATTTAAGTTACTGGTAAGTACTGTTAGAATTACTTTTCAGGATCAGTACTGGGCTCAAAGATGCAGCACTGAGGTCTCCCCTGATAACAGGTGAGTAAATCGGAATTCGTAGTTCGGCTGATTTTAGAGGAATATTTGTAAATTTCAAAACACCACACTTAGAAGATTTTCCAAGTGAAACCAGTCAATCTTAGCCTATGGAAGGAAATTCAAGTTACTGGTAAGTGTGGTTAGAATTACTTTTCAGGATCAGTACTGGGCTCAAAGATGCAGCATTGAGGTCTCTCCTGATAACAGGTGAGTAAATCGGAATTCATAGTTCGGCTGATTTTAGAGGAATATTTGTAAGTTTCAAATCTCCACACTTAGAAACTTTTTCAGCAAAACGCAGGCAATGATGTCCTATGGAAGGAAATTCAAGTTTCTGGTAAGTACGGTTAGAATTACTTTTTAGGATCAGTACTGGGCTCAAAGATACAGCACTGAGGTCTCTCCTGATAACAGGAGAGTAAATCGGAATTCATCGTTCAGCTGATTTTAGAGGAATATTTGTAAGTTCCAAAACTCCACACTTAGAAGAATTTCCAAGTGAAACCAGTCAATCTTAGCCTATGGAAGGAAATTCAAGTTATTGGTAAGTACGGTTAGAATTACTTTTCAGGATCAGTACTGGGCTCAAAGATGCAGCATTGTCTCCTGATAACAGGTGAGTAAATCGAATTCGTAGTTCAGCTGATTTTAGAGGAATATTTGTAAGTTTCAAAACTCCACACTTAGAAGAATTTCCAAGAGAAACCAGTCAATCTTAGCCTATGGAAGGAAATTCAAGTTACTGGTAAGTGTGGTTAGAATTATTTTTCATGTTCAGTACTGGGCTCAAAGATGCAGCATTGAGGTCTCTCCTGATAACAGGTGAGTAAATCAGAATTCATAGTTCGGCTGATTTTAGAGGAATATTAGTAAGTTTCAAATATCGACACTTAGAAACTTTTTCAGCAAAAAGCAGGCAATGATATCCTATGGAGGGAAATTCAAGTTTCTGGTAAGTACGGTTAGAATTACTTTTCAGGATCAGTACTGGGCTCAAAGATGCAGCAACTGAGGTCTCTCCAGATAACAGGTGAGTAAATCGGAATTCGTAGTTCGGCTGATTTTAGAGGAATATTTGTAAGTTTCAAAACTCCACACTTAGAAGAATTTCCAAGTGAAACCAGTCAATCTTAGCCTATGGAAGGAAATTCAATTTACTGGTAAGTGCAGTTAGAATTACTTTTCAGGATCAGTACTGGGCTCAAAGATGTAGCATTGAGGTCTCTCCTGATAACAGGTGAGTAAATCGGAATTCGTAGTTTGGCTGATTTTAGAGGAATATTAGTAAGTTTCAAATATCGACACTTAGAAACTTTTTCAGCAAAACACAGGCAATGATGTCCTATTGAAGGAAATTCAAGTTTCTGGTAAGTATGGTTAGAATTACTTTTCAGGATCAGTACTGGGCTCAAAGATGCAGCACTGAGGTATCTCCTGATAACAGGTGAGTAAATCGGAATTAGTAGTTCGGCTGATTTTAGAGGAATATTTGTAAGTTTCAAAACTCCACACTTAGAAACTTTTTCAGCAAAAAGCAGGCAATGATATCCTATGGAAGGAAATTTAAGTTACTGGTAAGTACTGTTAGAATTACTTTTCAGGATCAGTACTGAGCTCAAAGATGCAGCACTGAGGTCTCCCCTGATAACAGGTGAGTAAATCGGAATTCGTAGTTCGGCTGATTTTAGAGGAATATTTGTAAATTTCAAAACACCACATTTAGAAGATTTTCCAAGTGAAACCAGTCAATCTTAGCCTATGGAAGAAAATTCAAGTTAGTGGTAAGTGTGGTTAGAATTACTTTTCATGATCAGTACTGGGCTCAAAGATGCAGCATTGAGGTCTCTCCTGATAACAGGTGAGTAAATCGGAATTCATAGTTCGGCTGATTTTAGATGAATATTAGTAAGTTTCAAATATCGACACTTAGAAACTTTTTCAGCAAAAATCAGGCAATGATATCCTATGGAAGGAAATTCAAGTTTCTGGTAAGTACGGTTAGAATTACTTTTTAGGATCAGTACTGGGCTCGAAGATACAGCACTGAGGTCTCTCCTGATAACAGGAGAGTAAATCGGAATTCATCGTTCAGCTGATTTTAGAGGAATATTTGTAAGTTTCAAAACTCCACACTTAGAAGAATTTCCAAGTGAAACCAGTCAATCTTAGCCTATGGAAGGAAATTCAAGTTATTGGTAAGTACGGTTAGAATTACTTTTCAGGATCAGTACTGGGCTCAAAGATGCAGCAACTGAGGTCTCTCCAGATAACAGGTGAGTAAATCGGAATTCGTAGTTCTGCTGATTTTAGTGGAATATTTGTAAGTTTCAAAACTCCACACTTAGAAGAATTTCCAAGTGAAACCAGTTAATGTTAGCCTATGGAAGGAAATTCAAGTTACTGGTAAGTATGGTTAGAATTACTTTTCAAGATTAGTACTGGGCACAAAGATGCAGCACTGAGGTCTCTCATGATAACAGGTGAGTAAATCGGAATTTGTAGTTCGGCTGATTTTAGAGGAATATTTGTAAGTTTCAAAACTCCACACTTAGAAGAATTTCCAAGTGAAACCAGTCAATCTTAGCCTATGGAAGGAAATTCAAGTTACTGGTAAGTGCGGTTAGAATTACTTTTCAGGATCAGTACTGGGCTCAAAGATGTAGCATTGAGGTCTCTCCTGATAACAGGTGAGTAAATCGGAATTCGTAGTTTGGCTGATTTTAGAGGAATATTAGTAAGTTTCAAATATCGACACTTAGAAACTTTTTCAGTAAAACACAGGCAATGATGTCCTAAGGAAGGAAATTCAAGTTTCTGGTAAGTATGGTTAGAATTACTTTTCAGGATCAGTACTGGGCTCAAAGATGCAGCACTGAGGTATCTCCTGATAACAGGTGAGTAAATCGGAATTAGTAGTTCGGCTGATTTTAGAGGAATATTTGTAAGTTTCAAAACTCCACACTTAGAAACTTTTTCAGCAAAAAGCAGGCAATGATATCCTATGGAAGGAAATTTAAGTTACTGGTAAGTACTGTTAGAATTACTTTTCAAGATTAGTACTGGGCACAAAGATGCAGCACTGAGGTCTCTCATGATAACAGGTGAGTAAATCGGAATTCGTAGTTCGGCTGATTTTAGAGGAATATTTGTAAGTTTCAAAACTCCACACTTAGAAGAATTTCCAAGTGAAACCAGTCAATCTTAGCCTATGGAAGGAAATTCAATTTACTGGTAAGTGCGGTTAGAATTACTTTTCAGGATCAGTACTGGGCTCAAAGATGTAGCATTGAGGTCTCTCCTGATAACAGGTGAGTAAATCGGAATTCGTAGTTTGGCTGATTTTAGAGGAATATTAGTAAGTTTCAAATATCGACACTTAGAAACTTTTTCAGCAAAACACAGGCAATGATGTCCTATGGAAGGAAATTCAAGTTTCTGGTAAGTATGGTTAGAATTACTTTTCAGGATCAGTACTGGGCTCAAAGATGCAGCACTGAGGTATCTCCTGATAACAGGTGAGTAAATCGGAATTAGTAGTTCGGCTGATTTTAGAGGAATATTTGTAAGTTTCAAAACTCCACACTTAGAAACTTTTTCAGCAAAAAGCAGGCAATGATATCCTATGGAAGGAAATTTAAGTTACTGGTAAGTACTGTTAGAATTACTTTTCAGGATCAGTACTGAGCTCAAAGATGCAGCACTGAGGTCTCCCCTGATAACAGGTGAGTAAATCGGAATTCGTAGTTCGGCTGATTTTAGAGGAATATTTGTAAATTTCAAAACACCACATTTAGAAGATTTTCCAAGTGAAACCAGTCAATCTTAGCCTATGGAAGAAAATTCAAGTTACTGGTAAGTGTGGTTAGAATTACTTTTCATGATCAGTACTGGGCTCAAAGATGCAGCATTGAGGTCTCTCCTGATAACAGGTGAGTAAATCGGAATTCATAGTTCGGCTGATTTTAGATGAATATTAGTAAGTTTCAAATATCGACACTTAGAAACTTTTTCAGCAAAAATCAGGCAATGATATCCTATGGAAGGAAATTCAAGTTTCTGGTAAGTACGGTTAGAATTACTTTTTAGGATCAGTACTGGGCTCGAAGATACAGCACTGAGGTCTCTCCTGATAACAGGAGAGTAAATCGGAATTCATCGTTCAGCTGATTTTAGAGGAATATTTGTACGTTTCAAAACTCCACACTTAGAAGAATTTCCAAGTGAAACCAGTCAATCTTAGCCTATGGAAGGAAATTCAAGTTATTGGTAAGTACGGTTAGAATTACTTTTCAGGATCAGTACTGGGCTCAAAGATGCAGCATTGTCTCCTGATAACAGGTGAGTAAATCGAATTCGTAGTTCAGCTGATTTTAGAGGAATATTTGTAAGTTTCAAAACTCCACACTTAGAAGAATTTCCAAGAGAAACCAGTCAATCTTAGCCTATGGAAGGAAATTCAAGTTACTGGTAAGTGTGGTTAGAATTATTTTTCATGTTCAGTACTGGGCTCAAAGATGCAGCATTGAGGTCTCTCCTGATAACAGGTGAGTAAATCAGAATTCATAGTTCGGCTGATTTTAGAGGAATATTAGTAAGTTTCAAATATCGACACTTAGAAACTTTTTCAGCAAAAAGCAGGCAATGATATCCTATGGAGGGAAATTCAAGTTTCTGGTAAGTACGGTTAGAATTACTTTTCAGGATCAGTACTGGGCTCAAAGATGCAGCAACTGAGGTCTCTCCAGATAACAGGTGAGTAAATCGGAATTCGTAGTTCTGCTGATTTTAGTGGAATATTTGTAAGTTTCAAAACTCCACACTTAGAAGAATTTCCAAGTGAAACCAGTTAATGTTAGCCTATGGAAGGAAATTCAAGTTACTGGTAAGTATGGTTAGAATTACTTTTCAAGATTAGTACTGGGCACAAAGATGCAGCACTGAGGTCTCTCATGATAACAGGTGAGTAAATCGGAATTTGTAGTTCGGCTGATTTTAGAGGAATATTTGTAAGTTTCAAAACTCCACACTTAGAAGAATTTCCAAGTGAAACCAGTCAATCTTAGCCTTTGGAAGGAAATTCAAGTTACTGGTAAGTGCGGTTAGAATTACTTTTCAGGATCAGTACTGGGCTCAAAGATGTAGCATTGAGGTCTCTCCTGATAACAGGTGAGTAAATCGGAATTCGTAGTTTGGCTGATTTTAGAGGAATATTAGTAAGTTTCAAATATCGACACTTAGAAACTTTTTCAGTAAAACACAGGCAATGATGTCCTAAGGAAGGAAATTCAAGTTTCTGGTAAGTATGGTTAGAATTACTTTTCAGGATCAGTACTGGGCTCAAAGATGCAGCACTGAGGTATCTCCTGATAACAGGTGAGTAAATCGGAATTAGTAGTTCGGCTGATTTTAGAGGAATATTTGTAAGTTTCAAAACTCCACACTTAGAAACTTTTTCAGCAAAAAGCAGGCAATGATATCCTATGGAAGGAAATTTAAGTTACTGGTAAGTACTGTTAGAATTACTTTTCAGGATCAGTACTGAGCTCAAAGATACAGCACTGAGGTCTCCCCTGATAACAGGTGAGTAAATCGGAATTCGTAGTTCGGCTGATTTTAGAGGAATATTTGTAAATTTCAAAACACCACATTTAGAAGATTTTCCAAGTGAAACCAGTCAATCTTAGCCTATGGAAGAAAATTCAAGTTACTGGTAAGTGTGGTTAGAATTACTTTTCATGATCAGTACTGGGCTCAAAGATGCAGCATTGAGGTCTCTCCTGATAACAGGTGAGTAAATCGGAATTCATAGTTCGGCTGATTTTAGATGAATATTAGTAAGTTTCAAATATCGACACTTAGAAACTTTTTCAGCAAAAATCAGGCAATGATATCCTATGGAAGGAAATTCAAGTTTCTGGTAAGTACGGTTAGAATTACTTTTTAGGATCAGTACTGGGCTCAAAGATACAGCACTGAGGTCTCTTCTGATAACAGGAGAGTAAATCGGAATTCATCGTTCAGCTGATTTTAGAGGAATATTTGTAAGTTTCAAAACTCCACACTTAGAAGAATTTCCAAGTGAAACCAGTCAATCTTAGCCTATGGAAGGAAATTCAAGTTATTGGTAAGTACGGTTAGAATTACTTTTCAGGATCAGTACTGGGCTCAAAGATGCAGCATTGTCTCCTGATAACAGGTGACTAAATCGAATTCGTAGTTCAGCTGATTTTAGAGGAATATTTGTAAGTTTCAAAACTCCACACTTAGAAGAATTTCCAAGAGAAACCAGTCAATCTTAGCCTATGGAAGGAAATTCAAGTTACTGGTAAGTGTGGTTAGAATTATTTTTCATGTTCAGTACTGGGCTCAAAGATGCAGCATTGAGGTCTCTCCTGATAACAGGTGAGTAAATCAGAATTCATAGTTCGGCTGATTTTAGAGGAATATTAGTAAGTTTCAAATATCGACACTTAGAAACTTTTTCAGCAAAAAGCAGGCAATGATATCCTATGGAGGGAAATTCAAGTTTCTGGTAAGTACGGTTAGAATTACTTTTCAGGATCAGTACTGGGCTCAAAGATGCAGCAACTGAGGTCTCTCCAGATAACAGGTGAGTAAATCGGAATTCGTAGTTCTGCTGATTTTAGTGGAATATTTGTAAGTTTCAAAACTCCACACTTAGAAGAATTTCCAAGTGAAACCAGTTAATGTTAGCCTATGGAAGGAAATTCAAGTTATTGGTAAGTATGGTTAGAATTACTTTTCAAGATTAGTACTGGGCACAAAGATGCAGCACTGAGGTCTCTCATGATAACAGGTGAGTAAATCGGAATTTGTAGTTCGGCTGATTTTAGAGGAATATTTGTAAGTTTCAAAACTCCACACTTAGAAGAATTTCCAAGTGAAACCAGTCAATCTTAGCCTATGGAAGGAAATTCAAGTTACTGGTAAGTGCGGTTAGAATTACTTTTCAGGATCAGTACTGGGCTCAAAGATGTAGCATTGAGGTCTCTCCTGATAACAGGTGAGTAAATCGGAATTCGTAGTTTGGCTGATTTTAGAGGAATATTAGTAAGTTTCAAATATCGACACTTAGAAACTTTTTCAGTAAAACACAGGCAATGATGTCCTAAGGAAGGAAATTCAAGTTTCTGGTAAGTATGGTTAGAATTACTTTTCAGGATCAGTACTGGGCTCAAAGATGCAGCACTGAGGTATCTCCTGATAACAGGTGAGTAAATCGGAATTAGTAGTTCAGCTGATTTTAGAGGAATATTTGTAAGTTTCAAAACTCCACACTTAGAAACTTTTTCAGCAAAAAGCAGGCAATGATATCCTATGGAAGGAAATTTAAGTTACTGGTAAGTACTGTTAGAATTACTTTTCAGGATCAGTACTGAGCTCAAAGATACAGCACTGAGGTCTTCCCTGATAACAGGTGAGTAAATTGGAATTCGTAGTTCGGCTGATTTTAGAGGAATATTTGTAAATTTCAAAACACCACATTTAGAAGATTTTCCAAGTGAAACCAGTCAATCTTAGCCTATGGAAGAAAATTCAAGTTACTGGTAAGTGTGGTTAGAATTACTTTTCATGATCAGTACTGGGCTCAAAGATGCAGCATTGAGGTCTCTCCTGATAACAGGTGAGTAAATCGGAATTCATAGTTCGGCTGATTTTAGATGAATATTAGTAAGTTTCAAATATCGACACTTAGAAACTTTTTCAGCAAAAATCAGGCAATGATATCCTATGGAAGGAAATTCAAGTTTCTGGTAAGTACGGTTAGAATTACTTTTTAGGATCAGTACTGGGCTCAAAGATACAGCACTGAGGTCTCTCCTGATAACAGGAGAGTAAATCGGAATTCATCGTTCAGCTGATTTTAGAGGAATATTTGTAAGTTTCAAAACTCCACACTTAGAAGAATTTCCAAGTGAAACCAGTCAATCTTAGCCTATGGAAGGAAATTCAAGTTATTGGTAAGTACGGTTAGAATTACTTTTCAGGATCAGTACTGGGCTCAAAGATGCAGCATTGTCTCCTGATAACAGGTGAGTAAATCGAATTCGTAGTTCAGCTGATTTTAGAGGAATATTTGTAAGTTTCAAAACTCCACACTTAGAAGAATTTCCAAGAGAAACCAGTCAATCTTAGCCTATGGAAGGAAATTCAAGTTACTGGTAAGTGTGGTTAGAATTATTTTTCATGTTCAGTACTGGGCTCAAAGATGCAGCATTGAGGTCTCTCCTGATAACAGGTGAGTAAATCAGAATTCATAGTTCGGCTGATTTTAGAGGAATATTAGTAAGTTTCAAATATCGACACTTAGAAACTTTTTCAGCAAAAAGCAGGCAATGATATCCTATGGAGGGAAATTCAAGTTTCTGGTAAGTACGGTTAGAATTACTTTTCAGGATCAGTACTGGGCTCAAAGATGCAGCAACTGAGGTCTCTCCAGATAACAGGTGAGTAAATCGGAATTCGTAGTTCTGCTGATTTTAGTGGAATATTTGTAAGTTTCAAAACTCCACACTTAGAAGAATTTCCAAGTGAAACCAGTTAATGTTAGCCTATGGAAGGAAATTCAAGTTACTGGTAAGTATGGTTAGAATTACTTTTCAAGATTAGTACTGGGCACAAAGATGCAGCACTGAGGTCTCTCATGATAACAGGTGAGTAAATCGGAATTTGTAGTTCGGCTGATTTTAGAGGAATATTTGTAAGTTTCAAAACTCCACACTTAGAAGAATTTCCAAGTGAAACCAGTCAATCTTAGCCTATGGAAGGAAATTCAAGTTACTGGTAAGTGCGGTTAGAATTACTTTTCAGGATCAGTACTGGGCTCAAAGATGTAGCATTGAGGTCTCTCCTGATAACAGGTGAGTAAATCGGAATTCGTAGTTTGGCTGATTTTAGAGGAATATTAGTAAGTTTCAAATATCGACACTTAGAAACTTTTTCAGTAAAACACAGGCAATGATGTCCTAAGGAAGGAAATTCAAGTTTCTGGTAAGTATGGTTAGAATTACTTTTCAGGATCAGTACTGGGCTCAAAGATGCAGCACTGAGGTATCTCCTGATAACAGGTGAGTAAATCGGAATTAGTAGTTCAGCTGATTTTAGAGGAATATTTGTAAGTTTCAAAACTCCACACTTAGAAACTTTTTCAGCAAAAAGCAGGCAATGATATCCTATGGAAGGAAATTTAAGTTACTGGTAAGTACTGTTAGAATTACTTTTCAGGATCAGTACTGAGCTCAAAGATACAGCACTGAGGTCTTCCCTGATAACAGGTGAGTAAATCGGAATTCGTAGTTCGGCTGATTTTAGAGGAATATTTGTAAATTTCAAAACACCACATTTAGAAGATTTTCCAAGTGAAACCAGTCAATCTTAGCCTATGGAAGAAAATTCAAGTTACTGGTAAGTGTGGTTAGAATTACTTTTCATGATCAGTACTGGGCTCAAAGATGCAGCATTGAGGTCTCTCCTGATAACAGGTGAGTAAATCGGAATTCATAGTTCGGCTGATTTTAGATGAATATTAGTAAGTTTCAAATATCGACACTTAGAAACTTTTTCAGCAAAAATCAGGCAATGATATCCTATGGAAGGAAATTCAAGTTTCTGGTAAGTACGGTTAGAATTACTTTTTAGGATCAGTACTGGGCTCAAAGATACAGCACTGAGGTCTCTCCTGATAACAGGAGAGTAAATCGGAATTCATCGTTCAGCTGATTTTAGAGGAATATTTGTAAGTTTCAAAACTCCACACTTAGAAGAATTTCCAAGTGAAACCAGTCAATCTTAGCCTATGGAAGGAAATTCAAGTTATTGGTAAGTACGGTTAGAATTACTTTTCAGGATCAGTACTGGGCTCAAAGATGCAGCATTGTCTCCTGATAACAGGTGAGTAAATCGAATTCGTAGTTCAGCTGATTTTAGAGGAATATTTGTAAGTTTCAAAACTCCACACTTAGAAGAATTTCCAAGAGAAACCAGTCAATCTTAGCCTATGGAAGGAAATTCAAGTTACTGGTAAGTGTGGTTAGAATTATTTTTCATGTTCAGTACTGGGCTCAAAGATGCAGCATTGAGGTCTCTCCTGATAACAGGTGAGTAAATCAGAATTCATAGTTCGGCTGATTTTAGAGGAATATTAGTAAGTTTCAAATATCGACACTTAGAAACTTTTTCAGCAAAAAGCAGGCAATGATATCCTATGGAGGGAAATTCAAGTTTCTGGTAAGTACGGTTAGAATTACTTTTCAGGATCAGTACTGGGCTCAAAGATGCAGCACTGAAGTCTCTCCTGATAACAGGTCATTAAATCAGAATTCGTAGTTCGGCTGATTTTAAAGAAGAATATTTGTAAGTTTCAAAACTCCACACTTAGAAGGATTTCCAAGTGAAACCAGTCAATGTTAGCCTGTGGAAGGAAATTCAAGTTACTGGTAAGTATGGTTAGAATTACTTTTCAGGATCAGTACTGGGCTCAAAGATGCAGCACTGAGACCTCTGCTGATAACAGGTGAGTAAATCGGAATTCGTAGTTCGGCTGATTTTAGAGGAATATTTGTAAGTTTCAAAACTCCACACTTAGAAACTTTATCAGCAGAAAGCAGGCAATGATATCCTATGGAAGGAAATTTAAGTTACTTGTAAATACTATTAGAATTACTTTTCAGGATCAGTACTGGGCTCAAAGATGCAGCACTGAGGTCTCTCCTGATAACAGGTGAGTAAATTGGAATTCGTAGTTCGGCTGATTTTAGAGGAATATTTGTAAATTTCAAAACACCACATTTAGAAGATTTTCCAAGTGAAACCAGTCAATCTTAGCCTATGGAAGAAAATTCAAGTTACTGGTAAGTGTGGTTAGAATTACTTTTCATGATCAGTACTGGGCTCAAAGATGCAGCATTGATGTCTCTCCTGATAACAGGTGAGTAAATCGGAATTCATAGTTCGGCTGATTTTAGATGAATATTAGTAAGTTTCAAATATCGACACTTAGAAACTTTTTCAGCAAAAATCAGGCAATGATATCCTATGGAAGGAAATTCAAGTTTCTGGTAAGTACGGTTAGAATTACTTTTTAGGATCAGTACTGGGCTCAATGATACAGCACTGAGGTCTCTCCTGATAACAGGTGAGTAAATCGGAATTCATCGTTCAGCTGATTTTAGAGGAATATTAGTAAGTTTCAAATATCGACACTTAGAAACTTTTTCAGTAAAACACAGGCAATGATGTCCTAAGGAAGGAAATTCAAGTTTCTGGTAAGTATGGTTAGAATTACTTTTCAGGATCAGTACTGGGCTCAAAGATGCAGCACTGAGGTATCTCCTGATAACAGGTGAGTAAATCGGAATTAGTAGTTCAGCTGATTTTAGAGGAATATTTGTAAGTTTCAAAACTCCACACTTAGAAACTTTTTCAGCAAAAAGCAGGCAATGATATCCTATGGAAGGAAATTTAAGTTACTGGTAAGTACTGTTAGAATTACTTTTCAGGATCAGTACTGAGCTCAAAGATACAGCACTGAGGTCTTCCCTGATAACAGGTGAGTAAATCGGAATTCGTAGTTCGGCTGATTTTAGAGGAATATTTGTAAATTTCAAAACACCACATTTAGAAGATTTTCCAAGTGAAACCAGTCAATCTTAGCCTATGGAAGAAAATTCAAGTTACTGGTAAGTGTGGTTAGAATTACTTTTCATGATCAGTACTGGGCTCAAAGATGCAGCATTGAGGTCTCTCCTGATAACAGGTGAGTAAATCGGAATTCATAGTTCGGCTGATTTTAGATGAATATTAGTAAGTTTCAAATATCGACACTTAGAAACTTTTTCAGCAAAAATCAGGCAATGATATCCTATGGAAGGAAATTCAAGTTTCTGGTAAGTACGGTTAGAATTACTTTTTAGGATCAGTACTGGGCTCAAAGATACAGCACTGAGGTCTCTCCTGATAACAGGAGAGTAAATCGGAATTCATCGTTCAGCTGATTTTAGAGGAATATTTGTAAGTTTCAAAACTCCACACTTAGAAGAATTTCCAAGTGAAACCAGTCAATCTTAGCCTATGGAAGGAAATTCAAGTTATTGGTAAGTACGGTTAGAATTACTTTTCAGGATCAGTACTGGGCTCAAAGATGCAGCATTGTCTCCTGATAACAGGTGAGTAAATCGAATTCGTAGTTCAGCTGATTTTAGAGGAATATTTGTAAGTTTCAAAACTCCACACTTAGAAGAATTTCCAAGAGAAACCAGTCAATCTTAGCCTATGGAAGGAAATTCAAGTTACTGGTAAGTGTGGTTAGAATTATTTTTCATGTTCAGTACTGGGCTCAAAGATGCAGCATTGAGGTCTCTCCTGATAACAGGTGAGTAAATCAGAATTCATAGTTCGGCTGATTTTAGAGGAATATTAGTAAGTTTCAAATATCGACACTTAGAAACTTTTTCAGCAAAAAGCAGGCAATGATATCCTATGGAGGGAAATTCAAGTTTCTGGTAAGTACGGTTAGAATTACTTTTCAGGATCAGTACTGGGCTCAAAGATGCAGCACTGAAGTCTCTCCTGATAACAGGTCATTAAATCAGAATTCGTAGTTCGGCTGATTTTAAAGAAGAATATTTGTAAGTTTCAAAACTCCACACTTAGAAGGATTTCCAAGTGAAACCAGTCAATGTTAGCCTGTGGAAGGAAATTCAAGTTACTGGTAAGTATGGTTAGAATTACTTTTCAGGATCAGTACTGGGCTCAAAGATGCAGCACTGAGACCTCTGCTGATAACAGGTGAGTAAATCGGAATTCGTAGTTCGGCTGATTTTAGAGGAATATTTGTAAGTTTCAAAACTCCACACTTAGAAACTTTATCAGCAGAAAGCAGGCAATGATATCCTATGGAAGGAAATTTAAGTTACTTGTAAATACTATTAGAATTACTTTTCAGGATCAGTACTGGGCTCAAAGATGCAGCACTGAGGTCTCTCCTGATAACAGGTGAGTAAATTGGAATTCGTAGTTCGGCTGATTTTAGAGGAATATTTGTAAATTTCAAAACACCACATTTAGAAGATTTTCCAAGTGAAACCAGTCAATCTTAGCCTATGGAAGAAAATTCAAGTTACTGGTAAGTGTGGTTAGAATTACTTTTCATGATCAGTACTGGGCTCAAAGATGCAGCATTGATGTCTCTCCTGATAACAGGTGAGTAAATCGGAATTCATAGTTCGGCTGATTTTAGATGAATATTAGTAAGTTTCAAATATCGAGACTTAGAAACTTTTTCAGCAAAAATCAGGCAATGATATCCTATGGAAGGAAATTCAAGTTTCTGGTAAGTACGGTTAGAATTACTTTTTAGGATCAGTACTGGGCTCAATGATACAGCACTGAGGTCTCTCCTGATAACAGGTGAGTAAATCGGAATTCATCGTTCAGCTGATTTTAGAGGAATATTTGTAAGTTTCAAAACTCCACACTTAGAAGAATTTCCAAGTGAAACCAGTCAATCTTAGCCTATGGAAGGAAATTCAAGTTATTGGTAAGTACAGTTAGAATTACTTTTCAGGATCAGTACTGGGCTCAAAGATGCAGCACTGAGGTCTCTCCAGATAACAGGTGAGTAAATTGGAATTCGTAGTTCGGCTGATTTTAGAGGAATATTTGTAAGTTTCAAAACTCCACACTTAGAAGAATTTCCAAGTGAAACCAGTCAATCTTAGCCTATGGAAGGAAATTCAAGTTACTGGTAAGTGCGGTTAGAATTACTTTTCAGGATCAGTACTGGGCTCAAAGATGTAGCATTGAGGTCTCTCCTGATAACAGGTGAGTAAATCGGAATTCGTAGTTTGGCTGATTTTAGAGGAATATTAGTAAGTTTCAAATATCGACACTTAGAAACTTTTTCAGCAAAACGCAGGCAATGATGTCCTATGGAAGGAAATTCAAGTTTCTGGTAAGTACGGTTAGAATTACTTTTCAGGATCAGTGCTGGGCTCAAAGATGCAGCACTGAGGTCTCTCCTGATAACAGGTCAGTAAATCAGAATTCGTAGTTCGGCTGATTTTAAAGAAGAATATTTGTAAGTTTCAAAACTCCACACTTAGAAGGATTTCCAAGTGAAACCAGTCAATGTTAGCCTGTGGAAGGAAATTCAAGTTACTGGTAAGTATGGTTAGAATTACTTTTCAGGATCAGTACTGGGCTCAAAGATGCAGCACTGAGACCTCTGCTGATAACAGGTGAGTAAATCGGAATTCGTAGTTCTGCTGATTTTAGTAGAATATTTGTAAGTTTCAAAACTCCACACTTAGAAGAATTTCCAAGTGAAACCAGTTAATGTTAGCCTATGGAAGGAAATTCAAGTTACTGGTAAGTATGGTTAGAATTACTTTTCAAGATCAGTACTGGGCACAAAGATGCAGCACTGAGGTCTCTCATGATAACAGGTGAGTAAATCGGAATTCGTAGTTCGGCTGATTTTAGAGGAATATTTGTAAGTTTCAAAACTCCACACTTAGAAGAATTTCCAAGTGAAACCAGTCAATCTTAGCCTATGGAAGGAAATTCAAGTTACTGGTAAGTGCGGTTAGAATTACTTTTCAGGATCAGTACTGGGCTCAAAGATGTAGCATTGAGGTCTCTCCTGATAACAGGTGAGTAAATCGGAATTCGTAGTTTGGCTGATTTTAGAGGAATATTAGTAAGTTTCAAATATCGACACTTAGAAACTTTTTCAGCAAAACGCAGGCAATGATGTCCTATGGAAGGAAATTCAAGTTTCTGGTAAGTACGGTTAGAATTACTTTTCAGGATCAGTGCTGGGCTCAAAGATGCAGCACTGAGGTCTCTCCTGATAACAGGTCAGTAAATCAGAATTCGTAGTTCGGCTGATTTTAAAGAAGAATATTTGTAAGTTTCAAAACTCCACACTTAGAAGGATTTCCAAGTGAAACCAGTCAATGTTAGCCTGTGGAAGGAAATTCAAGTTACTGGTAAGTATGGTTAGAATTACTTTTCAGGATCAGTACTGGGCTCAAAGATGCAGCACTGAGACCTCTGCTGATAACAGGTGAGTAAATCGGAATTCGTAGTTCGGCTGATTTTAGAGGAATATTTGTAAGTTTCAAAACTCCACACTTAGAAACTTTATCAGCAAAAAGCAGGCAATGATATCCTATGGAAGGAAATTTAAGTTACTTGTAAATTCTATTAGAATTACTTTTCAGGATCAGTACTGGGCTCAAAGATGCAGCACTGAGGTCTCTCCTGATAACAGGTGAGTAAATCGGAATTCGTAGTTCGGCTGATTTTAGAGGAATATTTGTAAATTTCAAAACACCACATTTAGAAGATTTTCCAAGTGAAACCAGTCAATCTTAGCCTATGGAAGAAAATTCAAGTTACTGGTAAGTGTGGTTAGAATTACTTTTCAGGATCAGTACTGGGCTCAAAGATGCAGCATTGATGTCTCTCCTGATAACAGGTGAGTAAATCGGAATTCATCGTTCAGCTGATTTTAGAGGAATATTTGTAAGTTTCAAAACTCCACACTTAGAAGAATTTCCAAGTGAAACCAGTCAATCTTAGCCTATGGAAGGAAATTCAAGTTATTGGTAAGTACAGTCAGAATTACTTTTCAGGATCAGTACTGGGCTCAAAGATGCAGCACTGAGGTCTCTCCAGATAACAGGTGAGTAAATTGGAATTCGTAGTTCGGCTGATTTTAG
The DNA here is from genome assembly GCF_964204655.1 of Triturus cristatus. Lineage (NCBI taxonomy): Eukaryota > Metazoa > Chordata > Amphibia > Caudata > Salamandridae > Triturus > Triturus cristatus. The sequence goes on from NW_028187322.1 coordinate 3,414,078, forward strand.
AGGAATATTTGTAAGTTTCAAAACTCCACACTTAGAAGGATTTCCAAGTGAAACCAGTCAATGTTAGCCTGTGAAAGGAAATTCAAGTTACTGGTAAGTATGGTTAGAATTACTTTTCAAGATCAGTACTGGGCACAAAGATGCAGCACTGAGGTCTCTCATGATAACAGGTGAGTAAATCGGAATTCGTAGTTCGGCTGATTTTAGAGGAATATTTGTAAGTTTCAAAACTCCACACTTAGAAGAATTTCCAAGTGAAACCAGTCAATCTTAGCCTATGGAAGGAAATTCAAGTTACTGGTAAGTGCGGTTAGAATTACTTTTCAGGATCAGTACTGGGCTCAAAGATGTAGCATTGAGGTCTCTCCTGATAACAGGTGAGTAAATCGGAATTCGTAGTTTGGCTGATTTTAGAGGAATATTAGTAAGTTTCAAATATCGACACTTAGAAACTTTTTCAGCAAAACGCAGGCAATGATGTCCTATGGAAGGAAATTCAAGTTTCTGGTAAGTACGGTTAGAATTACTTTTCAGGATCAGTGCTGGGCTCAAAGATGCAGCACTGAGGTCTCTCCTGATAACAGGTCAGTAAATCAGAATTCGTAGTTCGGCTGATTTTAAAGAATAATATTTGTAAGTTTCAAAACTCCACACTTAGAAGGATTTCCAAGTGAAACCAGTCAATGTTAGCCTGTGGAAGGAAATTCAAGTTACTGGTAAGTATGGTTAGAATTACTTTTCAGGATCAGTACTGGGCTCAAAGATGCAGCACTGAGACCTCTGCTGATAACAGGTGAGTAAATCGGAATTCGTAGTTCGGCTGATTTTAGAGGAATATTTGTAAGTTTCAAAACTCCACACTTAGAAACTTTATCAGCAAAAAGCAGGCAATGATATCCTATGGAAGGAAATTTAAGTTACTTGTAAATACTATTAGAATTACTTTTCAGGATCAGTACTGGGTTCAAAGATGCAGCACTGAGGTCTCTCCTGATAACAGGTGAGTAAATCGGAATTCGTAGTTCGGCTGATTTTAGAGGAATATTTGTAAATTTCAAAACACCACATTTAGAAGATTTTCCAAGTGAAACCAGTCAATCTTAGCCTATGGAAGAAAATTCAAGTTACTGGTAAGTGTGGTTAGAATTACTTTTCAGGATCAGTACTGGGCTCAAAGATGCAGCATTGATGTCTCTCCTGATAACAGGTGAGTAAATCGGAATTCATCGTTCAGCTGATTTTAGAGGAATATTTGTAAGTTTCAAAACTCCACACTTAGAAGAATTTCCAAGTGAAACCAGTCAATCTTAGCCTATGGAAGGAAATTCAAGTTATTGGTAAGTACAGTTAGAATTACTTTTCATGATAAGTATTGGGCTCAAAGATGCAGCATTGAGGTCTCTCCTGATAACTGGTGAGTAAATCAGAATTCGGTGTTCGGCTGATTTTAGAGGAATATGTGTAAGTTTCAAAACTCCACACTTAGAAACTTTTTCAGCAAAACGCAGGCAATGATGTCCTAAGGAAGGAAATTCAAGTTTCTGGTAAGTACGGTTAGAATTACTTTTCAGGATAAGTACTGGGCTCAAAGATGCAGCACTGAGGTCTCTCCTGATAACAGGTCAGTAAATCAGAATTCGTAGTTCGGCTGATTTTAAAGAGGAATATTTGTAAGTTTCAAAACTCCACACTTAGAAGGATTTCCAAGTGAAACCAGTCAATGTTAGCCTGTGGAAGGAAATTCAAGTTACTGGTAAGTATGGTTAGAATTACTTTTCAGGATCAGTACTGGGCTTAAAGATGCAGCACTGAGATCTCTGCTGATAACAGGTGAGTAAATCGGAATTCGTAGTTCGGCTGATTTTAGAGGAATATTTGTAAGTTTCAAAACTCCACACTTAGAAACTTTATCAGCAAAAAGCAGGCAATGATATCCTATGGAATGAAATTTAAGTTACTGGTAAATACTGTTAGAATTACTTTTCAGGATCAGTACTGGGCTCAAAGATGCAGCACTGAGGTCTCTCCTGATAACAGGTGAGTAAATCGGAATTCGTAGTTCGGCTGATTTTACAGGAATATTTGTAAGTTTCAAAACTCCACACTTAAAAGATTTTCCAAGTGAAACCAGTCAATCTTAGCCTATGGAAGGAAATTCAAGTTACTGGTAAGTGCGGTTAGAATTACTTTTCAGGATCAGTACTGGGCTCAAAGATGCAGCACTGAGATCTCTGCTGATAACATGGGAGTAAATCGGAATTCGTAGTTCGGCTGATTTTAGAGGAATATGTGTAAGTTTCAAAACTCCACACTTAGAAACTTTTTCAGCAAAAATCAGGCAATGATATCCTATGGAAGGAAATTCAAGTTTCTGGTAAGTACGGTTAGAATTACTTTTTAGGATCAGTACTGGGCTCAAAGATACAGCACTGAGGTCTCTCCTGATAACAGGTGAGTAAATCGGAATTCATCGTTCAGCTGATTTTAGAGGAATATTTGTAAGTTTCAAAACTCAACACTTAGAAGAATTTCCAAGTGAAACCAGTCAATCTTAGCCTATGGAAGGAAATTCAAGTTATTGGTAAGTACAGTTAGAATTACTTTTCAGGATCAGTACTGGGCTCAAAGATGCAGCACTGAGGTCTCTCCAGATAACAGGTGAGTAAATTGGAATTCGTAATTCGGCTGATTTTAGAGGAATATTTGTAAGTTTCAAAACTCCACACTTAGAAGAATTTCCAAGTGAAACCAGTCAATCTTAGCCTATGGAAGGAAATTCAAGTTATTGGTAAGTACGGTTAGAATTACTTTTCAGGATCAGTACTGGGCTCAAAGATGCAGCACTGAGACCTCTGCTGATAACAGGTGAGTAAATCGGAATTCGTAGTTCGGCTGATTTTAGAGGAATATTTGTAAGTTTCAAAACTCCACACTTAGAAACTTTATCAGCAGAAAGCAGGCAATGATATCCTATGGAAGGAAATTTAAGTTACTTGTAAATACTATTAGAATTACTTTTCAGGATCAGTACTGGGCTCAAAGATGCAGCACTGAGGTCTCTCCTGATAACAGGTGAGTAAATTGGAATTCGTAGTTCGGCTGATTTTAGAGGAATATTTGTAAATTTCAAAACACCACATTTAGAAGATTTTCCAAGTGAAACCAGTCAATCTTAGCCTATGGAAGAAAATTCAAGTTACTGGTAAGTGTGGTTAGAATTACTTTTCATGATCAGTACTGGGCTCAAAGATGCAGCATTGATGTCTCTCCTGATAACAGGTGAGTAAATCGGAATTCATAGTTCGGCTGATTTTAGATGAATATTAGTAAGTTTCAAATATCGACACTTAGAAACTTTTTCAGCAAAAATCAGGCAATGATATCCTATGGAAGGAAATTCAAGTTTCTGGTAAGTACGGTTAGAATTACTTTTTAGGATCAGTACTGGGCTCAATGATACAGCACTGAGGTCTCTCCTGATAACAGGTGAGTAAATCGGAATTCATCGTTCAGCTGATTTTAGAGGAATATTTGTAAGTTTCAAAACTCCACACTTAGAAGAATTTCCAAGTGAAACCAGTCAATCTTAGCCTATGGAAGGAAATTCAAGTTATTGGTAAGTACAGTTAGAATTACTTTTCAGGATCAGTACTGGGCTCAAAGATGCAGCACTGAGGTCTCTCCAGATAACAGGTGAGTAAATTGGAATTCGTAGTTCGGCTGATTTTAGAGGAATATTTGTAAGTTTCAAAACTCCACACTTAGAAGAATTTCCAAGTGAAACCAGTCAATCTTAGCCTATGGAAGGAAATTCAAGTTACTGGTAAGTGCGGTTAGAATTACTTTTCAGGATCAGTACTGGGCTCAAAGATGTAGCATTGAGGTCTCTCCTGATAACAGGTGAGTAAATCGGAATTCGTAGTTTGGCTGATTTTAGAGGAATATTAGTAAGTTTCAAATATCGACACTTAGAAACTTTTTCAGCAAAACGCAGGCAATGATGTCCTATGGAAGGAAATTCAAGTTTCTGGTAAGTACGGTTAGAATTACTTTTCAGGATCAGTGCTGGGCTCAAAGATGCAGCACTGAGGTCTCTCCTGATAACAGGTCAGTAAATCAGAATTCGTAGTTCGGCTGATTTTAAAGAAGAATATTTGTAAGTTTCAAAACTCCACACTTAGAAGGATTTCCAAGTGAAACCAGTCAATGTTAGCCTGTGGAAGGAAATTCAAGTTACTGGTAAGTATGGTTAGAATTACTTTTCAGGATCAGTACTGGGCTCAAAGATGCAGCACTGAGACCTCTGCTGATAACAGGTGAGTAAATCGGAATTCGTAGTTCTGCTGATTTTAGTAGAATATTTGTAAGTTTCAAAACTCCACACTTAGAAGAATTTCCAAGTGAAACCAGTTAATGTTAGCCTATGGAAGGAAATTCAAGTTACTGGTAAGTATGGTTAGAATTACTTTTCAAGATCAGTACTGGGCACAAAGATGCAGCACTGAGGTCTCTCATGATAACAGGTGAGTAAATCGGAATTCGTAGTTCGGCTGATTTTAGAGGAATATTTGTAAGTTTCAAAACTCCACACTTAGAAGAATTTCCAAGTGAAACCAGTCAATCTTAGCCTATGGAAGGAAATTCAAGTTACTGGTAAGTGCGGTTAGAATTACTTTTCAGGATCAGTACTGGGCTCAAAGATGTAGCATTGAGGTCTCTCCTGATAACAGGTGAGTAAATCGGAATTCGTAGTTTGGCTGATTTTAGAGGAATATTAGTAAGTTTCAAATATCGACACTTAGAAACTTTTTCAGCAAAACGCAGGCAATGATGTCCTATGGAAGGAAATTCAAGTTTCTGGTAAGTACGGTTAGAATTACTTTTCAGGATCAGTGCTGGGCTCAAAGATGCAGCACTGAGGTCTCTCCTGATAACAGGTCAGTAAATCAGAATTCGTAGTTCGGCTGATTTTAAAGAAGAATATTTGTAAGTTTCAAAACTCCACACTTAGAAGGATTTCCAAGTGAAACCAGTCAATGTTAGCCTGTGGAAGGAAATTCAAGTTACTGGTAAGTATGGTTAGAATTACTTTTCAGGATCAGTACTGGGCTCAAAGATGCAGCACTGAGACCTCTGCTGATAACAGGTGAGTAAATCGGAATTCGTAGTTCGGCTGATTTTAGAGGAATATTTGTAAGTTTCAAAACTCCACACTTAGAAACTTTATCAGCAAAAAGCAGGCAATGATATCCTATGGAAGGAAATTTAAGTTACTTGTAAATTCTATTAGAATTACTTTTCAGGATCAGTACTGGGCTCAAAGATGCAGCACTGAGGTCTCTCCTGATAACAGGTGAGTAAATCGGAATTCGTAGTTCGGCTGATTTTAGAGGAATATTTGTAAATTTCAAAACACCACATTTAGAAGATTTTCCAAGTGAAACCAGTCAATCTTAGCCTATGGAAGAAAATTCAAGTTACTGGTAAGTGTGGTTAGAATTACTTTTCAGGATCAGTACTGGGCTCAAAGATGCAGCATTGATGTCTCTCCTGATAACAGGTGAGTAAATCGGAATTCATCGTTCAGCTGATTTTAGAGGAATATTTGTAAGTTTCAAAACTCCACACTTAGAAGAATTTCCAAGTGAAACCAGTCAATCTTAGCCTATGGAAGGAAATTCAAGTTATTGGTAAGTACAGTCAGAATTACTTTTCAGGATCAGTACTGGGCTCAAAGATGCAGCACTGAGGTCTCTCCAGATAACAGGTGAGTAAATTGGAATTCGTAGTTCGGCTGATTTTAGAGGAATATTTGTAAGTTTCAAAACTCCACACTTAGAAGGATTTCCAAGTGAAACCAGTCAATGTTAGCCTGTGGAAGGAAATTCAAGTTACTGGTAAGTATGGTTAGAATTACTTTTCAAGATCAGTACTGGGCACAAAGATGCAGCACTGAGGTCTCTCATGATAACAGGTGAGTAAATCGGAATTCGTAGTTCGGCTGATTTTAGAGGAATATTTGTAAGTTTCAAAACTCCACACTTAGAAGAATTTCCAAGTGAAACCAGTCAATCTTAGCCTATGGAAGGAAATTCAAGTTACTGGTAAGTGCGGTTAGAATTACTTTTCAGGATCAGTACTGGGCTCAAAGATGTAGCATTGAGGTCTCTCCTGATAACAGGTGAGTAAATCGGAATTCGTAGTTTGGCTGATTTTAGAGGAATATTAGTAAGTTTCAAATATCGACACTTAGAAACTTTTTCAGCAAAACGCAGGCAATGATGTCCTATGGAAGGAAATTCAAGTTTCTGGTAAGTACGGTTAGAATTACTTTTCAGGATCAGTGCTGGGCTCAAAGATGCAGCACTGAGGTCTCTCCTGATAACAGGTCAGTAAATCAGAATTCGTAGTTCGGCTGATTTTAAAGAATAATATTTGTAAGTTTCAAAACTCCACACTTAGAAGGATTTCCAAGTGAAACCAGTCAATGTTAGCCTGTGGAAGGAAATTCAAGTTACTGGTAAGTATGGTTAGAATTACTTTTCAGGATCAGTACTGGGCTCAAAGATGCAGCACTGAGACCTCTGCTGATAACAGGTGAGTAAATCGGAATTCGTAGTTCGGCTGATTTTAGAGGAATATTTGTAAGTTTCAAAACTCCACACTTAGAAACTTTATCAGCAAAAAGCAGGCAATGATATCCTATGGAAGGAAATTTAAGTTACTTGTAAATACTATTAGAATTACTTTTCAGGATCAGTACTGGGCTCAAAGATGCAGCACTGAGGTCTCTCCTGATAACAGGTGAGTAAATCGGAATTCGTAGTTCGGCTGATTTTAGAGGAATATTTGTAAATTTCAAAACACCACATTTAGAAGATTTTCCAAGTGAAACCAGTCAATCTTAGCCAATGGAAGAAAATTCAAGTTACTGGTAAGTGTGGTTAGAATTACTTTTCAGGATCAGTACTGGGCTCAAAGATGCAGCATTGATGTCTCTCCTGATAACAGGTGAGTAAATCGGAATTCATCGTTCAGCTGATTTTAGAGGAATATTTGTAAGTTTCAAAACTCCACACTTAGAAGAATTTCCAAGTGAAACCAGTCAATCTTAGCCTATGGAAGGAAATTCAAGTTATTGGTAAGTACAGTTAGAATTACTTTTCATGATAAGTATTGGGCTCAAAGATGCAGCATTGAGGTCTCTCCTGATAACTGGTGAGTAAATCAGAATTCGGTGTTCGGCTGATTTTAGAGGAATATGTGTAAGTTTCAAAACTCCACACTTAGAAACTTTTTCAGCAAAACGCAGGCAATGATGTCCTAAGGAAGGAAATTCAAGTTTCTGGTAAGTACGGTTAGAATTACTTTTCAGGATAAGTACTGGGCTCAAAGATGCAGCACTGAGGTCTCTCCTGATAACAGGTCAGTAAATCAGAATTCGTAGTTCGGCTGATTTTAAAGAGGAATATTTGTAAGTTTCAAAACTCCACACTTAGAAGGATTTCCAAGTGAAACCAGTCAATGTTAGCCTGTGGAAGGAAATTCAAGTTACTGGTAAGTATGGTTAGAATTACTTTTCAGGATCAGTACTGGGCTTAAAAATGCAGCACTGAGATCTCTGCTGATAACAGGTGAGTAAATCGGAATTCGTAGTTCGGCTGATTTTAGAGGAATATTTGTAAGTTTCAAAACTCCACACTTAGAAACTTTATCAGCAAAAAGCAGGCAATGATATCCTATGGAATGAAATTTAAGTTACTGGTAAATACTGTTAGAATTACTTTTCAGGATCAGTACTGGGCTCAAAGATGCAGCACTGAGGTCTCTCCTGATAACAGGTGAGTAAATCGGAATTCGTAGTTCGGCTGATTTTACAGGAATATTTGTAAGTTTCAAAACTCCACACTTAAAAGATTTTCCAAGTGAAACCAGTCAATCTTAGCCTATGGAAGGAAATTCAAGTTACTGGTAAGTGCGGTTAGAATTACTTTTCAGGATCAGTACTGGGCTCAAAGATGCAGCACTGAGATCTCTGCTGATAACATGGGAGTAAATCGGAATTCGTAGTTCGGCTGATTTTAGAGGAATATGTGTAAGTTTCAAACTCCACACTTAGAAACTTTTTCAGCAAAAATCAGGCAATGATATCCTATGGAAGGAAATTCAAGTTTCTGGTAAGTACGGTTAGAATTACTTTTTAGGATCAGTACTGGGCTCAAAGATACAGCACTGAGGTCTCTCCTGATAACAGGTGAGTAAATCGGAATTCATCGTTCAGCTGATTTTAGAGGAATATTTGTAAGTTTCAAAACTCAACACTTAGAAGAATTTCCAAGTGAAACCAGTCAATCTTAGCCTATGGAAGGAAATTCAAGTTATTGGTAAGTACAGTTAGAATTACTTTTCAGGATCAGTACTGGGCTCAAAGATGCAGCACTGAGGTCTCTCCAGATAACAGGTGAGTAAATTGGAATTCGTAATTCGGCTGATTTTAGAGGAATATTTGTAAGTTTCAAAACTCCACACTTAGAAGAATTTCCAAGTGAAACCAGTCAATCTTAGCCTATGGAAGGAAATTCAAGTTATTGGTAAGTACGGTTAGAATTACTTTTCAGGATCAGTACTGGGCTCAAAGATGCAGCACTGAGACCTCTGCTGATAACAGGTGAGTAAATCGGAATTCGTAGTTCGGCTGATTTTAGAGGAATATTTGTAAGTTTCAAAACTCCACACTTAGAAACTTTATCAGCAGAAAGCAGGCAATGATATCCTATGGAAGGAAATTTAAGTTACTTGTAAATACTATTAGAATTACTTTTCAGGATCAGTACTGGGCTCAAAGATGCAGCACTGAGGTCTCTCCTGATAACAGGTGAGTAAATTGGAATTCGTAGTTCGGCTGATTTTAGAGGAATATTTGTAAATTTCAAAACACCACATTTAGAAGATTTTCCAAGTGAAACCAGTCAATCTTAGCCTATGGAAGAAAATTCAAGTTACTGGTAAGTGTGGTTAGAATTACTTTTCATGATCAGTACTGGGCTCAAAGATGCAGCATTGATGTCTCTCCTGATAACAGGTGAGTAAATCGGAATTCATAGTTCGGCTGATTTTAGATGAATATTAGTAAGTTTCAAATATCGACACTTAGAAACTTTTTCAGCAAAAATCAGGCAATGATATCCTATGGAAGGAAATTCAAGTTTCTGGTAAGTACGGTTAGAATTACTTTTTAGGATCAGTACTGGGCTCAATGATACAGCACTGAGGTCTCTCCTGATAACAGGTGAGTAAATCGGAATTCATCGTTCAGCTGATTTTAGAGGAATATTTGTAAGTTTCAAAACTCCACACTTAGAAGAATTTCCAAGTGAAACCAGTCAATCTTAGCCTATGGAAGGAAATTCAAGTTATTGGTAAGTACAGTTAGAATTACTTTTCAGGATCAGTACTGGGCTCAAAGATGCAGCACTGAGGTCTCTCCAGATAACAGGTGAGTAAATTGGAATTCGTAGTTCGGCTGATTTTAGAGGAATATTTGTAAGTTTCAAAACTCCACACTTAGAAGAATTTCCAAGTGAAACCAGTCAATCTTAGCCTATGGAAGGAAATTCAAGTTACTGGTAAGTGCGGTTAGAATTACTTTTCAGGATCAGTACTGGGCTCAAAGATGTAGCATTGAGGTCTCTCCTGATAACAGGTGAGTAAATCGGAATTCGTAGTTTGGCTGATTTTAGAGGAATATTAGTAAGTTTCAAATATCGACACTTAGAAACTTTTTCAGCAAAACGCAAGCAATGATGTCCTATGGAAGGAAATTCAAGTTTCTGGTAAGTACGGTTAGAATTACTTTTCAGGATCAGTGCTGGGCTCAAAGATGCAGCACTGAGGTCTCTCCTGATAACAGGTCAGTAAATCAGAATTCGTAGTTCGGCTGATTTTAAAGAAGAATATTTGTAAGTTTCAAAACTCCACACTTAGAAGGATTTCCAAGTGAAACCAGTCAATGTTAGCCTGTGGAAGGAAATTCAAGTTACTGGTAAGTATGGTTAGAATTACTTTTCAGGATCAGTACTGGGCTCAAAGATGCAGCACTGAGACCTCTGCTGATAACAGGTGAGTAAATCGGAATTCGTAGTTCTGCTGATTTTAGTAGAATATTTGTAAGTTTCAAAACTCCACACTTAGAAGAATTTCCAAGTGAAACCAGTTAATGTTAGCCTATGGAAGGAAATTCAAGTTACTGGTAAGTATGGTTAGAATTACTTTTCAAGATCAGTACTGGGCACAAAGATGCAGCACTGAGGTCTCTCATGATAACAGGTGAGTAAATCGGAATTCGTAGTTCGGCTGATTTTAGAGGAATATTTGTAAGTTTCAAAACTCCACACTTAGAAGAATTTCCAAGTGAAACCAGTCAATCTTAGCCTATGGAAGGAAATTCAAGTTACTGGTAAGTGCGGTTAGAATTACTTTTCAGGATCAGTACTGGGCTCAAAGATGTAGCATTGAGGTCTCTCCTGATAACAGGTGAGTAAATCGGAATTCGTAGTTTGGCTGATTTTAGAGGAATATTAGTAAGTTTCAAATATCGACACTTAGAAACTTTTTCAGCAAAACGCAGGCAATGATGTCCTATGGAAGGAAATTCAAGTTTCTGGTAAGTACGGTTAGAATTACTTTTCAGGATCAGTGCTGGGCTCAAAGATGCAGCACTGAGGTCTCTCCTGATAACAGGTCAGTAAATCAGAATTCGTAGTTCGGCTGATTTTAAAGAAGAATATTTGTAAGTTTCAAAACTCCACACTTAGAAGGATTTCCAAGTGAAACCAGTCAATGTTAGCCTGTGGAAGGAAATTCAAGTTACTGGTAAGTATGGTTAGAATTACTTTTCAGGATCAGAACTGGGCTCAAAGATGCAGCACTGAGACCTCTGCTGATAACAGGTGAGTAAATCGGAATTCGTAGTTCGGCTGATTTTAGAGGAATATTTGTAAGTTTCAAAACTCCACACTTAGAAACTTTATCAGCAAAAAGCAGGCAATGATATCCTATGGAAGGAAATTTAAGTTACTTGTAAATTCTATTAGAATTACTTTTCAGGATCAGTACTGGGCTCAAAGATGCAGCACTGAGGTCTCTCCTGATAACAGGTGAGTAAATCGGAATTCGTAGTTCGGCTGATTTTAGAGGAATATTTGTAAATTTCAAAACACCACATTTAGAAGATTTTCCAAGTGAAACCAGTCAATCTTAGCCTATGGAAGAAAATTCAAGTTACTGGTAAGTGTGGTTAGAATTACTTTTCAGGATCAGTACTGGGCTCAAAGATGCAGCATTGATGTCTCTCCTGATAACAGGTGAGTAAATCGGAATTCATCGTTCAGCTGATTTTAGAGGAATATTTGTAAGTTTCAAAACTCCACACTTAGAAGAATTTCCAAGTGAAACCAGTCAATCTTAGCCTATGGAAGGAAATTCAAGTTATTGGTAAGTACAGTCAGAATTACTTTTCAGGATCAGTACTGGGCTCAAAGATGCAGCACTGAGGTCTCTCCAGATAACAGGTGAGTAAATTGGAATTCGTAGTTCGGCTGATTTTAGAGGAATATTTGTAAGTTTCAAAACTCCACACTTAGAAGGATTTCCAAGTGAAACCAGTCAATGTTAGCCTGTGGAAGGAAATTCAAGTTACTGGTAAGTATGGTTAGAATTACTTTTCAAGATCAGTACTGGGCACAAAGATGCAGCACTGAGGTCTCTCATGATAACAGGTGAGTAAATCGGAATTCGTAGTTCGGCTGATTTTAGAGGAATATTTGTAAGTTTCAAAACTCCACACTTAGAAGAATTTCCAAGTGAAACCAGTCAATCTTAGCCTATGGAAGGAAATTCAAGTTACTGGTAAGTGCGGTTAGAATTACTTTTCAGGATCAGTACTGGGCTCAAAGATGTAGCATTGAGGTCTCTCCTGATAACAGGTGAGTAAATCGGAATTCGTAGTTTGGCTGATTTTAGAGGAATATTAGTAAGTTTCAAATATCGACACTTAGAAACTTTTTCAGCAAAACGCAGGCAATGATGTCCTATGGAAGGAAATTCAAGTTTCTGGTAAGTACGGTTAGAATTACTTTTCAGGATCAGTGCTGGGCTCAAAGATGCAGCACTGAGGTCTCTCCTGATAACAGGTCAGTAAATCAGAATTCGTAGTTCGGCTGATTTTAAAGAATAATATTTGTAAGTTTCAAAACTCCACACTTAGAAGGATTTCCAAGTGAAACCAGTCAATGTTAGCCTGTGGAAGGAAATTCAAGTTACTGGTAAGTATGGTTAGAATTACTTTTCAGGATCAGTACTGGGCTCAAAGATGCAGCACTGAGACCTCTGCTGATAACAGGTGAGTAAATCGGAATTCGTAGTTCGGCTGATTTTAGAGGAATATTTGTAAGTTTCAAAACTCCACACTTAGAAACTTTATCAGCAAAAAGCAGGCAATGATATCCTATGGAAGGAAATTTAAGTTACTTGTAAATACTATTAGAATTACTTTTCAGGATCAGTACTGGGCTCAAAGATGCAGCACTGAGGTCTCTCCTGATAACAGGTGAGTAAATCGGAATTCGTAGTTCGGCTGATTTTAGAGGAATATTTGTAAATTTCAAAACACCACATTTAGAAGATTTTCCAAGTGAAACCAGTCAATCTTAGCCTATGGAAGAAAATTCAAGTTACTGGTAAGTGTGGTTAGAATTACTTTTCAGGATCAGTACTGGGCTCAAAGATGCAGCATTGATGTCTCTCCTGATAACAGGTGAGTAAATCGGAATTCATCGTTCAGCTGATTTTAGAGGAATATTTGTAAGTTTCAAAACTCCACACTTAGAAGAATTTCCAAGTGAAACCAGTCAATCTTAGCCTATGGAAGGAAATTCAAGTTATTGGTAAGTACAGTTAGAATTACTTTTCATGATAAGTATTGGGCTCAAAGATGCAGCATTGAGGTCTCTCCTGATAACTGGTGAGTAAATCAGAATTCGGTGTTCGGCTGATTTTAGAGGAATATGTGTAAGTTTCAAAACTCCACACTTAGAAACTTTTTCAGCAAAACGCAGGCAATGATGTCCTAAGGAAGGAAATTCAAGTTTCTGGTAAGTACGGTTAGAATTACTTTTCAGGATAAGTACTGGGCTCAAAGATGCAGCACTGAGGTCTCTCCTGATAACAGGTCAGTAAATCAGAATTCGTAGTTCGGCTGATTTTAAAGAGGAATATTTGTAAGTTTCAAAACTCCACACTTAGAAGGATTTCCAAGTGAAACCAGTCAATGTTAGCCTGTGGAAGGAAATTCAAGTTACTGGTAAGTATGGTTAGAATTACTTTTCAGGATCAGTACTGGGCTTAAAGATGCAGCACTGAGATCTCTGCTGATAACAGGTGAGTAAATCGGAATTCGTAGTTCGGCTGATTTTAGAGGAATATTTGTAAGTTTCAAAACTCCACACTTAGAAACTTTATCAGCAAAAAGCAGGCAATGATATCCTATGGAATGAAATTTAAGTTACTGGTAAATACTGTTAGAATTACTTTTCAGGATCAGTACTGGGCTCAAAGATGCAGCACTGAGGTCTCTCCTGATAACAGGTGAGTAAATCGGAATTCGTAGTTCGGCTGATTTTACAGGAATATTTGTAAGTTTCAAAACTCCACACTTAAAAGATTTTCCAAGTGAAACCAGTCAATCTTAGCCTATGGAAGGAAATTCAAGTTACTGGTAAGTGCGGTTAGAATTACTTTTCAGGATCAGTACTGGGCTCAAAGATGCAGCACTGAGATCTCTGCTGATAACATGGGAGTAAATCGGAATTCGTAGTTCGGCTGATTTTAGAGGAATATGTGTAAGTTTCAAAACTCCACACTTAGAAACTTTTTCAGCAAAAATCAGGCAATGATATCCTATGGAAGGAAATTCAAGTTTCTGGTAAGTACGGTTAGAATTACTTTTTAGGATCAGTACTGGGCTCAAAGATACAGCACTGAGGTCTCTCCTGATAACAGGTGAGTAAATCGGAATTCATCGTTCAGCTGATTTTAGAGGAATATTTGTAAGTTTCAAAACTCAACACTTAGAAGAATTTCCAAGTGAAACCAGTCAATCTTAGCCTATGGAAGGAAATTCAAGTTATTGGTAAGTACAGTTAGAATTACTTTTCAGGATCAGTACTGGGCTCAAAGATGCAGCACTGAGGTCTCTCCAGATAACAGGTGAGTAAATTGGAATTCGTAATTCGGCTGATTTTAGAGGAATATTTGTAAGTTTCAAAACTCCACACTTAGAAGAATTTCCAAGTGAAACCAGTCAATCTTAGCCTATGGAAGGAAATTCAAGTTATTGGTAAGTACGGTTAGAATTACTTTTCAGGATCAGTACTGGGCTCAAAGATGCAGCACTGAGATCTCTGCTGATAACAGGTGAGTAAATCGGAATTCGTAGTTCAGCTGATTTTAGAGGAATATTTGTAAGTTTCAAAACTCCACACTTAGAAACTTTATCAGCAAAAAGCAGGCAATGATATCCTATGGAAGGAAATTTAAGTTACTGGTAAATACTGTTAGAATTACTTTTCAGGATCAGTACTGGGCTCAAAGATGCAGCACTGAGGTCTCTCCTGATAACAGGTGAGTAAATCGGAATTCGTAGTTCGGCTGATTTTAGAGGGATATTTGTAAATTTCAAAACACCACATTTAGAAGATTTTCCAAGTGAAACCAGTCAATCTTAGCCTATGGAAGAAAATTCAAGTTACTGGTAAGTGTGGTTAGAATTACTTTTCATGATCAGTACTGGGCTCAAAGATGCAGCATTGAGATCTCTCCTGATAACAGGTGAGTAAATCGGAATTCATAGTTCGGCTGATTTTAGATGAATATTAGTAAGTTTCAAATATCGACACTTAGAGACTTTTTCAGCAAAAATCAGGCAATGATATCCTATGGAAGGAAATTCAAGTTTCTGGTAAGAACGGTTAGAATTACTTTTTAGGATCAGTACTGGGCTCAAAGATACAGCACTGAGGTCTCTCCTGATAACAGGTGAGTAAATCGGAATTCATCGTTCAGCTGATTTTAGAGGAATATTTGTAAGTTTCAAAACTCCACACTTAGAAGAATTTCCAAGTGAAACCAGTCAATCTTAGCCTATGGAAGGAAATTCAAGTTATTGGTAAGTACAGTTAGAATTACTTTTCAGGATCAGTACTGGGCTCAAAGATGCACCACTGAGGTCTCTCCAGATAACAGGTGAGTAAATTGGAATTCGTAGTTCGGCTGATTTTAGAGGAATATTTGTAAGTTTCAAAACTCCACACTTAGAAGAATTTCCAAGTGAAACCAGTCAATCTTAGCCTATGGAAGGCAATTCAAGTTATTGGTAAGTACGGTTAGAATTACTTTTCAGGATCAGTACTGGGCTCAAAGATGCAGCATTGTCTTCTGATAACAGGTGAGTAAATCGAATTCGTAGTTCGGCTGATTTTAGAGGAATATTTGTAAGTTTCAAAACTCCACACTTAGAAGAATTTCCAAGAGAAACCAGTCAATCTTAGCCTATGGAAGAAAATTCAAGTTACTGGTAAGTGTGGTTAGAATTACTTTTCATGATCAGTACTGGGCTCAAAGATGCAGCATTGAGATCTCTCCTGATAACAGGTGAGTAAATCGGAATTCATAGTTCGGCTGATTTTAGATGAATATTAGTAAGTTTCAAATATCGACACTTAGAAACTTTTTCAGCAAAAATCAGGCAATGATATCCTATGGAAGGAAATTCAAGTTTCTGGTAAGTATGGTTAGAATTACTTTTTAGGATCAGTACTGGGCTCAAAGATACAGCACTGAGGTCTCTCCTGATAACAGGTGAGTAAATCGGAATTCATCGTTCAGC
Source organism: Triturus cristatus (assembly GCF_964204655.1). Lineage (NCBI taxonomy): Eukaryota > Metazoa > Chordata > Amphibia > Caudata > Salamandridae > Triturus > Triturus cristatus. The sequence goes on from NW_028187322.1 coordinate 3,430,021, forward strand.
TGATTTTAGAGGAATATTTGTAAGTTTCAAAACTCCACACTTAGAAGAATTTCCAAGTGAAACCAGTCAATCTTAGCCTATGGAAGGAAATTCAAGTTATTGGTAAGTACAGTTAGAATTACTTTTCAGGATCAGTACTGGGCTCAAAGATGCAGCACTGAGGTCTCTCCAGATAACAGGTGAGTAAATTGGAATTCGTAGTTCGGCTGATTTTAGAGGAATATTTGTAAGTTTCAAAACTCCACACTTAGAAGAATTTCCAAGTGAAACCAGTCAATCTTAGCCTATGGAAGGAAATTCAAGTTATTGGTAAGTACGGTTAGAATTACTTTTCAGGATCAGTACTGGGCTCAAAGATGCAGCATTGTCTTCTGATAACAGGTGAGTAATTCGAATTCGTAGTTCGGCTGATTTTAGAGGAATATTTGTAAGTTTCAAAACTCCACACTTAGAAGAATTTCCAAGAGAAACCAGTCAATCTTAGCCTATGGAAGGAAATTCAAGTTACTGGTAAGTGTGGTTAGAATTACTTTTCATGTTCGGTACTGGGCTCAAAGATGCAGCATTGAGGTCTCTCCTGATAACAGGGGAGTAAATCAGAATTCATAGTTCGGCTGATTTTAGAGGAATATTTGTAAGTTTCTAAACTCTACACTTAGAAACTTTTTCAGCAAAACGCAGGCAATGATGTCCTATGGAAGGAAATTCAAGTTTCTGGTAAGTACGGTTAGAATTACTTTTCAGGATCAGTACTGGGCTCAAAGATGCAGCACTGAGGTCTCTCCTGATAACAGGTCAGTAAATCAGAATTCGTAGTTCGGCTGATTTTAAAGAGGAATATTTGTAAGTTTCAAAACTCCACACTTAGAAGGATTTCCAAGTGAAACCAGTCAATGTTAGCCTGTGGAAGGAAATTCAAGTTACTGGTAAGTATGGTTAGAATTACTTTTCAGGATCAGTACTGGGCTCAAAGATGCAGCACTGAGATCTCTGCTGATAACATGTGAGTAAATCGGAATTCGTAGTTCGGCTGATTTTAGAGGAATATTAGTAAGTTTCAAATATCGACACTTAGAAACTTTTTCAGCAAAAAGCAGGCAATGATATCCTATGAAAGGAAATTCAAGTTTCTGGTAAGTGTGGTTAGAATTACTTTTCAGGATCAGTACTGGGCTCAAAGATGCAGCACTGAGGTCTCTCCTGATAACAGGTGAGTAAATCGGAATTCGTAGTTCGGCTGATTTTAGAGGAATATTTGTAAGTTTCAAAACTCCACACTTAGAAGAATTTCCAAGTGAAACCAGTCAATCTTAGCCTATGGAAGGAAATTCAAGTTATTGGTAAGTACAGTTAGAATTACTTTTCATGATAAGTACTGGGCTCAAAGCTGCAGCATTGAGGTCTCTCCTGATAACAGGAGAGTAAATCGGAATTCGGAGTTCGGCTGATTTTAGAGGAATATTAGTAAGTTTCAAATATCGACACTTAGATACTTTTTCAGCAAAAAGCAGGCAATGATATCCTATGAAAGGAAATTTAAGTTACTGGTAAGTACTGTTAGAATTACTTTTCGGGATCAGTACTGGGCTCAAAGATGCAGCACTGAGGTCTCTCCTGATAACAGGTGAGTAAATCGGAATTTGTAGTTTGGCTGATTTTAGAGGAATATTTGTAAGTTTCAAAACTCCACACTTAGAAGATTTTCCAAGTGAAACCAGTCAATCTTAGCCTATGGAGGGAAATTCAAGTTACTGGTAAGTGCGATTAGAATTACTTTTCAGGATCAGTACTGGGCTCAAAGATGCAGCACTGAGATCTCTGCTGATAACATGTGAGTAAATCGGAATTCGTAGTTCGGCTGATTTTAGAGGAATATTTGTAAGTTTCTAAACTCCACACTTAGAAACTTTTTCAGAAAAACGCAGGCAATGATGTCCTATGGAAGGAAATTCAAGTTTCTGGTAAGTACGGTTAGAATTACTTTTCAGGATCAGTACTGGGCTCAAAGATGCAGCACTGAGGTCTCTCCTGATAACAGGTCAGTAAATCAGAATTCGTAGTTCGGCTGATTTTAAAGAGGAATATTTGTAAGTTTCAAAACTCCACACTTAGAAGGATTTCCAAGTGAAACCAGTCAATGTTAGCCTGTGGAAGGAAATTCAAGTTACTGGTAAGTATGGTTAGAATTACTTTTCAGGATCAGTACTGGGCTCAAAGATGCAGCACTGAGATCTCTGCTGATAACATGTGAGTAAATCGGAATTCGTAGTTCGGCTGATTTTAGAGGAATATTAGTAAGTTTCAAATATCGACACTTAGAAACTTTTTCAGCAAAAAGCAGGCAATGATATCCTATGAAAGGAAATTCAAGTTTCTGGTACGTATGGTTAGAATTACTTTTCAGGGTCAGTACTGGGCTCAAAGATGCAGCACTGAGGTCTCTCCTGATAACAGGTCAGTAAATCAGAATTCGTAGTTCGGCTGATTTTAAAGAGGAATATTTGTAAGTTTCAAAACTCCACACTTAGAAGGATTTCCAAGTGAAACCAGTCAATGTTAGCCTGTGGAAGGAAATTCAAGTTACTGGTAAGTATGGTTAGAATTACTTTTCAGGATCAGTACTGGGCTCAAAGATGCAGCACTGAGATCTCTGCTGATAACAGGTGAGTAAATCGGAATTCGTAGTTCGGCTGATTTTAGAGGAATATTTGTAAGTTTCAAAACTCCACACTTAGAAACTTTATCAGCAAAAAGCAGGCAATGATATCCTATGGAAGGAAATTTAAGTTACTGGTAAATACTGTTAGAATTACTTTTCAGGATCAGTACTGGGCTCAAAGATGCAGCACTGAGGTCTCTCCTGATAACAGGTGAGTAAATCGGAATTCGTAGTTTGGCTGATTTTAGAGGAATATTTGTAAATTTCAAAACACCACATTTAGAAGATTTTCCAAGTGAAACCAGTCAATCTTAGCCTATGGAAGAAAATTCAAGTTACTGGTAAGTGTGGTTAGAATTACTTTTCATGATCAGTACTGGGCTTAAAGATGCAGCATTGAGGTCTCTCCTGATAACAGGTGAGTAAATCGGAATTCATAGTAAAGGCTGATTTTAGATGAATATTAGTAAGTTTCAAATATCGACACTTAGAAACTTTTTCAGCAAAAATCAGGCAATGATATCCTATGGAAGGAAATTCAAGTTTCTGGTAAATACGGTTAGAATTACTTTTTAGGATCAGTACTGGGCTCAAAGATACAGCACTGAGGTCTCTCCTGATAACAGGTGAGTAAATCGGAATTCATCGTTCAGCTGATTTTAGAGGAATATTTGTAAGTTTCAAAACTCCACACTTAGAAGAATTTCCAAGTGAAACCAGTCAATCTTAGCCTATGGAAGGAAATTCAAGTTATTGGTAAGTACAGTTAGAATTACTTTTCAGGATCAGTACTGGGCTCAAAGATGCAGCACTGAGGTCTCTCCAGATAACAGGTGAGTAAATTGGAATTCGTAGTTTGGCTGATTTTAGAGGAATATTTGTAAGTTTCAAAACTCCACACTTAGAAGAATTTCCAAGTGAAACCAGTCAATCTTAGCCTATGGAAGGAAATTCAAGTTATTGGTAAGTACGGTTAGAATTACTTTTCAGGATCAGTACTGGGCTCAAAGATGCAGCATTGTCTCCTGATAACAGGTGAGTAAATCGAATTCGTAGTTCGGCTGATTTTAGAGGAATATTTGTAAGTTTCAAAACTCCACACTTAGAAGAATTTCCAAGAGAAACCAGTCAATCTTAGCCTATGGAAGGAAATTCAAGTTACTTGTAAGTGTGGTTAGAATTATTTTTCATGTTCAGTACTGGGCTCAAAGATGCAGCATTGAGGTCTCTCCTGATAACAGGTGAGTAAATCAGCATTCATAGTTCGGCTGATTTTAGAGGAATATTAGTAAGTTTCAAATATCGACACTTAGAAACTTTTTCAGCAAAAAGCAGGCAATGATATCCTATGGAGGGAAATTCAAGTTTCTGGTAAGTACAGTTAAAATTACTTTTCAGGATCAGTACTGGGCTCAAAGATGCAGCAACTGAGGTCTCTCCAGATAACAGGTGAGTAAATCGGAATTCGTAGTTCTGCTGATTTTAGTGGAATATTTGTAAGTTTCAAAACTCCACACTTAGAAGAATTTCCAAGTGAAACCAGTTAATGTTAGCCTATGGAAGGAAATTCAAGTTACTGGTAAGTATGGTTAGAATTACTTTTCAAGATCAGTACTGGGCACAAAGATGCAGCACTGAGGTCTCTCATGATAACAGGTGAGTAAATCGGAATTCGTAGTTCGGCTGATTTTAGAGGAATATTTGTAAGTTTCAAAACTCCACACTTAGAAGAATTTCCAAGTGAAACCAGTCAATCTTAGCCTATGGAAGGAAATTCAAGTTACTGGTAAGTGCGGTTAGAATTACTTTTCAGGATCAGTACTGGGCTCAAAGATGTAGCATTGAGGTCTCTCCTGATAACAGGTGAGTAAATCGGAATTCGTAGTTTGGCTGATTTTAGAGGAATATTAGTAAGTTTCAAATATCGACACTTAGAAACTTTTTCAGCAAAACGCAGGCAATGATGTCCTATGGAAGGAAATTCAAGTTTCTGGTAAGTACGGTTAGAATTACTTTTCAGGATCAGTACTGGGCTCAAAGATGCAGCACTGAAGTCTCTCCTGATAACAGGTCAGTAAATCAGAATTCGTAGTTCGGCTGATTTTAAAGAAGAATATTTGTAAGTTTCAAAACTCCACACTTAGAAGGATTTCCAAGTGAAACCAGTCAATGTTAGCCTGTGGAAGGAAATTCAAGTTACTGGTAAGTATGGTTAGAATTACTTTTCAGGATCAGTACTGGGCTCAAAGATGCAGCACTGAGATCTCTGCTGATAACAGGTGAGTAAATCGGAATTCGTAGTTCGGCTGATTTTAGAGGAATATTTGTAAGTTTCAAAACTCCACACTTAGAAACTTTATCAGCAAAAAGCAGGCAATGATATCCTATGGAAGGAAATTTAAGTTACTGGTAAATACTGTTAGAATTACTTTTCAGGATCAGTACTGGGCTCAAAGATGCAGCACTGAGGTCTCTCCTGATAACAGGTGAGTAAATCGGAATTCGTAGTTCGGCTTATTTTAGAGGAATATTTGTAAATTTCAAAACACCACATTTAGAAGATTTTCCAAGTGAAACCAGTCAATCTTAGCCTATGGAAGAAAATTCAAGTTACTGGTAAGTGTGGTTAGAATTACTTTTCATGATCAGTACTGGGCTCAAAGATACAGCATTGAGATCTCTCCTGATAACAGGTGAGTAAATCGGAATTCATAGTTCGGCTGATTTTAGATGAATATTAGTAAGTTTCAAATATCGACACTTAGAAACTTTTTCAGCAAAAATCAGGCAATGATATCCTATGGAAGGAAATTCAAGTTTCTGGTAAGTACGGTTAGAATTACTTTTTAGGATCAGTACTGTGCTCAAAGATACAGCACTGAGGTCTCTCCTGATAACTGGTGAGTAAATCGGAATTCATCGTTCAGCTGATTTTAGAGGAATATTTGTAAGTTTCAAAACTCCACACTTAGAAGAATTTCCAAGTGAAACCAGTCAATCTTAGCCTATGGAAGGAAATTCAAGTTATTGGTAAGTACGGTTAGAATTACTTTTCAGGATCAGTACTGGGCTTAAAGATGCAGCATTGTCTTCTGATAACAGGTGAGTAAATCGAATTCGTAGTTCGGCTGATTTTAGAGGAATATTTGTAAGTTTCAAAACTCCACACTTAGAAGAATTTCCAAGAGAAACCAGTCAATCTTAGCCTATGGAAGGAAATTCAAGTTACTGGTAAGTGTGGTTAGAATTACTTTTCATGTTCAGTACTGGGCTCAAAGATGCAGCATTGAGGTCTCTCCTGATAACAGGTGAGTAAATCAGAATTCATAGTTCGGCTGATTTTAGAGGAATAGTAGTAAGTTTCAAATATCGACACTTAGAAACTTTTTCAGCAAAAAGCAGGCAATGATATCCTATGGAGGGAAATTCAAGTTTCTGGTAAGTACGGTTAGAATTACTTTTCAGGATCAGTACTGGGCTTAAAGATGCAGCATTGTCTTCTGATAACAGGTGAGTAAATCGGAATTCGTAGTTCGGCTGATTTTAGAGGAATATTTGTAAGTTTCAAAACTCCACACTTAGAAGAATTTCCAAGTGAAACCAGTCAATCTTAGCCTATGGAAGGAAATTCAAGTTACTGGTAAGTGTGGTTAGAATTACTTTTCAGGATCAGTACTGGGCTCAAAGATGCAGCACTGAGGTCTCTCCTGATAACAGGTGAGTAAATCGGAATTCGTAGTTCGGCTGATTTTAGAGGAATATTTGTAAGTTTCAAAACTCCACACTTAGAAGAATTTCCAAGTGAAACCAGTCAATCTTAGCCTATGGAAGGAAATTCAAGTTATTGGTAAGTACAGTTAGAATTACTTTTCATGATAAGTACTGGGCTCAAAGCTGCAGCATTGAGGTCTCTCCTGATAACAGGTGAGTAAATCGGAATTCGGAGTTCGGCTGATTTTAGAGGAATATTAGTAAGTTTCAAATATCGACACTTAGAAACTTTTTCAGCAAAAAGCAGGCAATGATATCCTATGAAAGGAAATTTAAGTTACTGGTAAGTACTGTTAGAATTACTTTTCAGGATCAGTACTGGGCTCAAAGATGCAGCACTGAGGTCTCTCCTGATAACAGGTGAGTAAATCGGAATTTGTAGTTCGGCTGATTTTAGAGGAATATTTGTAAGTTTCAAAACTCCACATTTAGAAGATTTTCCAAGTGAAACCAGTCAATCTTAGCCTATGGAAGAAAATTCAAGTTACTGGTAAGTGTGGTTAGAATTACTTTTCATGATCAGTACTGGGCTCAAAGATGCAGCATTGAGGTCTCTCCTGATAACAGGTGAGTAAATCGGAATTCATAGTAAAGGCTGATTTTAGATGAATATTAGTAAGTTTCAAATATCGACACTTAGAAACTTTTTCAGCAAAAATCAGGCAATGATATCCTATGGAAGGAAATTCAAGTTTCTGGTAAATACGGTTAGAATTACTTTTTAGGATCAGTACTGGGCTCAAAGATACAGCACTGAGGTCTCTCCTGATAACAGGTGAGTAAATCGGAATTCATCGTTCAGCTGATTTTAGAGGAATATTTGTAAGTTTCAAAACTCCACACTTAGAAGAATTTCCAAGTGAAACCAGTCAATCTTAGCCTATGGAAGGAAATTCAAGTTATTGGTAAGTACAGTTAGAATTACTTTTCAGGATCAGTACTGGGCTCAAAGATGCAGCACTGAGGTCTCTCCAGATAACAGGTGAGTAAATTGGAATTCGTAGTTTGGCTGATTTTAGAGGAATATTTGTAAGTTTCAAAACTCCACACTTAGAAGAATTTCCAAGTGAAACCAGTCAATCTTAGCCTATGGAAGGAAATTCAAGTTATTGGTAAGTACGGTTAGAATTACTTTTCAGGATCAGTACTGGGCTCAAAGATGCAGCATTGTCTCCTGATAACAGGTGAGTAAATCGAATTCGTAGTTCGGCTGATTTTAGAGGAATATTTGTAAGTTTCAAAACTCCACACTTAGAAGAATTTCCAAGTGAAACCAGTTAATGTTAGCCTATGGAAGGAAATTCAAGTTACTGGTAAGTATGGTTAGAATTACTTTTCAAGATCAGTACTGGGCACAAAGATGCAGCACTGAGGTCTCTCATGATAACAGGTGAGTAAATCGGAATTCGTAGTTCGGCTGATTTTAGAGGAATATTTGTAAATTTCAAAACACCACATTTAGAAGATTTTCCAAGTGAAACCAGTCAATCTTAGCCTATGGAAGAAAATTCAAGTTACTGGTAAGTGTGGTTAGAATTACTTTTCCTGATCAGTACTGGGCTCAAAGATGCAGCATTGAGATCTCTCCTGATAACAGGTGAGTAAATCGGAATTCATAGTTCGGCTGATTTTAGAGGAATATTTGTAAGTTTCAAAACTCCACACTTAGAAGAATTTCCAAGTGAAACCAGTCAATCTTAGCCTATGGAAGGAAATTCAAGTTATTGGTAAGTATGGTTAGAATTACTTTTCAGGATCAGTACTGGGCTCAAAGATGCAGCACTGAGGTCTCTCCTGATAACAGGTGAGTAAATCGGAATTCGTAGTTCGGCTGATTTTAGAGGAATATTTGTAAGTTTCAAAACTCCACACTTAGAAGAATTTCCAAGTGAAACCAGTCAATCTTAGCCTATGGAAGGAAATTCAAGTTATTGGTAAGTACAGTTAGAATTACTTTTCATGATAAGTACTGGGCTCAAAGCTGCAGCATTGAGGTCTCTCCTGATAACAGGAGAGTAAATCGGAATTCGGAGTTCGGCTGATTTTAGAGGAATATTAGTACGTTTCAAATATCGACACTTAGATACTTTTTCAGCAAAAAGCAGGCAATGATATCCTATGAAAGGAAATTTAAGTTACTGGTAAGTACTGTTAGAATTACTTTTCAGGATCAGTACTGGGCTCAAAGATGCAGCACTGAGGTCTCTCCTGATAACAGGTGAGTAAATCGGAATTTGTAGTTCGGCTGATTTTAGAGGAATATTTGTAAGTTTCAAAACTCCACACTTAGAAGATTTTCCAAGTGAAACCAGTCAATCTTAGCCTATGGAGGGAAATTCAAGTTACTGGTAAGTGCGGTTAGAATTACTTTTCAGGATCAGTACTGGGCTCAAAGATGCAGCACTGAGATCTCTGCTGATAACATGTGAGTAAATCGGAATTCGTAGTTCGGCTGATTTTAGAGGAATATTTGTAAGTTTCTAAACTCCACACTTAGAAACTTTTTCAGCAAAACGCAGGCAATGATGTCCTATGGAAGGAAATTCAAGTTTCTGGTAAGTACGGTTAGAATTACTTTTCAGGATCAGTACTGGGCTCAAAGATGCAGCACTGAGGTCTCTCCTGATAACAGGTCAGTAAATCAGAATTCGTAGTTCGGCTGATTTTAAAGAGGAATATTTGTAAGTTTCAAAACTCCACACTTAGAAGGATTTCCAAGTGAAACCAGTCAATGTTAGCCTGTGGAAGGAAATTCAAGTTACTGGTAAGTATGGTTAGAATTACTTTTCAGGATCAGTACTGGGCTCAAAGATGCAGCACTGAGATCTCTGCTGATAACATGTGAGTAAATCGGAATTCGTAGTTCGGCTGATTTTAGAGGAATATTAGTAAGTTTCAAATATCGACACTTAGAAACTTTTTCAGCAAAAAGCAGGCAATGATATCCTATGAAAGGAAATTCAAGTTTCTGGTACGTATGGTTAGAATTACTTTTCAGGGTCAGTACTGGGCTCAAAGATGCAGCACTGAGGTCTCTCCTGATAACAGGTCAGTAAATCAGAATTTGTAGTTCGGCTGATTTTAAAGAGGAATATTTGTAAGTTTCAAAACTCAACACTTAGAAGGATTTCCAAGTGAAACCAGTCAATGTTAGCCTGTGGAAGGAAATTCAAGTTACTGGTAAGTATGGTTAGAATTACTTTTCAGGATCAGTACTGGGCTCAAAGATGCAGCACTGAGATCTCTGCTGATAACAGGTGAGTAAATCGGAATTCGTAGTTCGGCTGATTTTAGAGGAATATTTGTAAGTTTCAAAACTCCACACTTAGAAACTTTATCAGCAAAAAGCAGGCAATGATATCCTATGGAAGGAAATTTAAGTTACTGGTAAATACTGTTAGAATTACTTTTCAGGATCAGTACTGGGCTCAAAGATGCAGCACTGAGGTCTCTCCTGATAACAGGTGAGTAAATCGGAATTCGTAGTTTGGCTGATTTTAGAGGAATATTTGTAAATTTCAAAACACCACATTTAGAAGATTTTCCAAGTGAAACCAGTCAATCTTAGCCTATGGAAGAAAATTCAAGTTACTGGTAAGTGTGGTTAGAATTACTTTTCATGATCAGTACTGGGCTTAAAGATGCAGCATTGAGGTCTCTCCTGATAACAGGTGAGTAAATCGGAATTCATAGTAAAGGCTGATTTTAGATGAATATTAGTAAGTTTCAAATATCGACACTTAGAAACTTTTTCAGCAAAAATCAGGCAATGATATCCTATGGAAGGAAATTCAAGTTTCTGGTAAATACGGTTAGAATTACTTTTTAGGATCAGTACTGGGCTCAAAGATACAGCACTGAGGTCTCTCCTGATAACAGGTGAGTAAATCGGAATTCATCGTTCAGCTGATTTTAGAGGAATATTTGTAAGTTTCAAAACTCCACACTTAGAAGAATTTCCAAGTGAAACCAGTCAATCTTAGCCTATGGAAGGAAATTCAAGTTATTGGTAAGTACAGTTAGAATTACTTTTCAGGATCAGTACTGGGCTCAAAGATGCAGCACTGAGGTCTCTCCAGATAACAGGTGAGTAAATTGGAATTCGTAGTTTGGCTGATTTTAGAGGAATATTTGTAAGTTTCAAAACTCCACACTTAGAAGAATTTCCAAGTGAAACCAGTCAATCTTAGCCTATGGAAGGAAATTCAAGTTATTGGTAAGTACGGTTAGAATTACTTTTCAGGATCAGTACTGGGCTCAAAGATGCAGCATTGTCTCCTGATAACAGGTGAGTAAATCGAATTCGTAGTTCGGCTGATTTTAGAGGAATATTTGTAAGTTTCAAAACTCCACACTTAGAAGAATTTCCAAGAGAAACCAGTCAATCTTAGCCTATGGAAGGAAATTCAAGTTACTTGTAAGTGTGGTTAGAATTATTTTTCATGTTCAGTACTGGGCTCAAAGATGCAGCATTGAGGTCTCTCCTGATAACAGGTGAGTAAATCAGAATTCATAGTTCGGCTGATTTTAGAGGAATATTAGTAAGTTTCAAATATCGACACTTAGAAACTTTTTCAGCAAAAAGCAGGCAATGATATCCTATGGAGGGAAATTCAAGTTTCTGGTAAGTACAGTTAAAATTACTTTTCAGGATCAGTACTGGGCTCAAAGATGCAGCAACTGAGGTCTCTCCAGATAACAGGTGAGTAAATCGGAATTCGTAGTTCTGCTGATTTTAGTGGAATATTTGTAAGTTTCAAAACTCCACACTTAGAAGAATTTCCAAGTGAAACCAGTTAATGTTAGCCTATGGAAGGAAATTCAAGTTACTGGTAAGTATGGTTAGAATTACTTTTCAAGATCAGTACTGGGCACAAAGATGCAGCACTGAGGTCTCTCATGATAACAGGTGAGTAAATCGGAATTCGTAGTTCGGCTGATTTTAGAGGAATATTTGTAAGTTTCAAAACTCCACACTTAGAAGAATTTCCAAGTGAAAGCAGTCAATCTTAGCCTATGGAAGGAAATTCAAGTTACTGGTAAGTGCGGTTAGAATTACTTTTCAGGATCAGTACTGGGCTCAAAGATGTAGCATTGAGGTCTCTTCTGATAACAGGTGAGTAAATCGGAATTCGTAGTTTGGCTGATTTTAGAGGAATATTAGTAAGTTTCAAATATCGACACTTAGAAACTTTTTCAGCAAAACGCAGGCAATGATGTCCTATGGAAGGAAATTCAAGTTTCTGGTAAGTACGGTTAGAATTACTTTTCAGGATCAGTACTGGGCTCAAAGATGCAGCACTGAAGTCTCTCCTGATAACAGGTCAGTAAATCAGAATTCGTAGTTCGGCTGATTTTAAAGAAGAATATTTGTAAGTTTCAAAACTCCACACTTAGAAGGATTTCCAAGTGAAACCAGTCAATGTTAGCCTGTGGAAGGAAATTCAAGTTACTGGTAAGTATGGTTAGAATTACTTTTCAGGATCAGTACTGGGCTCAAAGATGCAGCACTGAGTTCTCTGCTGATAACAGGTGAGTAAATCGGAATTCGTAGTTCGGCTGATTTTAGAGGAATATTTGTAAGTTTCAAAACTCCACACTTAGAAACTTTATCAGCAAAAAGCAGGCAATGATATCCTATGGAAGGAAATTTAAGTTACTGGTAAATACTGTTAGAATTACTTTTCAGGATCAGTACTGGGCTCAAAGATGCAGCACTGAGGTCTCTCCTGATAACAGGTGAGTAAATCGGAATTCGTAGTTCGGCTGATTTTAGAGGAATATTTGTAAATTTCAAAACACCACATTTAGAAGATTTTCCAAGTGAAACCAGTCAATCTTAGCCTATGGAAGAAAATTCAAGTTACTGGTAAGTGTGGTTAGAATTACTTTTCATGATCAGTACTGGGCTCAAAGATACAGCATTGAGATCTCTCCTGATAACAGGTGAGTAAATCGGAATTCATAGTTCGGCTGATTTTAGATGAATATTAGTAAGTTTCAAATATCGACACTTAGAAACTTTTTCAGCAAAAATCAGGCAATGATATCCTATGGAAGGAAATTCAAGTTTCTGGTAAGTACAGTTAGAATTACTTTTTAGGATCAGTACTGTGCTCAAAGATACAGCACTGAGGTCTCTCCTGATAACAGGTGAGTAAATCGGAATTCATCGTTCAGCTGATTTTAGAGGAATATTTGTAAGTTTCAAAACTCCACACTTAGAAGAATTTCCAAGTGAAACCAGTCAATCTTAGCCTATGGAAGGAAATTCAAGTTATTGGTATGTACAGTTAGAATTACTTTTCAGGATCAGTACTGGGCTCAAAGATGCAGCACTGAGGTCTCTCCAGATAACAGGTGAGTAAATTGGAATTCGTAGTTCGGCTGATTTTAGAGGAATATTTGTAAGTTTCAAAACTCCACACTTAGAAGAATTTCCAAGTGAAACCAGTCAATCTTAGCCTATGGAAGGAAATTCAAGTTATTGGTAAGTACGGTTAGAATTACTTTTCAGGATCAGTACTGGGCTCAAAGATGCAGCATTGTCTTCTGATAACAGGTGAGTAAATCGAATTCGTAGTTCGGCTGATTTTAGAGGAATATTTGTAAGTTTCAAAACTCCACACTTAGAAGAATTTCCAAGAGAAACCAGTCAATCTTAGCCTATGGAAGGAAATTCAAGTTACTGGTAAGTGTGGTTAGAATTACTTTTCATGTTCAGTACTGGGCTCAAAGATGCAGCATTGAGGTCTCTCCTGATAACAGGTGAGTAAATCAGAATTCATAGTTCGGCTGATTTTAGAGGAATAGTAGTAAGTTTCAAATATCGACACTTAGAAACTTTTTCAGCAAAAAGCAGGCAATGATATCCTATTGAGGGAAATTCAAGTTTCTGGTAAGTACGGTTAGAATTACTTTTCAGGATCAGTACTGGGCTCAAAGATGCAGCAACTGAGGTCTCTCCAGATAACAGGTGAGTAAATCGGAATTCGTAGTTCGGCTGATTTTAGAGGAATATTTGTAAGTTTCAAAACTCCACACTTAGAAGAATTTCCAAGTGAAACCAGTCAATCTTAGCCTATGGAAGGAAATTCAAGTTACTGGTAAGTGTGGTTAGAATTACTTTTCAGGATCAGTACTGGGCTCAAAGATGCAGCACTGAGGTCTCTCCTGATAACAGGTGAGTAAATCGGAATTCGTAGTTCGGCTGATTTTAGAGGAATATTTGTAAGTTTCAAAACTCCACACTTAGAAGAATTTCCAAGTGAAACCAGTCAATCTTAGCCTATGGAAGGAAATTCAAGTTATTGGTAAGTACAGTTAGAATTACTTTTCATGATAAGTACTGGGCTCAAAGCTGCAGCATTGAGGTCTCTCCTGATAACAGGTGAGTAAATCGGAATTCGGAGTTCGGCTGATTTTAGAGGAATATTAGTAAGTTTCAAATATCGACACTTAGAAACTTTTTCAGCAAAAAGCAGGCAATGATATCCTATGAAAGGAAATTTAAGTTACTGGTAAGTACTGTTAGAATTACTTTTCAGGATCAGTACTGGGCTCAAAGATGCAGCACTGAGGTCTCTCCTGATAACAGGTGAGTAAATCGGAATTTGTAGTTCGGCTGATTTTAGAGGAATATTTGTAAGTTTCAAAACTCCACATTTAGAAGATTTTCCAAGTGAAACCAGTCAATCTTAGCCTATGGAAGAAAATTCAAGGTACTGGTAAGTGTGGTTAGAATTACTTTTCATGATCAGTACTGGGCTCAAAGATGCAGCATTGAGGTCTCTCCTGATAACAGGTGAGTAAATCGGAATTCATAGTAAAGGCTGATTTTAGATGAATATTAGTAAGTTTCAAATATCGACACTTAGAAACTTTTTCAGCAAAAATCAGGCAATGATATCCTATGGAAGGAAATTCAAGTTTCTGGTAAATACGGTTAGAATTACTTTTTAGGATCAGTACTGGGCTCAAAGATACAGCACTGAGGTCTCTCCTGATAACAGGTGAGTAAATCGGAATTCATCGTTCAGCTGATTTTAGAGGAATATTTGTAAGTTTCAAAACTCCACACTTAGAAGAATTTCCAAGTGAAACCAGTCAATCTTAGCCTATGGAAGGAAATTCAAGTTATTGGTAAGTACAGTTAGAATTACTTTTCAGGATCAGTACTGGGCTCAAAGATGCAGCACTGAGGTCTCTCCAGATAACAGGTGAGTAAATTGGAATTCGTAGTTTGGCTGATTTTAGAGGAATATTTGTAAGTTTCAAAACTCCACACTTAGAAGAATTTCCAAGTGAAACCAGTCAATCTTAGCCTATGGAAGGAAATTCAAGTTATTGGTAAGTACGGTTAGAATTACTTTTCAGGATCAGTACTGGGCTCAAAGATGCAGCATTGTCTCCTGATAACAGGTGAGTAAATCGAATTCGTAGTTCGGCTGATTTTAGAGGAATATTTGTAAGTTTCAAAACTCCACACTTAGAAGAATTTCCAAGTGAAACCAGTTAATGTTAGCCTATGGAAGGAAATTCAAGTTACTGGTAAGTATGGTTAGAATTACTTTTCAAGATCAGTACTGGGCACAAAGATGCAGCACTGAGGTCTCTCATGATAACAGGTGAGTAAATCGGAATTCGTAGTTCGGCTGATTTTAGAGGAATATTTGTAAATTTCAAAACACCACATTTAGAAGATTTTCCAAGTGAAACCAGTCAATCTTAGCCTATGGAAGAAAATTCAAGTTACTGGTAAGTGTGGTTAGAATTACTTTTCCTGATCAGTACTGGGCTCAAAGATGCAGCATTGAGATCTCTCCTGATAACAGGTGAGTAAATCGGAATTCATAGTTCGGCTGATTTTAGATTAATATTAGTAAGTTTCAAATATCGACACTTAGAAACTTTTTCAGCAAAAATCAGGCAATGATATCCTATGGAAGGAAATTCAAGTTTCTGGTAAGTACGGTTAGAATTACTTTTTAGGATCAGTACTGGGCTCAAAGATACAGCACTGAGGTCTCTCCTGATAACAGGTGAGTAAATCGGAATTCATCGTTCAGCTGATTTTAGAGGAATATTTGTAAGTTTCAAAACTCCACACTTAGAAGAATTTCCAAGTGAAACCAGTCAATCTTAGCCTATGGAAGGAAATTAAAGTTATTGGTAAGTACAGTTAGAATTACTTTTCAGGATCAGTACTGGGCTCAAAGATGCAGCACTGAGGTCTCTCCAGATAACAGGTGAGTAAATTGGAATTCGTAGTTCGGCTGATTTTAGAGGAATATTTGTAAGTTTCAAAACTCCACACTTAGAAGAATTTCCAAGTGAAACCAGTCAATCTTAGCCTATGGAAGGAAATTCAAGTTATTGGTAAGTACGGTTAGAATTACTTTTCAGGATCAGTACTGGGCTCAAAGATGCAGCATTGTCTTCTGATAACAGGTGAGTAAATCGAATTCGTAGTTCGGCTGATTTTAGAGGAATATTTGTAAGTTTCAAAACTCCACACTTAGAAGAATTTCCAAGAGAAACCAGTCAATCTTAGCCTATGGAAGGAAATTCAAGTTACTGGTAAGTGTGGTTAGAATTACTTTTCATGTTCAGTACTGGGCTCAAAGATGCAGCATTGAGGTCTCTCCTGATAACAGGTGAGTAAATCAGAATTCATAGTTCGGCTGATTTTAGAGGAATATTAGTAAGTTTCAAATATCGACACTTAGAAACTTTTTCAGCAAAAAGCAGGCAATGATATCCAATGGAGGGAAATTCAAGTTTCTGGTAAGTACGGTTAGAATTACTTTTCAGGATCAGTACTGGGCTCAAAGATGCAGCAACTGAGGTCTCTCCAGATAACAGGTGAGTAAATCGGAATTCGTAGTTCTGCTGATTTTAGTGGAATATTTGTAAGTTTCAAAACTCCACACTTAGAAGAATTTCCAAGTGAAACCAGTTAATGTTAGCCTATGGAAGGAAATTCAAGTTACTGGTAAGTATGGTTAGAATTACTTTTCAAGATCAGTACTGGGCACAAAGATGCAGCACTGAGGTATCTCATGATAACAGGTGAGTAAATCGGAATTCGTAGTTCGGCTGATTTTAGAGGAATATTTGTAAGTTTCAAAACTCCACACTTAGAAGAATTTCCAAGTGAAACCAGTCAATCTTAGCCTATGGAAGGAAATTCAAGTTACTGGTAAGTGTGGTTAGAATTACTTTTCAGGATCAGTACTGGGCTCAAAGATGTAGCATTGAGGTCTCTCCTGATAACAGGTGAGTAAATCGGAATTCGTAGTTTGGCTGATTTTAGAGGAATATTAGTAAGTTTCAAATATCGACACTTAGAAACTTTTTCAGCAAAAAGCAGGCAATGATATCCTATGAAAGGAAATTCAAGTTTCTGGTAAGTGTGGTTAGAATTACTTTTCAGGATCAGTACTGGGCTCAAAGATGCAGCACTGAGGTCTCTCCTGATAACAGGTGAGTAAATCGGAATTCGTAGTTCGGCTGATTTTAGAGGAATATTTGTAAGTTTCAAAACTCCACACTTAGAAGAATTTCCAAGTGAAACCAGTCAATCTTAGCCTATGGAAGAAAATTCAAGTTACTGGTAAGTGTGGTTAGAATTACTTTTCATGATCAGTACTGGGCTCAAAGATGCAGCATTGAGGTCTCTCCTGATAACAGGTGAGTAAATCGGAATTCATAGTAAAGGCTGATTTTAGATGAATATTAGTAAGTTTCAAATATCGACACTTAGAAACTTTTTCAGCAAAAATCAGGCAATGATATCCTATGGAAGGAAATTCAAGTTTCTGGTAAATACGGTTAGAATTACTTTTTAGGATCAGTACTGGGCTCAAAGATACAGCACTGAGGTCTCTCCTGATCTCAGGTGAGTAAATCGGAATTCATCGTTCAGCTGATTTTAGAGGAATATTTGTAAGTTTCAAAACTCCACACTTAGAAGAATTTCCAAGTGAAACCAGTCAATCTTAGCCTATGGAAGGAAATTCAAGTTATTGGTAAGTACAGTTAGAATTACTTTTCAGGATCAGTACTGGGCTCAAAGATGCAGCACTGAGGTCTCTCCAGATAACAGGTGAGTAAATTGGAATTCGTGGTTTGGCTGATTTTAGAGGAATATTTGTAAGTTTCAAAACTCCACACTTAGAAGAATTTCCAAGTGAAACCAGTCAATCTTAGCCTATGGAAGGAAATTCAAGTTATTGGTAAGTACGGTTAGAATTACATTTCAGGATTAGTACTGGGCTCAAAGATGCAGCATTGTCTCCTGATAACAGGTGAGTAAATCGAATTCGTAGTTCGGCTGATTTTAGAGGAATATTTGTAAGTTTCAAAACTCCACACTTAGAAGAATTTCCAAGAGAAACCAGTCAATGATATCCTATGGAAGGAAATTCAAGTTACTGGTAAGTGTGGTTAGAATTATTTTTCATGTTCAGTACTGGGCTCAAAGATGCAGCATTGAGGTCTCTCCTGATAACAGGTGAGTAAATCAGAATTCATAGTTCGGCTGATTTTAGAGGAATATTAGTAAGGTTCAAATATCGACACTTAGAAACTTTTTCAGCAAAAAGCAGGCAATGATATCCTATGGAGGGAAATTCAAGTTTCTGGTAAGTACGGTTAGAATTACTTTTCAGGATCAGTACTGGGCTCAAAGATGCAGCAACTGAGGTCTCTCCAGATAACAGGTGAGTAAATCGGAATTCGTAGTTCTGCTGATTTTAGTGGAATATTTGTAAGTTTCAAAACTCCACACTTAGAAGAATTTCCAAGTGAAACCAGTTAATGTTAGCCTATGGAAGGAAATTCAAGTTACTGGTAAGTATGGTTAGAATTACTTTTCAAGATCAGTACTGGGCACAAAGATGCAGCACTGAGGTCTCTCATGATAACAGGTGAGTAAATCGGAATTCGTAGTTGGGCTGATTTTAGAGGAATATTTGTAAGTTTCAAAACTCCACACTTAGAAGAATTTCCAAGTGAAACCAGTCAATCTTAGCCTATGGAAGGAAATTCAAGTTACTGGTAAGTGCGGTTAGAATTACTTTTCAGGATCAGTACTGGGCTCAAAGATGTAGCATTGAGGTCTCTCCTGATAACAGGTGAGTAAATCGGAATTCATAGTTTGGCTGATTTTAGAGGAATATTAGTAAGTTTCAAATATCGACACTTAGAAACTTTTTCAGCAAAACGCAGGCAATGATGTCCTATGGAAGGAAATTCAAGTTTCTGGTAAGTACGGTTAGAATTACTTTTCAGGATCAGTACTGGGCTCAAAGATGCAGCACTGAGGTCTCTCCTGATAACAGGTGAGTAAATCGGAATTCGTAGTTCGGCTGATTTTAGAGGAATATTTGTAAGTTTCAAAACTCCACACTTAGAAGAATTTCCAAGTGAAACCAGTCAATCTTAGCCTATGGAAGAAAATTCAAGTTACTGGTAAGTGTGGTTAGAATTACTTTTCATGATCAGTACTGGGCTCAAAGATGCAGCATTGAGGTCTCTCCTGATAACAGGTGAGTAAATCGGAATTCATAGTAAAGGCTGATTTTAGATGAATATTAGTAAGTTTCAAATATCGACACTTAGAAACTTTTTCAGCAAAAATCAGGCAATGATATCCTATGGAAGGAAATTCAAGTTTCTGGTAAATACGGTTAGAATTACTTTTTAGGATCAGTACTGGGCTCAAAGATACAGCACTGAGGTCTCTCCTGATAACAGGTGAGTAAATCGGAATTCATCGTTCAGCTGATTTTAGAGGAATATTTGTAAGTTTCAAAACTCCACACTTAGAAGAATTTCCAAGTGAAACCAGTCAATCTTAGCCTATGGAAGGAAATTCAAGTTATTGGTAAGTACAGTTAGAATTACTTTTCAGGATCAGTACTGGGCTCAAAGATGCAGCACTGAGGTCTCTCCAGATAACAGGTGAGTAAATTGGAATTCGTAGTTTGGCTGATTTTAGAGGAATATTTGTAAGTTTCAAAACTCCACACTTAGAAGAATTTCCAAGTGAAACCAGTCAATCTTAGCCTATGGAAGGAAATTCAAGTTATTGGTAAGTACGGTTAGAATTACTTTTCAGGATCAGTACTGGGCTCAAAGATGCAGCTTTGTCTCCTGATAACAGGTGAGTAAATCGAATTCGTAGTTCGGCTGATTTTAGAGGAATATTTGTAAGTTTCAAAACTCCACACTTAGAATAATTTCCAAGAGAAACCAGTCAATCTTAGCCTATGGAAGGACATTCAAGTTACTGGTAAGTGTGGTTAGAATTATTTTTCATGTTCAGTACTGGGCTCAAAGATGCAGCATTGAGGTCTCTCCTGATAACAGGTGAGTAAATCAGAATTCATAGTTCGGCTGATTTTAGAGGAATATTAGTAAGGTTCAAATATCGACACTTAGAAACTTTTTCAGCAAAAAGCAGGCAATGATATCCTATGGAGGGAAATTCAAGTTTCTGGTAAGTACGGTTAGAATTACTTTTCAGGATCAGTACTGGGCTCAAAGATGCAGCAACTGAGGTCTCTCCAGATAACAGGTGAGTAAATCGGAATTCGTAGTTCTGCTGATTTTAGTGGAATATTTGTAAGTTTCAAAACTCCACACTTAGAAGAATTTCCAAGTGAAACCAGTTAATGTTAGCCTATGGAAGGAAATTCAAGTTACTGGTAAGTATGGTTAGAATTACTTTTCAAGATCAGTACTGGGCACAAAGATGCAGCACTGAGGTCTCTCATGATAACAGGTGAGTAAATCGGAATTCGTAGTTGGGCTGATTTTAGAGGAATATTTGTAAGTTTCAAAACTCCACACTTAGAAGAATTTCCAAGTGAAACCAGTCAATCTTAGCCTATGGAAGGAAATTCAAGTTACTGGTAAGTGCGGTTAGAATTACTTTTCAGGATCAGTACTGGGCTCAAAGATGTAGCATTGAGGTCTCTCCTGATAACAGGTGAGTAAATCGGAATTCGTAGTTTGGCTGATTTTAGAGGAATATTAGTAAGTTTCAAATATCGACACTTAGAAACTTTTTCAGCAAAACGCAGGCAATGATGTCCTATGGAAGGAAATTCAAGTTTCTGGTAAGTACGGTTAGAATTACTTTTCAGGATCAGTACTGGGCTCAAAGATGCAGCACTGAGGTCTCTCCTGATAACAGGTCAGTAAATCAGAATTCGTAGTTCGGCTGATTTTAAAGAAGAATATTTGTAAG
This sequence comes from Triturus cristatus, assembly GCF_964204655.1. Taxonomy (NCBI): domain Eukaryota; kingdom Metazoa; phylum Chordata; class Amphibia; order Caudata; family Salamandridae; genus Triturus; species Triturus cristatus. The sequence continues at coordinate 3,450,708 of NW_028187322.1, forward strand.
TTTCAAAACTCCACACTTAGAAGGATTTCCAAGTGAAACCAGTCAATGTTAGCCTGTGGAAGGAAATTCAAGTTACTGGTAAGTATGGTTAGAATTACTTTTCAGGATCAGTACTGGGCTCAAAGATGCAGCACTGAGATCTCTGCTGATAACAGGTGAGTAAATCGGAATTCGTAGTTCGGCTGATTTTAGAGGAATATTTGTAAGTTTCAAAACTCCACACTTAGAAACTTTATCAGCAAAAAGCAGGCAATGATATCCTATGGAAAGAAATGTAAGTTACTGGTAAATACTGTTAGAATTACTTTTCAGGATCAGTACTGGGCTCAAAGATGCAGCACTGAGGTCTCTCCTGATAACAGGTGAGTAAATCGGAATTTGTAGTTCGGCTGATTTTAGAGGAATATTTGTAAATTTCAAAACACCACATTTAGAAGATTTTCCAAGTGAAACCAGTCAATCTTAGCCTATGGAAGAAAATTCAAGTTACTGGTAAGTGTGGTTAGAATTACTTTTCATGATCAGTACTGGGCTCAAAGATGCAGCATTGAGATCTCTCCTGATAACAGGTGAGTAAATCGGAATTTATAGTTCGGCTGATTTTAGATGAATATTAGTAAGTTTCAAATATCGACACTTAGAAACTTTTTCAGCAAAAATCAGGCAATGATATCCTATGGAAGGAAATTCAAGTTTCTGGTAAGTACGGTTAGAATTACTTTTTAGGATCAGTACTGTGCTCAAAGATACAGCACTGAGGTCTCTCCTGATAACAGGTGAGTAAATCGGAATTCATCGTTCAGCTGATTTTAGAGGAATATTTGTAAGTTTCAAAACTCCACACTTAGAAGAATTTCCAAGTGAAACCAGTCAATCTTAGCCTATGGAAGGAAATTCAAGTTATTGGTAAGTACAGTTAGAATTACTTTTCAGGATCAGTACTGGGCTCAAAGATGCAGCACTGAGGTCTCTCCAGATAACAGGTGAGTAAATTGGAATTCGTAGTTCGGCTGATTTTAGAGGAATATTTGTAAGTTTCAAAACTCCACACTTAGAAGAATTTCCAAGTGAAACCAGTCAATCTTAGCCTATGGAAGGAAATTCAAGTTATTGGTAAGTACGGTTAGAATTACTTTTCAGGATCAGTACTGGGCTCAAAGATGCAGCACTGAGATCTCTACTGATAACAGGTGAGTAAATCGGAATTCGTAGTTCGGCTGATTTTAGAGGAATATTTGTAAGTTTCAAAACTCCACACTTAGAAACTTTATCAGCAAAAAGCAGGCAATGATATCCTATGGAAGGAAATTTAAGTTACTGGTAAATACTGTTAAAATTACTTTTCAGGATCAGTACTGGGCTCAAAGATGCAGCACTGAGGTCTCTCCTGATAACAGGTGAGTAAATCGGAATTCGTAGTTCGGCTGATTTTAGAGGAATATTTGTAAATTTCAAAACACCACATTTAGAAGATTTTCCAAGTGAAACCAGTCAATCTTAGCCTATGGAAGAAAATTCAAGTTACTGGTAAGTGTGGTTAGAATTACTTTTCATGATCAGTACTGGGCTCAAAGATGCAGCATTGAGATCTCTCCTGATAACAGGTGAGTAAATCAGAATTTATAGTTCGGCTGATTTTAGAGGAATATTAGTAAGTTTCAAATATCGACACTTAGAAACTTTTTCAGCAAAAAGCAGGCAATGATATCCTATGGAGGGAAATTCAAGTTTCTGGTAAGTACGGTTAGAATTACTTTTCAGGATCAGTACTGGGCTCAAAGATGCAGCAACTGAGGTCTCTCCAGATAACAGGTGAGTAAATCGGAATTCGTAGTTCTGCTGATTTTAGTGGAATATTTGTAAGTTTCAAAACTCCACACTTAGAAAAATTTCCAAGTGAAACCAGTTAATGTTAGCCTATGGAAGGAAATTCAAGTTACTGGTAAGTATGGTTAGAATTACTTTTCAAGATCAGTACTGGGCACAAAGATGCAGCACTGAGGTCTCTCATGATAACAGGTGAGTAAATCGGAATTCGTAGTTCGGCTGATTTTAGAGGAATATTTGTAAGTTTCAAAACTCCACACTTAGAAGAATTTCCAAGTGAAACCAGTCAATCTTAGCCTATGGAAGGAAATTCAAGTTACTGGTAAGTGCGGTTAGAATTACTTTTCAGGATCAGTACTGGGCTCAAAGATGTAGCATTGAGGTCTCTCCTGATAACAGGTGAGTAAATCGGAATTCGTAGTTTGGCTGATTTTAGAGGAATATTAGTAAGTTTCAAATATCGACACTTAGAAACTTTTTCAGCAAAAAGCAGGCAATGATATCCTATGAAAGGAAATTCAAGTTTCTGGTAAGTGTGGTTAGAATTACTTTTCAGGATCAGTACTGGGCTCAAAGATGCAGCACTGAGGTCTCTCCTGATAACAGGTGAGTAAATCGGAATTCGTAGTTCGGCTGATTTTAGAGGAATATTTGTAAGTTTCAAAACTCCACACTTAGAAGAATTTCCAAGTGAAACCAGTCAATCTTAGCCTATGGAAGGAAATTCAAGTTATTGGTAAGTACAGTTAGAATTACTTTTCATGATAAGTACTGGGCTCAAAGCTGCAGCATTGAGGTCTCTCCTGATAACAGGTGAGTAAATCGGAATTCGGAGTTCGGCTGATTTTAGAGGAATATTAGTAAGTTTCAAATATCGACACTTAGAAACTTTTTCAGCAAAAAGCAGGCAATGATATCATATGAAAGGAAATTTAAGTTACTGGTAAGTACTGTTAGAATTACTTTTCAGGATCAGTACTGGGCTCAAAGATGCAGCACTGAGGTCTCTCCTGATAACAGGTGAGTAAATCGGAATTCGTAGTTCGGCTGATTTTAGAGGAATATTTGTAAGTTTCAAAACTCCACACTTAGAAACTTTATCAGCAAAAAGCAGGCAATGATATCCTATGGAAGGAAATTTAAGTTACTGGTAAATACTGTTAGAATTACTTTTCAGGATCAGTACTGGGCTCAAAGATGCAGCACTGAGGTCTCTCCTGATAACAGGTGAGTAAATCGGAATTCGTAGTTCGGCTGATTTTAGAGGAATATTTGTAAATTTCAAAACACCACATTTAGAAGATTTTCCAAGTGAAACCAGTCAATCTTAGCCTATGGAAGAAAATTCAAGTTACTGGTAAGTGTGGTTAGAATTACTTTTCATGATCAGTACTGGGCTCAAAGATGCAGCATTGAGGTCTCTCCTGATAACAGGTGAGTAAATCGGAATTCATAGTAAAGGCTGATTTTAGATGAATATTAGTAAGTTTCAAATATCGACACTTAGAAACTTTTTCAGCAAAAATCAGGCAATGATATCCTATGGAAGGAAATTCAAGTTTCTGGTACGTACGGTTAGAATTACTTTTTAGGATCAGTACTGGGCTCAAAGATACAGCACTGAGGTCTCTCCTGATAACAGGTGAGTAAATCGGAATTCATCGTTCAGCTGATTTTAGAGGAATATTTGTAAGTTTCAAAACTCCACACTTAGAAGAATTTCCAAGTGAAACCAGTCAATCTTAGCCTATGGAAGGAAATTCAAGTTATTGGTAAGTACGGTTAGAATTACTTTTCAGGATCAGTACTGGGCTCAAAGATGCAGCATTATCTCCTGATAACAGGTGAGTAAATCGAATTCGTAGTTCGGCTGATTTTAGAGGAATATTTGTAAGTTTCAAAACTCCACACTTAGAAGAATTTCCAAGAGAAACCAGTCAATCTTAGCCTATGGAAGGAAATTCAAGTTACTGGTAAGTGTGGTTAGAATTATTTTTCATGTTCAGTACTGGGCTCAAAGATGCAGCATTGAGGTCTCTCCTGATAACAGGTGAGTAAATCGGAATTTGTAGTTCGGCTGATTTTAGAGGAATATTTGTAAGTTTCAAAACTCCACACTTAGAAGAATTTCCAAGTGAAACCAGTCAATCTTAGCCTATGGAAGGAAATTCAAGTTATTGGTAAGTACAGTTAGAATTACTTTTCAGGATCAGTACTGGGCTCAAAGATGCAGCACTGAGGTCTCTCCAGATAAAAGGTGAGTAAATTGGAATTCGTAGTTCGGCTGATTTTAGAGGAATATTTGTAAGTTTCAAAACTCCACACTTAGAAGAATTTTATTGATAAAATGATATCCTATGAAAGGAAATTCAAGTTTCTGGTAAGTATGGTTAGAATTACTTTTCAGGATCAGTACTGGGCTCAAAGATGCAGCACTGAGGTCTCTCCTGATAACAGGTGAGTAAATCGGAATTCGTAGTTTGGCTGATTTTAGAGGAATATTTGTAAGTTTCAAAACTCCAAACTTAGAAGAATTTCCAAGTGAAACCAGTCAATCTTAGCCTATGGAAGGAAATTCAAGTTATTGGTAAGTACAGTTAGAATTACTTTTCATGATAAGTATTGGGCTCAAAGATGCAGCATTGAGGTCTCTCTGATAACTGGTGAGTAAATCGGAATTCGGTGTTCGGCTGATTTTAGAGGAATATTAGTAAGTTTCAAATATCGACACTTAGAAACTTTTTCAGCAAAAAGCAGGCAATGATATCCTATGAAAGGAAATTTAAGTTACTGGTAAGTACTGTTAGAATTACTTTTCAGGATCAGTACTGGGCTCAAAGATGCAGCACTGAGGTCTCTCCTGATAACAGGTGAGTAAATCGGAATTCGTAGTTCGGCTGATTTTAAAGAGGAATATTTGTAAGTTTCAAAACTCCACACTTAGAAGGATTTCCAAGTGAAACCAGTCAATGTTAGCCTGTGGAAGGAAATTCAAGTTACTGGTAAGTATGGTTAGAATTACTTTTCAGGATCAGTACTGGGCTCAAAGATGCAGCACTGAGATCTCTGCTGATAACAGGTGAGTAAATCGGAATTCGTAGTTCGGCTGATTTTAGAGGAATATTTGTAAGTTTCAAAACTCCAAACTTAGAAACTTTATCAGCAAAAAGCAGGCAATGATATCCTATGGAAGGAAATTTAAGTTACTGGTAAATACTGTTAGAATTACTTTTCAGGATCAGTACTGGGCTCAAAGATGCAGCACTGAGGTCTCTCCTGATAACAGGTGAGTAAATCGGAATTCGTAGTTCGGCTGATTTTAGAGGAATATTTGTAAATTTCAAAACACCACATTTAGAAGATTTTCCAAGTGAAACCAGTCAATCTTAGCCTATGGAAGAAAATTCAAGTTACTGGTAAGTGTGGTTAGAATTACTTTTCATGATCAGTACTGGGCTCAAAGATGCAGCATTGAGGTCTCTCCTGATAACAGGTGAGTAAATCGGAATTCATAGTTCGGCTGATTTTAGAGGAATATTTGTAAGTTTCAAAACTCCACACTTAGAAGAATTTCCAAGAGAAACCAGTCAATCTTAGCCTATGGAAGGAAATTCAAGTTACTGGTAAGTGTGGTTAGAATTACTTTTCATGTTCAGTACTGGGCTCAAAAATGCAGCATTGAGGTCTCTCCTGATAACAGGTGAGTAAATCAGAATTCATAGTTCGGCTGATTTTAGAGGAATATTAGTAAGTTTCAAATATCGACACTTAGAAACTTTTTCAGCAAAAAGCAGGCAATGATATCCTATGGAGGGAAATTCAAGTTTCTGGTAAGTACGGTTAGAATTACTTTTCAGGATCAGTACTGGGCTCAAAGATGCAGCAACTGAGGTCTCTCCAGATAACAGGTGAGTAAATCGGAATTCGTAGTTCTGCTGATTTTAGTGGAATATTTGTAAGTTTCAAAACTCCACACTTAGAAGAATTTCCAAGTGAAACCAGTTAATGTTAGCCTATGGAAGGAAATTCAAGTTACTGGTAAGTATGGTTAGAATTACTTTTCAAGATCAGTACTGGGCACAAAGATGCAGCACTGAGGTCTCTCATGATAACAGGTGAGTAAATCGGAATTCGTAGTTCGGCTGATTTTAGAGGAATATTTGTAAGTTTCAAAACTCCACACTTAGAAGAATTTCCAAGTGAAACCAGTCAATCTTAGCCTATGGAAGGAAATTCAAGTTACTGGTAAGTGCGGTTAGAATTACTTTTCAGGATCAGTACTGGGCTCAAAGATTTAGCATTGAGGTCTCTCCTGATAACAGGTGAGTAAATCGGAATTCGTAGTTTGGCTGATTTTAGAGGAATATTAGTAAGTTTCAAATATCGACACTTAGAAACTTTTTCAGCAAAACGCAGGCAATGATGTCCTATGGAAGGAAATTCAAGTTTCTGGTAAGTACGGTTAGAATTACTTTTCAGGATCAGTACTGGGCTCAAAGATGCAGCACTGAGGTCTCTCCTGATAACAGGTCAGTAAATCAGAATTCGTAGTTCGGCTGATTTTAAAGAAGAATATTTGTAAGTTTCAAAACTCCACACTTAGAAGGATTTCCAAGTGAAACCAGTCAATGTTAGCCTGTGGAAGGAAATTCAAGTTACTGGTAAGTATGGTTAGAATTACTTTTCAGGATCAGTACTGGGCTCAAAGATGCAGCACTGAGATCTCTGCTGATAACAGGTGAGTAAATCGGAATTCGTAGTTCGGCTGATTTTAGAGGAATATTTGTAGGTTTCAAAACTCCACACTTAGAAACTTTATCAGCAAAAAGCAGGCAATGATATCCTATGGAAGGAAATTTAAGTTACTGGTAAATACTGTTAGAATTACTTTTCAGGATCAGTACTGGGCTCAAAGATGCAGCACTGAGGTCTCTCCTGATAACAGGTCAGTAAATCAGAATTCGTAGTTCGGCTGATTTTAGAGGAATATTTGTAAATTTCAAAACACCACATTTAGAAGATTTTCCAAGTGAAACCAGTCAATCTTAGCCTATGGAAGAAAATTCAAGTTACTGGTAAGTGTGGTTAGAATTACTTTTCATGATCAGTACTGGGCTCAAAGATGCAGCATTGAGATCTCTCCTGATAACAGGTGAGTAAATCGGAATTCATAGTTCGGCTGATTTTAGATGAATATTAGTAAGTTTCAAATATCGACACTTAGAAACTTTTTCAGCAAAAATCAGGCAATGATATCCTATGGAAGGAAATTCAAGTTTCTGGTAAGTACGGTTAGAATTACTTTTTAGGATCAGTACTGTGCTCAAAGATACAGCACTGGGGTCTCTCCTGATAACAGGTGAGTAAATCGGAATTCATCGTTCAGCTGATTTTAGAGGAATATTTGTAAGTTTCAAAACTCCACACTTAGAAGAATTTCCAAGTGAAACCAGTCAATCTTAGCCTATGGAAGGAAATTCAAGTTATTGGTAAGTACGGTTAGAATTACTTTTCAGGATCAGTATTGGGCTCAAAGATGCAGCACTGAGGTCTCTCCAGATAAAAGGTGAGTAAATTGGAATTCGTAGTTCGGCTGATTTTAGAGGAATATTTGTAAGTTTCAAAACTCCACACTTAGAAGAATTTCCAAGTGAAACCAGTCAATCTTAGCCTATGGAAGGAAATTCAAGTTATTGGTAAGTACAGTTAGAATTACTTTTCAGGATCAGTACTGGGCTCAAAGATGCAGCACTGAGGTCTCTCCAGATAAAAGGTGAGTAAATTGGAATTCGTAGTTCGGCTGATTTTAGAGGAATATTTGTAAGTTGCAAAACTCCACACTTAGAAGAATTTTATTGATAAAATGATATCCTATGAAAGGAAATTCAAGTTTCTGGTAAGTATGGTTAGAATTACTTTTCAGGATCAGTACTGGGCTCAAAGATGCAGCACTGAGGTCTCTCCTGATAACAGGTGAGTAAATCGGAATTCGTAGTTTGGCTGATTTTAGAGGAATATTTGTAAGTTTCAAAACTCCACACTTAGAAGAATTTCCAAGTGAAACCAGTCAATCTTAGCCTATGGAAGGAAATTCAAGTTATTGGTAAGTACAGTTAGAATTACTTTTCATGATAAGTATTGGGCTCAAAGATGCAGCATTGAGGTCTCTCTGATAACTGGTGAGTAAATCGGAATTCGGTGTTCGGCTGATTTTAGAGGAATATTAGTAAGTTTCAAATATCGACACTTAGAAACTTTTTCAGCAAAAAGCAGGCAATGATATCCTATGAAAGGAAATTTAAGTTACTGGTAAGTACTGTTAGAATTACTTTTCAGGATCAGTACTGGGCTCAAAGATGCAGCACTGAGGTCTCTCCTGATAACAGGTGAGTAAATCGGAATTCGTAGTTCGGCTGATTTTAAAGAGGAATATTTGTAAGTTTCAAAACTCCACACTTAGAAGGATTTCCAAGTGAAACCAGTCAATGTTAGCCTGTGGAAGGAAATTCAAGTTACTGGTAAGTATGGTTAGAATTACTTTTCAGGATCAGTACTGGGCTCAAAGATGCAGCACTGAGATCTCTGCTGATAACAGGTGAGTAAATCGGAATTCGTAGTTCGGCTGATTTTAGAGGAATATTTGTAAGTTTCAAAACTCCACACTTAGAAACTTTATCAGCAAAAAGCAGGCAATGATATCCTATGGAAGGAAATTTAAGTTACTGGTAAATACTGTTAGAATTACTTTTCAGGATCAGTACTGGGCTCAAAGATGCAGCACTGAGGTCTCTCCTGATAACAGGTGAGTAAATCGGAATTCGTAGTTCGGCTGATTTTAGAGGAATATTTGTAAATTTCAAAACACCACATTTAGAAGATTTTCCAAGTGAAACCAGTCAATCTTAGCCTATGGAAGAAAATTCAAGTTACTGGTAAGTGTGGTTAGAATTACTTTTCATGATCAGTACTGGGCTCAAAGATGCAGCATTGAGGTCTCTCCTGATGACAGGTGAGTAAATCGGAATTCATAGTTCGGCTGATTTTAGAGGAATATTTGTAAGTTTCAAAACTCCACACTTAGAAGAATTTCCAAGAGAAACCAGTCAATCTTAGCCTATGGAAGGAAATTCAAGTTACTGGTAAGTGTGGTTAGAATTACTTTTCATGTTCAGTACTGGGCTCAAAAATGCAGCATTGAGGTCTCTCCTGATAACAGGTGAGTAAATCAGAATTCATAGTTTGGCTGATTTTAGAGGAATATTAGTAAGTTTCAAATATCGACACTTAGAAACTTTTTCAGCAAAAAGCAGGCAATGATATCCTATGGAGGGAAATTCAAGTTTCTGGTAAGTACGGTTAGAATTACTTTTCAGGATCAGTACTGGGCTAAAAGATGCAGCAACTGAGGTCTCTCCAGATAACAGGTGAGTAAATCGGAATTCGTAGTTCTGCTGATTTTAGTGGAATATTTGTAAGTTTCAAAACTCCACACTTAGAAGAATTTCCAAGTGAAACCAGTTAATGTTAGCCTATGGAAGGAAATTCAAGTTACTGGTAAGTATGGTTAGAATTACTTTTCAAGATCAGTACTGGGCACAAAGATGCAGCACTGAGGTCTCTCCAGATAACAGGTGAGTAAATCGGAATTTGTAGTTCGGCTGATTTTAGAGGAATATTTGTAAGTTTCAAAACACCACACTTAGAAGATTTTCCAAGTGAAACCAGTCAATCTTAGCCTATGGAAGGAAATTCAAGTTACTGGTAAGTGCGGTTAGAATTACTTTTCAGGATCAGTACTGGGCTCAAAGATGTAGCATTGAGGTCTCTCCTGATAACAGGTGAGTAAATCGGAATTCGTAGTTTGGCTGATTTTAGAGGAATATTAGTAAGTTTCAAATATCGACACTTAGAAGAATTTCCAAGTGAAACCAGTCAATCTTAGCCTATGGAAGGAAATTCAAGTTATTGGTAAGTACAGTTAGAATTACTTTTCAGGATCAGTACTGGGCTCAAAGATGCAGCACTGAGGTCTCTCCAGATAACAGGTGAGTAAATTGGAATTCGTAGTTCGGCTGATTTTAGAGGAATATTTGTAAGTTTCAAAACTCCACACTTAGAAGAATTTCCAAGTGAAACCAGTCAATCTTAGCCTATGGAAGGAAATTCAAGTTACTGGTAAGTGCGGTTAGAATTACTTTTCAGGATCAGTACTGGGCTCAAAGATGTAGCATTGAGGTCTCTCCTGATAACAGGTGAGTAAATCGGAATTCGTAGTTTGGTTGATTTTAGAGGAATATTAGTAAGTTTCAAATATCGACACCTAGAAACTTTTTCAGCAAAAAGCAGGCAATGATATCCTATGAAAGGAAATTCAAGTTTCTGGTAAGTGTGGTTAGAATTACTTTTCAGGATCAGTACTGGGCTCAAAGATGCAGCACTGAGGTCTCTCCTGATAACAGGTGAGTAAATCGGAATTCGTAGTTCGGCTGATTTTAGAGGAATATTTGTAAGTTTCAAAACTCCACACTTAGAAGAATTTCCAAGTGAAACCAGTCAATCTTAGCCTATGGAAGGAAATTCAAGTTATTGGTAAGTACAGTTAGAATTACTTTTCATGATAAGTACTTGGCTCAAAGCTGCAGCATTGAGGTCTCTCCTGATAACAGGTGAGTAAATCGGAATTCGGAGTTCGGCTGATTTTAGAGGAATATTAGTAAGTTTCAAATATCGACACTTAGAAACTTTTTCAGCAAAAAGCAGGCAATGATATCCTATGAAAGGAAATTTAAGTTACTGGTAAGTACTGTTAGAATTACTTTTCAGGATCAGTACTGGGCTCAAAGATGCAGCACTGAGGTCTCTCCTGATAACAGGTGAGTAAATCGGAATTTGTAGTTCGGCTGATTTTAGAGGAATATTTGTAAGTTTCAAAATTCCACACTTAGAAGATTTTCCAAGTGAAACCAGTCAATCTTAGCCTATGGAGGGAAATTCAAGTTACTGGTAAGTGCGGTTAGAATTACTTTTCAGGATCAGTACTGGGCTCAAAGATGCAGCACTGAGATCTCTGCTGATAACATGTGAGTAAATCGGAATTCGTAGTTCGGCTGATTTTAGAGGAATATTTGTAAGTTTCTAAACTCCACACTTAGAAACTTTTTCAGCAAAACGCAGGCAATGATGTCCTATGAAAGGAAATTCAAGTTTCTGGTAAGTGTGGTTAGAATTACTTTTCAGGATCAGTACTGGGCTCAAAGATGCAGCACTGAGGTCTCGCCTGATAACAGGTGAGTAAATCGGAATTCGTAGTTCGGCTGATTTTAGAGGAATATTTGTAAGTTTCAAAACTCCACACTTAGAAGAATTTCCAAGTGAAACCAGTCAATCTTAGCCTATGGAAGGAAATTCAAGTTATTGGTAAGTACAGTTAGAATTACTTTTCATGATAAGTACTTGGCTCAAAGCTGCAGCATTGAGGTCTCTCCTGATAACAGGTGAGTAAATCGGAATTCGGAGTTCGGCTGATTTTAGAGGAATATTAGTAAGTTTCAAATATCGACACTTAGAAACTTTTTCAGCAAAAAGCAGGCAATGATATCCTATGAAAGGAAATTTAAGTTACTGGTAAGTACTGTTAGAATTACTTTTCAGGATCAGTACTGGGCTCAAAGATGCAGCACTGAGGTCTCTCCTGATAACAGGTGAGTAAATCGGAATTTGTAGTTCGGCTGATTTTAGAGGAATATTTGTAAGTTTCAAAACTCCACACTTAGAAGATTTTCCAAGTGAAACCAGTCAATCTTAGCCTATGGAGGGAAATTCAAGTTACTGGTAAGTGCGGTTAGAATTACTTTTCAGGATCAGTACTGGGCTCAAAGATGCAGCACTGAGATCTCTGCTGATAACATGTGAGTAAATCGGAATTCGTAGTTCGGCTGATTTTAGAGGAATATTTGTAAGTTTCTAAACTCCACACTTAGAAACTTTTTCAGCAAAACGCAGGCAATGATGTCCTATGGAAGGAAATTCAAGTTTCTGGTAAGTACGGTTAGAATTACTTTTCAGGATCAGTACTGGGCTCAAAGATGCAGCACTGAGGTCTCTCCTGATAACAGGTCAGTAAATCAGAATTCGTAGTTCGGCTGATTTTAAAGAGGAATATTTGTAAGTTTCAAAACTCCACACTTAGAAGGATTTCCAAGTGAAACCAGTCAATGTTAGCCTGTGGAAGGAAATTCAAGTTACTGGTAAGTATGGTTAGAATTACTTTTTAGGGTCAGTACTGGGCTCAAAGATGCAGCACTGAGATCTCTGCTGATAACAGGTGAGTAAATCGGAATTCGTAGTTCGGCTGATTTTAGAGGAATATTAGTAAGTTTCAAATATTGACACTTAGAAACTTTTTCAGCAAAAAGCAGGCAATGATATCCTATGAAAGGAAATTCAAGTTTCTGGTACGTATGGTTAGAATTACTTTTCAGGGTCAGTACTGGGCTCAAAGATGCAGCACTGAGGTCTCTCCTGATAACAGGTCTGTAAATCAGAATTCGTAGTTCGGCTGATTTTAAAGAGGAATATTTGTAAGTTTCAAAACTCCACACTTAGAAGGATTTCCAAGTGAAACCAGTCAATGTTAGCCTGTGGAAGGAAATTCAAGTTACTGGTAAGTATGGTTAGAATTACTTTTCAGGATCAGTACTGGGCTCAAAGATGCAGCACTGAGATCTCTGCTGATAACAGGTGAGTAAATCGGAATTCGTAGTTCGGCTGATTTTAGAGGAATATTTGTAAGTTTCAAAACTCCACACTTAGAAACTTTATCAGCAAAAAGCAGGCAATGATATCCTATGGAAGGAAATTTAAGTTACTGGTAAATACTGTTAGAATTACTTTTCAGGATCAGTACTGGGCTCAAAGATGCAGCACTGAGGTCTCTCCTGATAACAGGTGAGTAAATCGGAATTCGTAGTTCGGCTGATTTTACAGGAATATTTGTAAATTTCAAAACACCACATTTAGAAGATTTTCCAAGTGAAACCAGTCAATCTTAGCCTATGGAAGAAAATTCAAGTTACTGGTAAGTGTGGTTAGAATTACTTTTCATGATCAGTACTGGGCTCAAAGATGCAGCATTGAGGTCTCTCCTGATAACAGGTGAGTAAATCGGAATTCATAGTTCGGCTGATTTTAGAGGAATATTTGTAAGTTTCAAATCTCCACACTTAGAAGAATTTCCAAGTGAAACCAGTCAATCTTAGCCTATGGAAGGAAATTCAAGTTATTGGTAAGTACGGTTAGAATTACTTTTCAGGATCAGTACTGGGCTCAAAGATGCAGCATTGTCTCCTGATAACAGGTAAGTAAATCGAATTCGTAGTTCGGCTGATTTTAGAGGAATATTTGTAAGTTTCAAAACTCCACACTTTGAAGAATTTCCAAGAGAAACCAGTCAATCTTAGCCTATGGAATAAATTCAAGTTACTGGTAAGTGCGGTTAGAATTACTTTACATGTTCAGTACTGGGCTTAAAGATGCAGCATTGAGGTCTCTCCTGATAACAGGTGAGTAAATCAGAATTCATAGTTCGGCTGATTTTAGAGGAATATTAGTAAGTTTCAAATATCGACACTTAGAAACTTTTTCAGCAAAAAGCAGGCAATGATATCCTATGGAGGGAAATTCAAGTTTCTGGTAAGTACGGTTAGAATTACTTTTCAGGATCAGTACTGGGCACAAAGATGCAGCACTGAGGTCTCTCCAGATAACAGGTGAGTAAATTGGAATTCGTAGTTCGGCTGATTTTAGAGGAATATTTGTAAGTTTCAAAACTCCACACTTAGAAGAATTTCCAAGTGAAACTAGTCAATCTTAGCCTATGGAAGGAAATTCAAGTTACTGGTAAGTGCGGTTAGAATTACTTTTCAGGATCAGTACTGGGCTCAAAGATGTAGCATTGAGGTCTCTCCTGATAACAGGTGAGTAAATCGGAATTCGTAGTTTGGCTGATTTTAGAGGAATATTAGTAAGTTTCAAATATCGACACTTAGAAACTTTTTCAGCAAAACGCAGGCAATGATGTCCTATGGAAGGAAATTCAAGTTTCTGGTAAGTACGGTTAGAATTACTTTTCAGGATCAGTACTGGGCTCAAAGATGCAGCACTGAGGTCTCTCCTGATAACAGGTGAGTAAATCGGAATTCATCGTTCAGCTGATTTTAGAGGAATATTTGTAAGTTTCAAAACTCCACACTTAGAAGAATTTCCAAGTGAAAACAGTCAATCTTAGCCTATGGAAGGAAATTCAAGTTATTGGTAAGTACAGTTAGAATTACTTTTCAGGATCAGTACTGGGCTCAAAGATGCAGCACTGAGGTCTCTCCAGATAACAGGTGAGTAAATTGGAATTCGTAGTTCGGCTGATTTTAGAGGAATATTTGTAAGTTTCAAAACTCCACACTTAGAAGAATTTCCAAGAGAAACCAGTCAATCTTAGCCTGTGGAAGGAAATTCATGTTACTGGTAAGTATGGTTAGAATTACTTTTCAGGATCAGTACTGGGCTCAAAGATGCAGCACTGAGATCTGTGCTGATAACAGGTGAGTAAATCGGAATTCGTAGTTCGGCTGATTTTAGATGAATATTAGTAAGTTTCAAATATCGACACTTAGAAACTTTTTCAGCAAAAATCAGGCAATGATATCCTATGGAAGGAAATTTAAGTTACTGGTAAATGCTGTTAGAATTACTTTTCAGGATCAGTACTGGGCTCAAAGATGCAGCACTGAGGTCTCTCCTGATAACAGGTGAGTAAATCGGAATTCATCGTTCAGCTGATTTTAGAAGAATATTTGTAAGTTTCAAAACTCCACACTTAGAAGAATTTCCAAGTGAAACCAGTCAATCTTAGCCTGTGGAAGGAAATTCAAGTTACTGGTAAGTATGGTTAGAATTACTTTTCAGGATCAGTACTGGGCTCAAAGATGCAGCACTGAGATCTCTGCTGATAACAGGTGAGTAAATCGGAATTCGTAGTTCGGCTGATTTTAGAGGAATATTTGTAAGTTTCAAAACTCCACACTTAGAAACTTTATCAGCAAAAAGCAGGCAATGATATCCTATGGAAGGAAATTTAAGTTACTGGTAAATACTGTTAGAATTACTTTTCAGGGTCAGTACTGGGCTCAAAGATGCAGCACTGAGGTCTCTCCTGATAACAGGTGAGTAAATCGGAATTCGTAGTTCGGCTGATTTTAAAGAGGAATATTTGTAAGTTTCAAAACTCCACACTTAGAAGGATTTCCAAGTGAAACCAGTCAATGTTAGCCTGTGGAAGGAAATTCAAGTTACTGGTAAGTATGGTTAGAATTACTTTTCAGGATCAGTACTGGGCTCAAAGATGCAGCACTGAGATCTCTGCTGATAACAGGTGAGTAAATCAGAATTTGTAGTTCGGCTGATTTTAGAGGAATATTTGTAAGTTTCAAAACTCCACACTTAGAAACTTTATCAGCAAAAAGCAGGCAATGATATCCTATGGAAGGAAATTTAAGTTACTGGTAAATACTGTTAGAATTACTTTTCAGGATCAGTACTGGGCTCAAAGATGCAGCACTGAGGTCTCTCCTGATAACAGGTGAGTAAATCGGAATTCGTAGTTCGGCTGATTTTACAGGAATATTTGTAAATTTCAAAACACCACATTTAGAAGATTTTCCAAGTGAAACCAGTCAATCTTAGCCTATGGAAGAAAATTCAAGTTACTGGTAAGTGTGGTTAGAATTACTTTTCATGATCAGTACTGGGCTCAAAGATGCAGCATTGAGGTCTCTCCTGATAACAGGTGAGTAAATCGGAATTCATAGTTCGGCTGATTTTAGAGGAATATTTGTAAGTTTCAAATCTCCACACTTAGAAGAATTTCCAAGTGAAACCAGTCAATCTTAGCCTATGGAAGGAAATTCAAGTTATTGGTAAGTACGGTTAGAATTACTTTTCAGGATCAGTACTGGGCTCAAAGATGCAGCATTGTCTCCTGATAACAGGTAAGTAAATCGAATTCGTAGTTCGGCTGATTTTAGAGGAATATTTGTAAGTTTCAAAACTCCACACTTTGAAGAATTTCCAAGAGAAACCAGTCAATCTTAGCCTATGGAATAAATTCAAGTTACTGGTAAGTGCGGTTAGAATTACTTTACATGTTCAGTACTGGGCTTAAAGATGCAGCATTGAGGTCTCTCCTGATAACAGGTGAGTAAATCAGAATTCATAGTTCGGCTGATTTTAGAGGAATATTAGTAAGTTTCAAATATCGACACTTAGAAACTTTTTCAGCAAAAAGCAGGCAATGATATCCTATGGAGGGAAATTCAAGTTTCTGGTAAGTACGGTTAGAATTACTTTTCAGGATCAGTACTGGGCACAAAGATGCAGCACTGAGGTCTCTCCAGATAACAGGTGAGTAAATTGGAATTCGTAGTTCGGCTGATTTTAGAGGAATATTTGTAAGTTTCAAAACTCCACACTTAGAAGAATTTCCAAGTGAAACCAGTCAATCTTAGCCTATGGAAGGAAATTCAAGTTACTGGTAAGTGCGGTTAGAATTACTTTTCAGGATCAGTACTGGGCTCAAAGATGCAGCACTGAGATCTCTGCTGATAACATGTGAGTAAATCGGAATTCGGAGTTCGGCTGATTTTAGAGGAATATTTGTAAGTTTCTAAACTCCACACTTAGAAACTTTTTCAGCAAAACGCAGGCAATGATATCCTATGGAGGGAAATTCAAGTTTCTGGTAAGTACGGTTAGAATTACTTTTCAGGATCAGTACTGGGCACAAAGATGCAGCACTGAGGTCTCTCCAGATAACAGGTGAGTAAATTGGAATTCGTAGTTCGGCTGATTTTAGAGGAATATTTGTAAGTTTCAAAACTCCACACTTAGAAGAATTTCCAAGTGAAACCAGTCAATCTTAGCCTATGGAAGGAAATTCAAGTTACTGGTAAGTGCGGTTAGAATTACTTTTCAGGATCAGTACTGGGCTCAAAGATGTAGCATTGAGGTCTCTCCTGATAACAGGTGAGTAAATTGGAATTCGTAGTTTGGCTGATTTTAGAGGAATATTAGTAAGTTTCAAATATCGACACTTAGAAACTTTTTCAGCAAAACGCAGGCAATGATGTCCTATGGAAGGAAATTCAAGTTTCTGGTAAGTACGGTTAGAATTACTTTTCAGGATCAGTACTGGGCTCAAAGATGCAGCACTGAGGTCTCTCCTGATAACAGGTGAGTAAATCGGAATTCATCGTTCAGCTGATTTTAGAGGAATATTTGTAAGTTTCAAAACTCCACACTTAGAAGAATTTCCAAGTGAAAACAGTCAATCTTAGCCTATGGAAGGAAATTCAAGTTATTGGTAAGTACAGTTAGAATTACTTTTCAGGATCAGTACTGGGCTCAAAGATGCAGCACTGAGGTCTCTCCAGATAGCAGGTGAGTAAATTGGAATTCGTAGTTCGGCTGATTTTAGAGGAATATTTGTAAGTTTCAAAACTCCACACTTAGAAGAATTTCCAAGAGAAACCAGTCAATCTTAGCCTGTGGAAGGAAATTCATGTTACTGGTAAGTATGGTTAGAATTACTTTTCAGGATCAGTACTGGGCTCAAAGATGCAGCACTGAGATCTCTGCTGATAACAGGTGAGTAAATCGGAATTCGTAGTTTGGCTGATTTTAGAGGAATATTTGTAAGTTTCAAAACTCCACACTTAGAAACTTTATCAGCAAAAAGCAGGCAATAATATCCTATGGAAGGAAATTTAAGTTACTGGTAAATACTGTTAGAATTACTTTTCAGGATCAGTACTGGGCTCAAAGATGCAGCACTGAGGTCTCTCCTGATAACAGGTGAGTAAATCAGAATTCGTAGTTCGGCTGATTTTAGAGGAATATTTGTAAGTTTCAAAACACCACATTTAGGAGATTTTCCAAGTGAAACCAGTCAATCTTAGCCTATGGAAGAAAATTCAAGTTACTGGTAAGTGTGGTTAGAATTACTTTTCATGATCAGTACTGGGCTCAAAGATGCAGCATTGAGGTCTCTCCTGATAACAGGTGAGTAAATCGGAATTCATAGTTCGGCTGATTTTAGATGAATATTAGTAAGTTTCAAATATCGACACTTAGAAACTTTTTCAGCAAAAATCAGGCAATGATATCCTATGGAAGGAAATTCAAGTTTCTGGTAAGTACGGTTAGAATTACTTTTTAGGATCAGTACTGGGCTCAAAGATACAGCACTGAGGTCTCTCCTGATAACAGGTGAGTAAATCGGAATTCATCGTTCAGCTGATTTTAGAAGAATATTTGTAAGTTTCAAAACTCCACACTTAGAAGAATTTCCAAGTGAAACCAGTCAATCTTAGCCTATGGAAGGAAATTCAAGTTATTGGTAAGTACAGTTAGAATTACTTTTCAGGATCAGTACTGGGCTCAAAGATGCAGCACTGAGGTCTCTCCAGATAACAGGTGAGTAAATTGGAATTCGTAGTTCGGCTGATTTTAGAGGAATATTTGTAAGTTTCAAAACTCCACACTTAGAAGAATTTCCAAGTGAAACCAGTCAATCTTAGCCTATGGAAGGAAATTCAAGTTACTGGTAAGTGCGGTTAGAATTACTTTTCGGGATCAGTACTGGGCTCAAAGATGTAGCATTGAGGTCTCTCCTGATAACAGGTGAGTAAATCGGAATTCGTAGTTTGGCTGATTTTAGAGGAATATTAGTAAGTTTCAAATATCGACACCTAGAAACTTTTTCAGCAAAAAGCAGGCAATGATATCCTATGAAAGGAAATTCAAGTTTCTGGTAAGTGTGGTTAGAATTACTTTTCAGGATCAGTACTGGGCTCAAAGATGCAGCACTGAGGTCTCTCCTGATAACAGGTGAGTAAATCGGAATTCGTAGTTCGGCTGATTTTAGAGGAATATTTGTAAGTTTCAAAACTCCACACTTAGAAGAATTTCCAAGTGAAACCAGTCAATCTTAGCCTATGGAAGGAAATTCAAGTTATTGGTAAGTACAGTTAGAATTACTTTTCATGATAAGTACTTGGCTCAAAGCTGCAGCATTGAGGTCTCTCCTGATAACAGGTGAGTAAATCGGAATTCGGAGTTCGGCTGATTTTAGAGGAATATTAGTAAGTTTCAAATATCGACACTTAGAAACTTTTTCAGCAAAAAGCAGGCAATGATATCCTATGAAAGGAAATTTAAGTTACTGATAAGTACTGTTAGAATTACTTTTCAGGATCAGTACTGGGCTCAAAGATGCAGCACTGAGGTCTCTCCTGATAACAGGTGAGTAAATCGGAATTTGTAGTTCGGCTGATTTTAGAGGAATATTTGTAAGTTTCAAAACTCCACACTTAGAAGATTTTCCAAGTGAAACCAGTCAATCTTAGCCTATGGAGGGAAATTCAAGTTCCTGGTAAGTGCGGTTAGAATTACTTTTCAGGATCAGTACTGGGCTCAAAGATGCAGCACTGAGATCTCTGCTGATAACATGTGAGTAAATCGGAATTCGTAGTTCGGCTGATTTTAGAGGAATATTTGTAAGTTTCTAAACTCCACACTTAGAAACTTTTTCAGCAAAACGCAGGCAATGATGTCCTATGGAAGGAAATTCAAGTTTCTGGTAAGTACGGTTAGAATTACTTTTCAGGATCAGTACTGGGCTCAAAGATGCAGCACTGAGGTCTCTCCTGATAACAGGTCAGTAAATCAGAATTCGTAGTTCGGCTGATTTTAAAGAGGAATATTTGTAAGTTTCAAAACTCCACACTTAGAAGGATTTCCAAGTGAAACCAGTCAATGTTAGCCTGTGGAAGGAAATTCAAGTTACTGGTAAGTATGGTTAGAATTACTTTTCAGGATCAGTACTGGGCTCAAAGATGCAGCACTGAGATCTCTGCTGATAACAGGTGAGTAAATCGGAATTCGTAGTTCGGCTGATTTTAGAGGAATATTAGTAAGTTTCAAATATCGACACTTAGAAACTTTATCAGCAAAAAGCAGACAATGATATCCTATGGAAGGAAATTTAAGTTACTGGTAAATACTGTTAGAATTACTTTTCAGGATCAGTACTGGGCTCAAAGATGCAGCACTGAGGTCTCTCCTGATAACAGGTGAGTAAATCGGAATTCGTAGTTCGGCTGATTTTAGAGGAATATTTGTAAATTTCAAAACACCACATTTAGAAGATTTTCCAAGTGAAACCAGTCAATCTTAGCCTATGGAAGAAAATTCAAGTTACTGGTAAGTGTGGTTAGAATTACTTTTCATGATCAGTACTGGGCTCAAAGATGCAGCATTGAGGTCTCTCCTGATAACAGGTGAGTAAATCGGAATTCATAGTTCGGCTGATTTTAGAGGAATATTTGTAAGTTTCAAAACTCCACACTTAGAAGAATTTCCAAGTGAAACCAGTCAATCTTAGCCAATGGAAGGAAATTCAAGTTATTGGTAAGTACGGTTAGAATTACTTTTCAGGATCAGTACTGGGCTCAAAGATGCAGCATTGTCTCCTGATAACAGGTAAGTAAATCGAATTCGTAGTTCGGCTGATTTTAGAGGAATATTTGTAAGTTTCAAAACTCCACACTTTGAAGAATTTCCAAGAGAAACCAGTCAATCTTAGCCTATGGAATAAATTCAAGTTACTGGTAAGTGCGGTTAGAATTACTTTACATGTTCAGTACTGGGCTTAAAGATGCAGCATTGAGGTCTCTCCTGATAACAGGTGAGTAAATCAGAATTCATAGTTCGGCTGATTTTAGAGGAATATTAGTAAGTTTCAAATATCGACACTTAGAAACTTTTTCAGCAAAAAGCAGGCAATGATATCCTATGGAGGGAAATTCAAGTTTCTGGTAAGTACGGTTAGAATTACTTTTCAGGATCAGTACTGGGCTCAAAGATGCAGCACTGAGGTCTCTCCTGATAACAGGTGAGTAAATCGGAATTCATCGTTCAGCTGATTTTAGAGGAATATTTGTAAGTTTCAAAACTCCACACTTAGAAGAATTTCCAAGTGAAAACAGTCAATCTTAGCCTATGGAAGGAAATTCAAGTTATTGGTAAGTACAGTTAGAATTACTTTTCAGGATCAGTACTGGGCTCAAAGATGCAGCACTGAGGTCTCTCCAGATAACAGGTGAGTAAATTGGAATTCGTAGTTCGGCTGATTTTAGAGGAATATTTGTAAGTTTCAAAACTCCACACTTAGAAGAATTTCCAAGAGAAACCAGTCAATCTTAGCCTGTGGAAGGAAATTCATGTTACTGGTAAGTATGGTTAGAATTACTTTTCAGGATCAGTACTGGGCTCAAAGATGCAGCACTGAGATCTCTGCTGATAACAGGTGAGTAAATCGGAATTCGTAGTTTGGCTGATTTTAGAGGAATATTTGTAAGTTTCAAAACTCCACACTTAGAAACTTTATCAGCAAAAAGCAGGCAATAATATCCTATGGAAGGAAATTTAAGTTACTGGTAAATACTGTTAGAATTACTTTTCAGGATCAGTACTGGGCTCAAAGATGCAGCACTGAGGTCTCTCCTGATAACAGGTCAGTAAATCAGAATTCGTAGTTCGGCTGATTTTAAAGAGGAATATTTGTAAGTTTCAAAACTCCACACTTAGAAGGATTTCCAAGTGAAACCAGTCAATGTTAGCCTGTGGAAGGAAATTCAAGTTACTGGTAAGTATGGTTAGAATTACTTTTCAGGATCAGTACTGGGCTCAAAGATGCAGCACTGAGATCTCTGCTGATAACAGGTGAGTAAATCGGAATTCGTAGTTCGGCTGATTTTAGAGGAATATTAGTAAGTTTCAAATATCGACACTTAGAAACTTTATCAGCAAAAAGCAGACAATGATATCCTATGGAAGGAAATTTAAGTTACTGGTAAATACTGTTAGAATTACTTTTCAGGATCAGTACTGGGCTCAAAGATGCAGCACTGAGGTCTCTCCTGATAACAGGTGAGTAAATCGGAATTCGTAGTTCGGCTGATTTTAGAGGAATATTTGTAAATTTCAAAACACCACATTTAGAAGATTTTCCAAGTGAAACCAGTCAATCTTAGCCTATGGAAGAAAATTCAAGTTACTGGTAAGTGTGGTTAGAATTACTTTTCATGATCAGTACTGGGCTCAAAGATGCAGCATTGAGGTCTCTCCTGATAACAGGTGAGTAAATCGGAATTCATAGTTCGGCTGATTTTAGAGGAATATTTGTAAGTTTCAAAACTCCACACTTAGAAGAATTTCCAAGTGAAACCAGTCAATCTTAGCCAATGGAAGGAAATTCAAGTTATTGGTAAGTACGGTTAGAATTACTTTTCAGGATCAGTACTGGGCTCAAAGATGCAGCATTGTCTCCTGATAACAGGTAAGTAAATCGAATTCGTAGTTCGGCTGATTTTAGAGGAATATTTGTAAGTTTCAAAACTCCACACTTTGAAGAATTTCCAAGAGAAACCAGTCAATCTTAGCCTATGGAATAAATTCAAGTTACTGGTAAGTGCGGTTAGAATTACTTTACATGTTCAGTACTGGGCTTAAAGATGCAGCATTGAGGTCTCTCCTGATAACAGGTGAGTAAATCAGAATTCATAGTTCGGCTGATTTTAGAGGAATATTAGTAAGTTTCAAATATCGACACTTAGAAACTTTTTCAGCAAAAAGCAGGCAATGATATCCTATGGAGGGAAATTCAAGTTTCTGGTAAGTACGGTTAGAATTACTTTTCAGGATCAGTACTGGGCACAAAGATGCAGCACTGAGGTCTCTCCAGATAACAGGTGAGTAAATTGGAATTCGTAGTTCGGCTGATTTTAGAGGAATATTTGTAAGTTTCAAAACTCCACACTTAGAAGAATTTCCAAGTGAAACCAGTCAATCTTAGCCTATGGAAGGAAATTCAAGTTACTGGTAAGTGCGGTTAGAATTACTTTTCAGGATCAGTACTGGGCTCAAAGATGTAGCATTGAGGTCTCTCCTGATAACAGGTGAGTAAATCGGAATTCGTAGTTTGGCTGATTTTAGAGGAATATTAGTAAGTTTCAAATATCGACACCTAGAAACTTTTTCAGCAAAAAGCAGGCAATGATATCCTATGGAAGGAAATTCAAGTTTCTGGTAAGTGTGGTTAGAATTACTTTTCAGGATCAGTACTGGGCTCAAAGATGCAGCACTGAGGTCTCTCCTGATAACAGGTGAGTAAATCGGAATTCGTAGTTCGGCTGATTTTAGAGGAATATTTGTAAGTTTCAAAACACCACATTTAGGAGATTTTCCAAGTGAAACCAGTCAATCTTAGCCTATGGAAGAAAATTCAAGTTACTGGTAAGTGTGGTTAGAATTACTTTTCATGATCAGTACTGGGCTCAAAGATGCAGCATTGAGGTCTCTCCTGATAACAGGTGAGTAAATCGGAATTCATAGTTCGGCTGATTTTAGATGAATATTAGTAAGTTTCAAATATCGACACTTAGAAACTTTTTCAGCAAAAATCAGGCAATGATATCCTATGGAAGGAAATTCAAGTTTCTGGTAAGTACGGTTAGAATTACTTTTTAGGATCAGTACTGGGCTCAAAGATACAGCACTGAGGTCTCTCCTGATAACAGGTGAGTAAATCGGAATTCATCGTTCAGCTGATTTCAGAAGAATATTTGTAAGTTTCAAAACTCCACACTTAGAAGAATTTCCAAGTGAAACCAGTCAATCTTAGCCTATGGAAGGAAATTCAAGTTATTGGTAAGTACAGTTAGAATTACTTTTCAGGATCAGTACTGGGCTCAAAGATGCAGCACTGAGGTCTCTCCAGATAACAGGTGAGTAAATTGGAATTCGTAGTTCGGCTGATTTTAGAGGAATATTTGTAAGTTTCAAAACTCCACACTTAGAAGAATTTCCAAGTGAAACCAGTCAATCTTAGCCTATGGAAGGAAATTCAAGTTACTGGTAAGTGCGGTTAGAATTACTTTTCAGGATCAGTACTGGGCTCAAAGATGTAGCATTGAGGTCTCTCCTGATAACAGGTGAGTAAATCGGAATTCGTAGTTTGGCTGATTTTAGAGGAATATTAGTAAGTTTCAAATATCGACACCTAGAAACTTTTTCAGCAAAAAGCAGGCAATGATATCCTATGAAAGGAAATTCAAGTTTCTGGTAAGTGTGGTTAGAATTACTTTTCAGGATCAGTACTGGGCTCAAAGATGCAGCACTGAGGTCTCTCCTGATAACAGGTGAGTAAATCGGAATTCGTAGTTCGGCTGATTTTAGAGGAATATTTGTAAGTTTCAAAACTCCACACTTAGAAGAATTTCCAAGTGAAACCAGTCAATCTTAGCCTATGGAAGGAAATTCAAGTTATTGGTAAGTACAGTTAGAATTACTTTTCATGATAAGTACTTGGCTCAAAGCTGCAGCATTGAGGTCTCTCCTGATAACAGGTGAGTAAATCGGAATTCGGAGTTCGGCTGATTTTAGAGGAATATTAGTAAGTTTCAAATATCGACACTTAGAAACTTTTTCAGCAAAAAGCAGGCAATGATATCCTATGAAAGGAAATTTAAGTTACTGGTAAGTACTGTTAGAATTACTTTTCAGGATCAGTACTGGGCTCAAAGATGCAGCACTGAGGTCTCTCCTGATAACAGGTGAGTAAATCGGAATTTGTAGTTCGGCTGATTTTAGAGGAATATTTCTAAGTTTCAAAACTCCACACTTAGAAGATTTTCCAAGTGAAACCAGTCAATCTTAGCCTATGGAGGGAAATTCAAGTTACTGGTAAGTGCGGTTAGAATTACTTTTCAGGATCAGTACTGGGCTCAAAGATGCAGCACTGAGATCTCTGCTGATAACATGTGAGTAAATCGGAATTCGTAGTTCGGCTGATTTTAGAGGAATATTTGTAAGTTTCTAAACTCCACACTTAGAAACTTTTTCAGCAAAACGCAGGCAATGATGTCCTATGGAAGGAAATTCAAGTTTCTGGTAAGTACGGTTAGAATTACTTTTCAGGATCAGTACTGGGCTCAAAGATGCAGCACTGAGGTCTCTCCTGATAACAGGTCAGTAAATCAGAATTCGTAGTTCGGCTGATTTTAAAGAGGAATATTTGTAAGTTTCAAAACTCCACACTTAGAAGGATTTCCAAGTGAAACCAGTCAATGTTAGCCTGTGGAAGGAAATTCAAGTTACTGGTAAGTATGGTTAGAATTACTTTTCAGGATCAGTACTGGGCTCAAAGATGCAGCACTGAGATCTCTGCTGATAACAGGTGAGTAAATCGGAATTCGTAGTTCGGCTGATTTTAGAGGAATATTAGTAAGTTTCAAATATCGACACTTAGAAACTTTATCAGCAAAAAGCAGACAATGATATCCTATGGAAGGAAATTTAAGTTACTGGTAAATACTGTTAGAATTACTTTTCAGGATCAGTACTGGGCTCAAAGATGCAGCACTGAGGTCTCTCCTGATAACAGGGGAGTAAATCGGAATTCGTAGTTCGGCTGATTTTAGAGGAATATTTGTAAATTTCAAAACACCACATTTAGAAGATTTTCCAAGTGAAACCAGTCAATCTTAGCCTATGGAAGAAAATTCAAGTTACTGGTAAGTGTGGTTAGAATTACTTTTCATGATCAGTACTGGGCTCAAAGATGCAGCATTGAGGTCTCTCCTGATAACAGGTGAGTAAATCGGAATTCATAGTTCGGCTGATTTTAGAGGAATATTTGTAAGTTTCAAAACTCCACACTTAGAAGAATTTCCAAGTGAAACCAGTCAATCTTAGCCAATGGAAGGAAATTCAAGTTATTGGTAAGTACGGTTAGAATTACTTTTCAGGATCAGTACTGGGCTCAAAGATGCAGCATTGTCTCCTGATAACAGGTAAGTAAATCGAATTCGTAGTTCGGCTGATTTTAGAGGAATATTTGTAAGTTTCAAAACTCCACACTTTGAAGAATTTCCAAGAGAAACCAGTCAATCTTAGCCTATGGAATAAATTCAAGTTACTGGTAAGTGCGGTTAGAATTACTTTACATGTTCAGTACTGGGCTTAAAGATGCAGCATTGAGGTCTCTCCTGATAACAGGTGAGTAAATCAGAATTCATAGTTCGGCTGATTTTAGAGGAATATTAGTAAGTTTCAAATATCGACACTTAGAAACTTTTTCAGCAAAAAGCAGGCAATGATATCCTATGGAGGGAAATTCAAGTTTCTGGTAAGTACGGTTAGAATTACTTTTCAGGATCAGTACTGGGCACAAAGATGCAGCACTGAGGTCTCTCCAGATAACAGGTGAGTAAATTGGAATTCGTAGTTCGGCTGATTTTAGAGGAATATTTGTAAGTTTCAAAACTCCACACTTAGAAGAATTTCCAAGTGAAATAATAATATGAAATTTGTAATGCGCTCAGCTTACCCAGGGGCGTCCCGGCGCAACAGACCAGAAGGGGAGACTCAGCTAGTCACTACTGTGGAAACAGGTAGGTCTTAAGAAGTTTCCTAAATGGTAGGATCTTGGGCTCTGAGCGAATCCTGATGGGCAGAGAGTTCCAAAGAGAAGCCACCTGCACCGAGAAACGCCTACCCCCAGAACGAGCTTTTCTTACTCTGGCTGACTGCAGAAGGTGTTTTTGGTCCGAGCGCAGCAGACGTGGAGGTTTATAGGGACGGGCCATATGCGCAAGGATAGGGGGGCCTTTGCCATGTAGAATTTTGTGGGCAGTACATAGCGCCTTAAATTTCACCCGCTCCTTCACGGGGAGCCAGTGAAGCGCTCTGAGAGCAGGAGCAGCAGACTGCCTTCTGGAAACATCCATAAGGATTCTCGCAGCTGCGTTTTGCACCTGTTGGAGAGTTTTAAAGGTCGCTTCGGGGGCACCGAGAAACAGCGCATTCCCATAATCGAGCCTCGATAGGATTAGGCCACGTATCAACAGCTTCCTTGCTGGATCAGGAAGCAAAGGTAGCACCTTTCGGGCTGATTTCAGTAAGCCAAAGCAAACCCCTGCGGTCTTCCTGGCATGAGTCCGGAAGGACAGATCTTCTTCCAACCATACTCCCAAGGACTTGATCTCCTTCTTGGGGGATGGTGGGTCACCAAGAGACCGGGGCCAACAGGTCGCAATAATGGAGGGACTGGGATTGCCCAGGAGCATCAGCTCGGTTTTACCTCCATTGAGCTTTAAGGCAGAGATGGACATCCAACGATAAACATTGGCGAGGCAGTCGTGTAAAACCTCAGGTTGTTCCGCCAGCTGAGTGAGGCCGACCACCAGCTGAGTATCATCAGCATAGCTGATGATCTTCACCCCCGAGGGGGCGACCACTCTTTCAAGTGGAGTCATATATATATTAAATAAAGTAGGGCTCAGCGATGAGCCCTGCGGGACTCCACATTGAAGAGGGATTAGGGCAGATTGCTCTGACCCCTCCCAGCCTTGGTAGAAACGGTCAGATAAAAAAGATCCCAACCATTTCAGGGCCGACCCTGAGACACCTACCTCTGACAGACGTTGGAGGAGCACTTGATGACTCACAGTGTCAAAGGCAGCACTCAAGTCCAGGAGGATCACTGCCACTGACCCTCCTGTATCTAGAGTGCTCCTTGCCTCCTCCACTACTGCCAGCAAGGCAGTGTCTGTTCCATGGCCGGGACGGAAACCAGTCTGGGAGTCTCCTAGCAGGTGGTTAGACTCAAGATGGTGAGAGAGCTGACGGTTAACCAGCTTCTCTGCAATTTTTGAGAAACCAGGCAGAAGTGAAATTGGCCTAAAGTTGGTCAAGTTGGATGAGTCCATTCCTGGCTTTTTCAATAAGGCCTTCACCACGGCCTTTTTCCATCTCTGGGGCACTATGCCCTGCGTGAGTGAAAGGTTCAAGAGGTCAGTCAGAGGAGTTGACAAGGTGTTAGCCACGAGTTTGAGATGTTTTATGGGGACTGGGTCACTCGGGGAGCCACTCTTCATCTCTAACAGGACTTTTATGACCTCCTCTTCCGAAAAGGGGCCAAAAGATGCTAGCTCAATCAGGCAACTTGTAGGACTAGCAACCGATTCATCGCTTTGAGGGATAGTAGGTAAGGAGGATAATATTTTCTCTATTTTAGAGTGGAAGAAGCTGGCCAGTTCCTCACATTTTTCTTTGGGATTATCATGCAACACTGGAGGGACCGGAGCTTTCAGAAGTTCCTTGAAGATTTTAAACGATTCTCCTGAAGAATTGCTTGCTCTCTCAATCCGGTCGCTAAAGAAAGTCTTTTTAGCGTCCTTCAGTGCGCTTTTATATTTCCTAAGTTCCCTTTTATAATTGGCCCGGCTATCTTCCGTCCACTCTCTCCTCCAGGCACGTTCAAGCCTTTTACAAGAGGTTCTGATGCACCCCAGTTCGGGGGTATACCAGGGGGCAGAGCCAATCCTTCTCTCCCTGACAAGCCTTCTTTTATTAGGGACCAGTCAATCTTAGCCTATGGAAGGAAATTCAAGTTACTGGTAAGTGCGGTTAGAATTACTTTTCAGGATCAGTACTGGGCTCAAAGATGTAGCATTGAGGTCTCTCCTGATAACAGGTGAGTAAATCGGAATTCGTAGTTTGGCTGATTTTAGAGGAATATTAGTAAGTTTCAAATATCGACACCTAGAAACTTTTTCAGCAAAAAGCAGGCAATGATATCCTATGAAAGGAAATTCAAGTTTCTGGTAAGTGTGGTTAGAATTACTTTTCAGGATCAGTACTGGGCTCAAAGATGCAGCACTGAGGTCTCTCCTGATAACAGGTGAGTAAATCGGAATTCGTAGTTCGGCTGATTTTAGAGGAATATTTGTAAGTTTCAAAACTCCACACTTAGAAGAATTTCCAAGTGAAACCAGTCAATCTTAGCCTATGGAAGGAAATTCAAGTTATTGGTAAGTACAGTTAGAATTACTTTTCATGATAAGTACTTGGCTCAAAGCTGCAGCATTGAGGTCTCTCCTGATAACAGGTGAGTAAATCGGAATTCGGAGTTCGGCTGATTTTAGAGGAATATTAGTAAGTTTCAAATATCGACACTTAGAAACTTTTTCAGCAAAAAGCAGGCAATGATATCCTATGAAAGGAAATTTAAGTTACTGGTAAGTACTGTTAGAATTACTTTTCAGGATCAGTACTGGGCTCAAAGATGCAGCACTGAGGTCTCTCCTGATAACAGGTGAGTAAATCGGAATTTGTAGTTCGGCTGATTTTAGAGGAATATTTGTAAGTTTCAAAACTCCACACTTAGAAGATTTTCCAAGTGAAACCAGTCAATCTTAGCCTATGGAGGGAAATTCAAGTTACTGGTAAGTGCGGTTAGAATTACTTTTCAGGATCAGTACTGGGCTCAAAGATGCAGCACTGAGATCTCTGCTGATAACATGTGAGTAAATCGGAATTCGTAGTTCGGCTGATTTTAGAGGAATATTTGTAAGTTTCTAAACTCCACACTTAGAAACTTTTTCAGCAAAACGCAGGCAATGATGTCCTATGGAAGGAAATTCAAGTTTCTGGTAAGTACGGTTAGAATTACTTTTCAGGATCAGTACTGGGCTCAAAGATGCAGCACTGAGGTCTCTCCTGATAACAGGTCAGTAAATCAGAATTCGTAGTTCGGCTGATTTTAAAGAGGAATATTTGTAAGTTTCAAAACTCCACACTTAGAAGGATTTCCAAGTGAAACCAGTCAATGTTAGCCTGTGGAAGGAAATTCAAGTTACTGGTAAGTATGGTTAGAATTACTTTTCAGGATCAGTACTGGGCTCAAAGATGCAGCACTGAGATCTCTGCTGATAACAGGTGAGTAAATCGGAATTCGTAGTTCGGCTGATTTTAGAGGAATATTTGTATGTTTCAAAACTCCACACTTAGAAACTTTATCAGCAAAAAGCAGGCAATGATATCCTATGGAAGGAAATTTAAGTTACTGGTAAATACTGTTAGAATTACTTTTCAGGATCAGTACTGGGCTCAAAGATGCAGCACTGAGGTCTCTCCTGATAACAGGTGAGTAAATCGGAATTCGTAGTTCGGCTGATTTTAAAGAGGAATATTTGTAAGTTTCAAAACTCCACACTTAGAAGGATTTCCAAGTGAAACCAGTCAATGTTAGCCTGTGGAAGGAAATTCAAGTTACTGGTAAGTATGGTTAGAATTACTTTTCAGGATCAGTACTGGGCTCAAAGATGCAGCACTGAGATCTCTGCTGATAACAGGTGAGTAAATCGGAATTCGTAGTTCGGCTGATTTTAGAGGAATATTTGTAAGTTTCAAAACTCCACACTTAGAAACTTTATCAGCAAAAAGCAGGCAATGATATCCTATGGAAGGAAATTTAAGTTACTGGTAAATACTGTTAGAATTACTTTTCAGGATCAGTACTGGGCTCAAAGATGCAGCACTGAGGTCTCTCCTGATAACAGGTGAGTAAATCGGAATTCGTAGTTCGGCTGATTTTAGAGGAATATTTGTAAATTTCAAAACACCACATTTAGAAGATTTTCCAAGTGAAACCAGTCAATCTTAGCCTATGGAAGAAAATTCAAGTTACTGGTAAGTGTGGTTAGAATTACTTTTCATGATCAGTACTGGGCTCAAAGATGCAGCATTGAGGTCTCTCCTGATAACAGGTGAGTAAATCGGAATTCATAGTTCGGCTGATTTTAGAGGAATATTTGTAAGTTTCAAAACGCCACACTTAGAAGAATTTCCAAGTGAAACCAGTCAATCTTAGCCAATGGAAGGAAATTCAAGTTATTGGTAAGTACGGTTAGAATTACTTTTCAGGATCAGTACTGGGCTCAAAGATGCAGCATTGTCTCCTGATAACAGGTAAGTAAATCGAATTCGTAGTTCGGCTGATTTTAGAGGAATATTTGTAAGTTTCAAAACTCCACACTTTGAAGAATTTCCAAGAGAAACCAGTCAATCTTAGCCTATGGAATAAATTCAAGTTACTGGTAAGTGCGGTTAGAATTACTTTACATGTTCAGTACTGGGCTTAAAGATGCAGCATTGAGGTCTCTCCTGATAACAGGTGAGTAAGTCAGAATTCATAGTTCGGCTGATTTTAGAGGAATATTAGTAAGTTTCAAATATCGACACTTAGAAACTTTTTCAGCAAAAAGCAGGCAATGATATCCTATGGAGGGAAATTCAAGTTTCTGGTAAGTACGGTTAGAATTACTTTTCAGGATCAGTACTGGGCACAAAGATGCAGCACTGAGGTCTCTCCAGATAACAGGTGAGTAAATTGGAATTCGTAGTTCGGCTCATTTTAGAGGAATATTTGTAAGTTTCAAAACTCCACACTTAGAAGAATTTCCAAGTGAAACCAGTCAATCTTAGCCTATGGAAGGAAATTCAAGTTACTGGTAAGTGCGATTAGAATTACTTTTCAGGATCAGTACTGGGCTCAAAGATGTAGCATTGAGGTCTCTCCTGATAACAGGTGAGTAAATCGGAATTCGTAGTTTGGCTGATTTTAGAGGAATATTAGTAAGTTTCAAATATCGACACTTAGAAACTTTTTCAGCAAAACGCAGGCAATGATGTCCTATGGAAGGAAATTCAAGTTTCTGGTAAGTACAGTTAGAATTACTTTTCAGGATCAGTACTGGGCTCAAAGATGCAGCACTGAGGTCTCTCCTGATAACAGGTGAGTAAATCGGAATTCATCGTTCAGCTGATTTTAGAGGAATATTTGTAAGTTTCAAAACTCCACACTTAGAAGAATTTCCAAGTGAAAACAGTCAATCTTAGCCTATGGAAGGAAATTCAAGTTATTGGTAAGTACAGTTAGAATTACTTTTCAGGATCAGTACTGGGCTCAAAGATGCAGCACTGAGGTCTCTCCAGATAACAGGTGAGTAAATTGGAATTCGTAGTTCGGCTGATTTTAGAGGAATATTTGTAAGTTTCAAAACTCCACACTTAGAAGAATTTCCAAGTGAAACCAGTCAATCTTAGCCTGTGGAAGGAAATTCATGTTACTGGTAAGTATGGTTAGAATTACTTTTCAGGATCAGTACTGGGCTCAAAGATGCAGCACTGAGATCTCTGCTGATAACAGGTGAGTAAATTGGAATTCGTAGTTCGGCTGATTTTAGAGGAATATTTGTAAGTTTCAAAACTCCACACTTAGAAACTTTATCAGCAAAAAGCAGGCAATAATATCCTATGGAAGGAAATTTAAGTTACTGGTAAATACTGTTAGAATTACTTTTCAGGATCAGTACTGGGCTCAAAGATGCAGCACTGAGGTCTCTCCTGATAACAGGTGAGTAAATCGGAATTCGTAGTTCGGCTGATTTTAGAGGAATATTTGTAAGTTTCAAAACACCACATTTAGAAGATTTTCCAAGTGAAACCAGTCAATCTTAGCCTATGGAAGAAAATTCAAGTTACTGGTAAGTGTGGTTAGAATTACTTTTCATGATCAGTACTGGGCTCAAAGATGCAGCATTGAGGTCTCTCCTGATAACAGGTGAGTAAATCGGAATTCATAGTTCGGCTGATTTTAGATGAATATTAGTAAGTTTCAAATATCGACACTTAGAAACTTTTTCAGCAAAAATCAGGCAATGATGTCCTATGGAAGGAAATTCAAGTTTCTGGTAAGTACGGTTAGAATTACTTTTCAGGATCAGTACTGGGCTCAAAGATGCAGCACTGAGGTCTCTCCTGATAACAGGTGAATAAATCGGAATTCATCGTTCAGCTGATTTTAGAGGAATATTTGTAAGTTTCAAAACTCCACACTTAGAAGAATTTCCAAGTGAAAACAGTCAATCTTAGCCTATGGAAGGAAATTCAAGTTATTGGTAAGTACAGTTAGAATTACTTTTCAGGATCAGTACTGGGCTCAAAGATGCAGCACTGAGGTCTCTCCAGATAACAGGTGAGTAAATTGGAATTCGTAGTTCGGCTGATTTTAGAGGAATATTTGTAAGTTTCAAAACTCCACACTTAGAAGAATTTCCAAGAGAAACCAGTCAATCTTAGCCTGTGGAAGGAAATTCATGTTACTGGTAAGTATGGTTAGAATTACTTTTCAGGATCAGTACTGGGCTCAAAGATGCAGCACTGAGATCTCTGCTGATAACAGGTGAGTAAATTGGAATTCGTAGTTCGGCTGATTTTAGAGGAATATTTGTAAGTTTCAAAACTCCACACTTAGAAACTTTATCAGCAAAAAGCAGGCAATAATATCCTATGGAAGGAAATTTAAGTTACTGGTAAATACTGTTAGAATTACTTTTCAGGATCAGTACTGGGCTCAAAGATGCAGCACTGAGGTCTCTCCTGATAACAGGTGAGTAAATCGGAATTCGTAGTTCGGCTGATTTTAGAGGAATATTTGTAAGTTTCAAAACACCACATTTAGAAGATTTTCCAAGTGAAACCAGTCAATCTTAGCCTATGGAAGAAAATTCAAGTTACTGGTAAGTGTGGTTAGAATTACTTTTCATGATCAGTACTGGGCTCAAAGATGCAGCATTGAGGTCTCTCCTGATAACAGGTGAGTAAATCGGAATTCATAGTTCGGCTGATTTTAGATGAATATTAGTAAGTTTCAAATATCGACACTTAGAAACTTTTTCAGCAAAAATCAGGCAATGATATCCTATGGAAGGAAATTCAAGTTTCTGGTAAGTACGGTTAGAATTACTTTTTAGGATCAGTACTGGGCTCAAAGATACAGCACTGAGGTCTCTCCTGATAACAGGTGAGTAAATCGGAATTCATCGTTCAGCTGATTTTAGAGGAATATTTGTAAGTTTCAAAACTCCACACTTAGAAGAATTTCCAAGTGAAACCAGTCAATCTTAGCCTATGGAAGGAAATTCAAGTTACTGGTAAGTGCGGTTAGAATTACTTTTCAGGATCAGTACTGGGCTCAAAGATGTAGCATTGAGGTCTCTCCTGATAACAGGTGAGTAAATCGGAATTCGTAGTTTGGCTGATTTTAGAGGAATATTAGTAAGTTTCAAATATCGACACTTAGAAACTTTTTCAGCAAAACGCAGGCAATGATGTCCTATGGAAGGAAATTCAAGTTTCTGGTAAGTACGGTTAGAATTACTTTTCAGGATCAGTACTGGGCTCAAAGATGCAGCACTGAGGTCTCTCCTGATAACAGGTGAGTAAATCGGAATTCATCGTTCAGCTGATTTTAGAGGAATATTTGTAAGTTTCAAAACTCCACACTTAGAAGAATTTCCAAGTGAAAACAGTCAATCTTAGCCTATGGAAGGAAATTCAAGTTATTGGTAAGTACAGTTAGAATTACTTTTCAGGATCAGTACTGGGCTCAAAGATGCAGCACTGAGGTCTCTCCAGATAACAGGTGAGTAAATTGGAATTCGTAGTTCGGCTGATTTTAGAGGAATATTTGTAAGTTTCAAAACTCCACACTTAGAAGAATTTCCAAGAGAAACCAGTCAATCTTAGCCTGTGGAAGGAAATTCATGTTACTGGTAAGTATGGTTAGAATTACTTTTCAGGATCAGTACTGGGCTCAAAGATGCAGCACTGAGATCTCTGCTGATAACAGGTGAGTAAATTGGAATTCGTAGTTCGGCTGATTTTAGAGGAATATTTGTAAGTTTCAAAACTCCACACTTAGAAACTTTATCAGCAAAAAGCAGGCAATAATATCCTATGGAAGGAAATTTAAGTTACTGGTAAATACTGTTAGAATTACTTTTCAGGATCAGTACTGGGCTCAAAGATGCAGCACTGAGGTCTCTCCTGATAACAGGTGAGTAAATCGGAATTCGTAGTTCGGCTGATTTTAGAGGAATATTTGTAAGTTTCAAAACACCACATTTAGAAGATTTTCCAAGTGAAACCAGTCAATCTTAGCCTATGGAAGAAAATTCAAGTTACTGGTAAGTGTGGTTAGAATTACTTTTCATGATCAGTACTGGGCTCAAAGATGCAGCATTGAGGTCTCTCCTGATAACAGGTGAGTAAATCGGAATTCATAGTTCGGCTGATTTTAGATGAATATTAGTAAGTTTCAAATATCGACACTTAGAAACTTTTTCAGCAAAAATCAGGCAATGATATCCTATGGAAGGAAATTCAAGTTTCTGGTAAGTACGGTTAGAATTACTTTTTAGGATCAGTACTGGGCTCAAAGATACAGCACTGAGGTCTCTCCTGATAACAGGTGAGTAAATCGGAATTCATCGTTCAGCTGATTTTAGAGGAATATTTGTATGTTTCAAAACTCCACACTTAGAAGAATTTCCAAGTGAAACCAGTCAATCTTAGCCTATGGAAGGAAATTCAAGTTACTGGTAAGTGCGGTTAGAATTACTTTTCAGGATCAGTACTGGGCTCAAAGATGTAGCATTGAGGTCTCTCCTGATAACAGGTGAGTAAATCGGAATTCGTAGTTTGGCTGATTTTAGAGGAATATTAGTAAGTTTCAAATATCGACACTTAGAAACTTTTTCAGCAAAACGCAGGCAATGATGTCCTATGGAAGGAAATTCAAGTTTCTGGTAAGTACGGTTAGAATTACTTTTCAGGATCAGTACTGGGCTCAAAGATGCAGCACTGAGGTCTCTCCTGATAACAGGTGAGTAAATCGGAATTCATCGTTCAGCTGATTTTAGAGGAATATTTGTAAGTTTCAAAACTCCACACTTAGAAGAATTTCCAAGTGAAAACAGTCAATCTTAGCCTATGGAAGGAAATTCAAGTTATTGGTAAGTACAGTTAGAATTACTTTTCAGGATCAGTACTGGGCTCAAAGATGCAGCACTGAGGTCTCTCCAGATAACAGGTGAGTAAATTGGAATTCGTAGTTCGGCTGATTTTAGAGGAATATTTGTAAGTTTCAAAACTCCACACTTAGAAGAATTTCCAAGAGAAACCAGTCAATCTTAGCCTGTGGAAGGAAATTCATGTTACTGGTAAGTATGGTTAGAATTACTTTTCAGGATCAGTACTGGGCTCAAAGATGCAGCACTGAGATCTCTGCTGATAACAGGTGAGTAAATTGGAATTCGTAGTTCGGCTGATTTTAGAGGAATATTTGTAAGTTTCAAAACTCCACACTTAGAAACTTTATCAGCAAAAAGCAGGCAATAATATCCTATGGAAGGAAATTTAAGTTACTGGTAAATACTGTTAGAATTACTTTTCAGGATCAGTACTGGGCTCAAAGATGCAGCACTGAGGTCTCTCCTGATAACAGGTGAGTAAATCGGAATTCGTAGTTCGGCTGATTTTAGAGGAATATTTGTAAGTTTCAAAACACCACATTTAGAAGATTTTCCAAGTGAAACCAGTCAATCTTAGCCTATGGAAGAAAATTCAAGTTACTGGTAAGTGTGGTTAGAATTACTTTTCATGATCAGTACTGGGCTCAAAGATGCAGCATTGAGGTCTCTCCTGATAACAGGTGAGTAAATCGGAATTCATAGTTCGGCTGATTTTAGATGAATATTAGTAAGTTTCAAATATCGACACTTAGAAACTTTTTCAGCAAAAATCAGGCAATGATATCCTATGGAAGGAAATTCAAGTTTCTGGTAAGTACGGTTAGAATTACTTTTTAGGATCAGTACTGGGCTCAAAGATACAGCACTGAGGTCTCTCCTGATAACAGGTGAGTAAATCGGAATTCATCGTTCAGCTGATTTTAGAGGAATATTTGTAAGTTTCAAAACTCCACACTTAGAAGAATTTCCAAGTGAAACCAGTCAATCTTAGCCTATGGAAGGAAATTCAAGTTACTGGTAAGTGCGGTTAGAATTACTTTTCAGGATCAGTACTGGGCTCAAAGATGTAGCATTGAGGTCTCTCCTGATAACAGGTGAGTAAATCGGAATTCGTAGTTTGGCTGATTTTAGAGGAATATTAGTAAGTTTCAAATATCGACACTTAGAAACTTTTTCAGCAAAACGCAGGCAATGATGTCCTATGGAAGGAAATTCAAGTTTCTGGTAAGTACGGTTAGAATTACTTTTCAGGATCAGTACTGGGCTCAAAGATGCAGCACTGAGGTCTCTCCTGATAACAGGTGAGTAAATCGGAATTCATCGTTCAGCTGATTTTAGAGGAATATTTGTAAGTTTCAAAACTCCACACTTAGAAGAATTTCCAAGTGAAAACAGTCAATCTTAGCCTATGGAAGGAAATTCAAGTTATTGGTAAGTACAGTTAGAATTACTTTTCAGGATCAGTACTGGGCTCAAAGATGCAGCACTGAGGTCTCTCCAGATAACAGGTGAGTAAATTGGAATTCGTAGTTCGGCTGATTTTAGAGGAATATTTGTAAGTTTCAAAACTCCACACTTAGAAGAATTTCCAAGAGAAACCAGTCAATCTTAGCCTGTGGAAGGAAATTCATGTTACTGGTAAGTATGGTTAGAATTACTTTTCAGGATCAGTACTGGGCTCAAAGATGCAGCACTGAGATCTCTGCTGATAACAGGTGAGTAAATTGGAATTCGTAGTTCGGCTGATTTTAGAGGAATATTTGTAAGTTTCAAAACTCCACACTTAGAAACTTTATCAGCAAAAAGCAGGCAATAATATCCTATGGAAGGAAATTTAAGTTACTGGTAAATACTGTTAGAATTACTTTTCAGGATCAGTACTGGGCTCAAAGATGCAGCACTGAGGTCTCTCCTGATAACAGGTGAGTAAATCGGAATTCGTAGTTCGGCTGATTTTAGAGGAATATTTGTAAGTTTCAAAACACCACATTTAGAAGATTTTCCAAGTGAAACCAGTCAATCTTAGCCTATGGAAGAAAATTCAAGTTACTGGTAAGTGTGGTTAGAATTACTTTTCATGATCAGTACTGGGCTCAAAGATGCAGCATTGAGGTCTCTCCTGATAACAGGTGAGTAAATCGGAATTCATAGTTCGGCTGATTTTAGATGAATATTAGTAAGTTTCAAATATCGACACTTAGAAACTTTTTCAGCAAAAATCAGGCAATGATATCCTATGGAAGGAAATTCAAGTTTCTGGTAAGTACGGTTAGAATTACTTTTTAGGATCAGTACTGGGCTCAAAGATACAGCACTGAGGTCTCTGATAACAGGTGAGTAAATCGGAATTCATCGTTCAGCTGATTTTAGAGGAATATTTGTAAGTTTCAAAACTCCACACTTAGAAGAATTTCCAAGTGAAACCAGTCAATCTTAGCCTATGGAAGGAAATTCAAGTTACTGGTAAGTGCGGTTAGAATTACTTTTCAGGATCAGTACTGGGCTCAAAGATGTAGCATTGAGGTCTCTCCTGATAACAGGTGAGTAAATCGGAATTCGTAGTTTGGCTGATTTTAGAGGAATATTAGTAAGTTTCAAATATCGACACTTAGAAACTTTTTCAGCAAAAAGCAGGCAATGATATCCTATGAAAGGAAATTCAAGTTTCTGGTAAGTGTGGTTAGAATTACTTTTCAGGATCATTACTGGGCTCAAAGATGCAGCACTGAGGTCTCTCCTGATAACAGGTGAGTAAATCGGAATTCGTAGTTCGGCTGATATTAGAGGAATATTTGTAAGTTTCAAAACTCCACACTTAGAA
The DNA here is from genome assembly GCF_964204655.1 of Triturus cristatus. NCBI lineage: Eukaryota > Metazoa > Chordata > Amphibia > Caudata > Salamandridae > Triturus > Triturus cristatus. The sequence goes on from NW_028187322.1 coordinate 3,489,186, forward strand.
GAATTTCCAAGTGAAACCAGTCAATCTTAGCCTATGGAAGGAAATTCAAGTTATTGGTAAGTACAGTTAGAATTACTTTTCATGATAAGTACTTAGCTCAAAGCTGCAGCATTGAGGTCTCTCCTGATAACAGGTGAGTAAATCGGAATTCGGAGTTCGGCTGATTTTAGAGGAATATTAGTAAGTTTCAAATATCGACACTTAGAAACTTTTTCAGCAAAAAGCAGGCAATGATATCCTATGAAAGGAAATTTAAGTTACTGGTAAGTACTGTTAGAATTACTTTTCAGGATCAGTACTGGGCTCAAAGATGCAGCACTGAGGTCTCTCCTGATAACAGGTGAGTAAATCGGAATTTGTAGTTCGGCTGATTTTAGAGGAATATTTGTAAGTTTCAAAACTCCACACTTAGAAGATTTTCCAAGTGAAACCAGTCAATCTTAGCCTATGGAGGGAAATTCAAGTTACTGGTAAGTGCGGTTAGAATTACTTTTCAGGATCAGTACTGGGCTCAAAGATGCAGCACTGAGATCTCTGCTGATAACATGTGAGTAAATCGGAATTCGTAGTTCGGCTGATTTTAGAGGAATATTTGTAAGTTTCTAAACTCCACACTTAGAAACTTTTTCAGCAAAACGCAGGCAATGATGTCCTATGGAAGGAAATTCAAGTTTCTGGTAAGTACGGTGTGGTGTCTTGTTGAATCTAGAATCTGGAACACTGCCTGTGTTTCAGATTCTAGAGAAGACGGTTTGACCCAGGTTTACTTGCATGAACGTTTCTTATGATGCTCTGTGCTAATAAAGCATACTTTACAACTGTGGCGTGCGTGGAGACAACTTTATTACATTGGCGACGATCGGAGAACATTTGGAATAGAAATCAGAAAGTAAACCTGGAGTCCTGTGAGCGGCAGATCAAGTGACCGTCAATCTTTGAAGTGAGGGAGCCGGTACCGCGTCTGATGCAAAACGAGCGTAGCGGAAGGCGGTTGTTGAAAATCCGGTATCCACAAGAGCTTCGGTGAGGCACATAGTTATTTTTAACTATTTTGGTCGAGTTCAAGGCTGGAGTGAAGCTCTGCGCAAGCGCGCGTTCTAGCGTGATGAAGTCATAGACTGGCGGCCATACTTTGGGACACATTCACGTTACGTGTCGGCCATTTTAAAGGCTTTTTACGAGTGAATTTGTCCGTGCATATCGCTGATGTGCACAGCATCTGTTTTAAGCAACAAGTTTGTGTGAAAATTTATACGGAACATAATTTGTACATAATTGATGTACACAGCAAGTGGATTTTGATTTACTTAAGGTGCAGAACATTTACACTAGTTACACGTTGATAGTGATAAAGCACCAGTGAAGTTTTGAACTAAAACATTTATTTAATAAGTCATAAATGGAGGGTTTTAGTACTCCCACTCCATTTTTGACATCACCTGGTGAACCAGCGTTAGAATGGAAACGCTGGAAAGAAGGTTTTGAGGCTTATCTTGAAGCCATAGGCGGTGAAGCCTATACTGATAAAAGGAAACTGGCCATATTAAAGCATTGTTTAGGTGCTGAGGGAAGATATGTGTTAAGTCATCTTCCACCTTGTTCTAATAGCATTTCATCATCAGAAGAAGATGCTGATGTTTATGAAGAAGCCATTTCGAAATTGGATAAACGTTACATAAAGAAAATTAACGAAGTAGTTTCACGTCATAAATTTCTTAGCAGAGGTCAGCTGGTAAATGAATCTATAGACACATTTGTAAATGACTTAAGAATTTTAGCATCCAAATGTAACTATTTGTCATTTCATGATCAAATGCTGCGAGATCAAATGGTGCATAAAGTTGCCAATGTGAAACTTCAAGAAAAATTACTGGCTGCAGAAGAGTTGACTTTGGATAAGGCTTTGGATATTGCTCATCGTTTTGAAGATATGGAGTTGGGTTTGAAAGAACTTGCTGAACAAAAAGCATCACAAGTTAATGCGGTTAAAGCCATGAACACTGCGGATTTAACAGCTAGCAAAGACAAATGTAAAACTCAAGTTACGCAAGAGAAGAAAGAATATATATGTTTTAAATGTGGTATACCAGGTCATTTGGCTAACGACAAAAGGTGTCCTGCTATAGGTCAAGTGTGTAGATACTGCAAATTAAAAGGGCATTATACTAGGATGTGCAGAAACAAAAATAGGTTACGAAGTAAGAGTTTTGAACATAAGACGCAGAAGGATGAGCATATAAAAGAAGTTGAGGATGCCAATAATGATGATGAATTCATGTTAGTGGTTTATGAAATTAATAGCAATTTGAAAGATGCTCCATTTTGTACAGTGTCCATTGGAGGAAAAGATGTAAGGGTTATGGCTGATTCGGGTGCTAGACATACACTCATAGGAGATGAATGGATTAAAGAATTTCCTGATGTGTGTCTATCACCTCCTGATATCAAATTGGTGGGCTATGGTAAGAAACCCATTGATGTTATCGGTTATTTTATGTCCACTCTTACGTTCAAAGGTAAAACCATTACATCAAAAATCTATGTGGCCAAGGAAGGCTCGTGTCTTTTGGGATGGCCTCAGCAAAGAGATCTGATGATTAGGTTAGACCCTAATCATCCGAATCAGGTTCAGGGTTATTCGGATTTAATTGGGCAAATTGACATGGATCTGGCGTCTGAGTGGGAGAAAAGATTTCCTAGTGTGTTTTCTACAACAAAGTTGGGGCTATTAAAAAATTTTGTGCATAAAATATTGTTAAAGCATGATGCTGTACCTAAGGTACATAAAGTTAGGAATGTGCCGTTACATTTAAGAGAGGCTGTTAAGCTGGAGCTTAAAAGACTCTGTGATTTGGATATTATAGAAGAGATTGAATCATCTTTGTGGTTAAGTCCAGTGGTTGTCGTGCACAAACCTAATGGCAAAGTTAGATTATGTGTGGACTTGAGGGATCTAAATGACAGTGTTTGGGTGGATAGACATCCGTTACCAAATATCGGTGAGATGTTTACCAAATTGAAGGGTGCAACAATATTTTCTACTTTGGATTTGTCTAATGCTTACCACCAGATTGCATTACATGAGGAAAGTAAACATTTAACGTCTTTCATTACATCTGAAGGTGCGTTTAGATACAAGAGAATGCCTTTCGGGCTAATTTCGGCATCCTCTGTATTTCAAAGATTGATGCACAAATTGTTTAAGGACATGGATAATGTGTTGTATTTCCAAGATGACATTTTAATTTTTGCTGCCAATTCCACTGAACACACAGAGATATTACATAAGGTTTTGTGCATTCTCCAAGATAATGGGTTAACCTTAACCAAAGAAAAGTGCAAATTTGGTGTAGAGTCTGTTGAGTATTTGGGGCATTCAATTGACAAACGTGGGGTGTCGCCCAAACAAAATTTAATTAGGGCCATTGAACAAGCTCCTGATCCACAGAACAAAGATCAGTTAAGGTCTTTTTTAGGGTTAGCTGAGTACTATGCTAAATTTATACCCTTGTTTGCTGATAAAACGGAGCACATGAGAAATTTATTAAAAAAAAATGTTTTTTTTGTTTGGGATGACAATTGTAAAAATGAGTTTAATATGTTAAAAAGGGATATTTCATCTGCACCTGCGTTGGCCACTTTCAATACTGCGTTTGACTCAATAATTGTTTCTGATGCTAGCAATGTTGGGTTAGGCGCAGTGTTGATGCAAGATCAGAACGGGCGTTTAGTCAACATTGGGTTTGCATCGAGACCATTGAAGGGTGCAGAATGCAAGTATTCCACTTTAGAGAAAGAAACACTTGCTTGTTGGTGGGGGATAGAGTATTTCCGGAAGTATGTTTATGGGACCACATTTAAAGTCAGATCCGATCATCGTCCGTTGGTAGATCTTTTCACAACGAAAGGTTGTGGTAAAGCCAGTTCTAGGATTGCCAGATGGCAGTATAAATTACAAGATTTTCATTTTCATGTTGAATATATTCCAGGCGTGAGGAATATTTTGGCAGATTGTTTGTCAAGGTTGCCAGTTGGGGATGACAATGTTGTAGGAGAGGATTGTGATCTGGAGAAGGTGGTTTCCATTTGTGAGGTGTCTAATGGTTGTATTCAAGAGAAGGAGTGGAAAGATGCTTGTGGGAAAGATGTTGTTCTTGGGGAAGTGTTTAAATACGTCAAATCCAGGTGGCCTAAGAAAGCCGAAGTGTCGGAAGGGGCGCGTCCATTTTGGCAAGTTTCACATGAGTTGTCTCTTAAAGAAGATATTTTAATGAGGGGTTTACAGTTTGTGGTTCCAGTTGAGTTACAACAAACAGTGTTAGACATGGCCCATGAGGGTCATCCGGGAATGACAAGCATGAAACGAAGAATCAGATGTGAATTTTGGTGGCCAGCCATGGACAAAGCCATTGAGCGTAAGGTTAGGGATTGTGTAGAATGCAGTGTAAGTGATAAATCACAAAAAAGTTTGACTTATGTTCATCAACCAGTGTCTAGGCCAACTAGGGTTTGGCAGTGTGTGTCTTTGGATATTGCTGGTCCAATTAGTTTAGGTCACAATCCAGTGTTTGCTATTGTTTTAATTGATCAGTTATCACAGTGGCCAGAAATTAAAATTGTGCCCCAGGTGACTTCTAGTGTGGTGATTAAATTTTTGAATGAAGTATTTGAAAGAGAGAGTTTTCCGGAAATTTTGGTGACAGATAATGGGGTTCAGTTGATTTCTTTGGAAATGAAAAATTTTCTTGAGAGACATGGTATTAGTCACAAACGTGCTTCTGTTTACTATCCCCAAAGTAATGGGATTGTTGAAAGGTGGATCAAAGTTTTTAAGGAAGGTTTACAATTGGCAATTTCTAATGGGAAAAATTGTAGTCAAGCTATCAGTGAAGTCTTGTGGAGTTACAGGCATACTCCTAGGAGTGCGGGTGATGTGTCACCGTTTGAGAAGATGAGGGGGAGGAAGTGCATATCTAATTTGAGTCAAGGTTGGATGAGAGATATAGGTTCGTACAAGGATGACAGGGTTGGAGTGGATAAAAGTGGTTTGAGTGAAGGTGTTAGTGTGCCAGTTAAAATCAACGATTGGGTTCGTGTGAAGAAAGGGAGGTTGGTTAGAGCTGGTGAGTCGCGTTATTCTCAGCCATTAAGAGTACTTCGAGTGGGTCGTCAGGTGGTTGAGTTGTCTGATGGAAATGTGTGGAGTCTGTCCAAAGTGATTAAGGTACCACAATTCTTGTGGCCGGATAAAGAGGCATCTCGATCAGATGATATTGTATTACCCAAATTGTCTGACAATATTTCCAATTGGAGAAGAGGTGTTTCACCGGAAGTCAGTGGTTTGATAAAAGACCGTGTGCTCAGGTCAAGACAAATGCCTGTTAGATATAGGGATTATTTTGTAAGTAGGAAATGATCAGTTTCATGTTATGGCATTAATTGTGGTTGGTCATTTTGGTGCAGTGTAAACATTGTTTATTTGTTAGGTGTGTAATATATATATATATCAAAATGTTTTGTTTTAAAAAATGTTTTTTTTTTAAATTTTATTGTGTTTTGTAAGGAGGGAAATGTGTGGTGTCTTGTTGAATCTAGAATCTGGAACACTGCCTGTGTTTCAGATTCTAGAGAAGACGGTTTGACCCAGGTTTACTTGCATGAATGTTTCTTATGATGCTCTGTGCTAATAAAGCATACTTTACAACTGTGGCGTGCGTGGAGACAACTTTATTACATACGGTTAGAATTACTTTTCAGGATCAGTACTGGGCTCAAAGATGCAGCACTGAGGTCTCTCCTGATAACAGGTCAGTAAATCAGAATTCGTAGTTCGGCTGATTTTAAAGAGGAATATTTGTAAGTTTCAAAACTCCACACTTAGAAGGATTTCCAAGTGAAACCAGTCAATGTTAGCCTGTGGAAGGAAATTCAAGTTACTGGTAAGTATGGTTAGAATTACTTTTCAGGATCAGTACTGGGCTCAAAGATGCAGCACTGAGATCTCTGCTGATAACAGGTGAGTAAATCGGAATTCGTAGTTCGGCTGATTTAAGAGGAATATTAGTAAGTTTCAAATATCGACACTTAGAAACTTTTTCAGCAAAAAGCAGGCAATGATATCCTATGAAAGGAAATTCAAGTTTCTGGTACGTATGGTTAGAATTACTTTTCAGAGTCAGTACTGGGCTCAAAGATGCAGCACTGAGGTCTCTCCTGATAACAGGTCAGTAAATCAGAATTCGTAGTTCTGCTGATTTTAAAGAGGAATATTTGTAAGTTTCAAAACTCCACACTTAGAAGGATTTCCAAGTGAAACCAGTCAATGTTAGCCTGTGGAAGGAAATTCAAGTTACTGGTAAGTATGGTTAGAATTACTTTTCAGGATCAGTACTGGGCTCAAAGATGCAGCACTGAGATCTCTGCTGATAACAGGTGAGTAAATCGGAATTCGTAGTTCGGCTGATTTTAGAGGAATATTTGTAAGTTGCAAAACTCCACACTTAGAAACTTTATCAGCAAAAAGCAGGCAATGATATCCTATGGAAGGAAATTTAAGTTACTGGTAAATACTGTTAGAATTACTTTTCAGGATCAGTACTGGGCTCAAAGATGCAGCACTGAGGTCTCTCCTGATAACAGGTGAGTAAATCGGAATTCGTAGTTCGGCTGATTTTAAAGAGGAATATTTGTAAGTTTCAAAACTCCACACTTAGAAGGATTTCCAAGTGAAACCAGTCAATGTTAGCCTGTGGATGGAAATTCAAGTTACTGGTAAGTATGGTTAGAATTACTTTTCAGGATCAGTACTGGGCTCAAAGATGCAGCACTGAGATCTCTGCTGATAACAGGTGAGTAAATCGGAATTCGTAGTTCGGCTGATTTTAGAGGAATATTTGTAAGTTTCAAAACTCCACACTTAGAAACTTTATCAGCAAAAAGCAGGCAATGATATCCTATGGAAGGAAATTTAAGTTACTGGTAAATACTGTTAGAATTACTTTTCAGGATCAGTACTGGGCTCAAAGATGCAGCACTGAGGTCTCTCCTGATAACAGGTGAGTAAATCGGAATTCGTAGTTCGGCTGATTTTAGAGGAATATTTGTAAATTTCAAAACACCACATTTAGAAGATTTTCCAAGTGAAACCAGTCAATCTTAGCCTATGGAAGAAAATTCAAGTTACTGGTAAGTGTGGTTAGAATTACTTTTCATGATCAGTACTGGGCTCAAAGATGCAGCATTGAGGTCTCTCCTGATAACAGGTGAGTAAATCGGAATTCATAGTTCGGCTGATTTTAGAGGAATATTTGTAAGTTTCAAAACTCCACACTTAGAAGAATTTCCAAGTGAAACCAGTCAATCTTAGCCTATGGAAGGAAATTCAAGTTATTGGTAAGTACGGTTAGAATTACTTTTCAGGATCAGTACTGGGCTCAAAGATGCAGCATTGTCTCCTGATAACAGGTAAGTAAATCGAATTCGTAGTTCGGCTGATTTTAGAGGAATATTTGTAAGTTTCAAAACTCCACACTTTGAAGAATTTCCAAGAGAAACCAGTCAATCTTAGCCTATGGAAGGAAATTCAAGTTACTGGTAAGTGCGGTTAGAATTACTTTACATGTTCAGTACTGGGCTTAAAGATGCAGCATTGAGGTCTCTCCTGATAACAGGTGAGTAAATCAGAATTCATAGTTCGGCTGATTTTAGAGGAATATCAGTAAGTTTCAAATATCGACACTTAGAAACGTTTTCAGCAAAAAGCAGGCAATGATATCCTATGGAGGGAAATTCAAGTTTCTGGTAAGTACGGTTAGAATTACTTTTCAGGATCAGTACTGGGCACAAAGATGCAGCACTGAGGTCTCTCCAGATAACAGGTGAGTAAATGGGAATTCGTAGTTCGGCTGATTTTAGAGGAATATTTGTAAGTTTCAAAACTCCACACTTAGAAGAATTTCCAAGTGAAACCAGTCAATCTTAGCCTATGGAAGGAAATTCAAGTTACTGGTAAGTGCGGTTAGAATTACTTTTCAGGATCAGTACTAGGCTCAAAGATGTAGCATTGAGGTCTCTCCTGATAACAGGTGAGTAAATCAGAATTCGTAGTTTGGCTGATTTTAGAGGAATATTAGTAAGTTTCAAATATCGACACTTAGAAACTTTTTCAGCAAAACGCAGGCAATGATGTCCTATGGAAGGAAATTCAAGTTTCTGGTAAGTACGGTTAGAATTACTTTTCAGGATCAGTACTGGGCTCAAAGATGCAGCACTGAGGTCTCTCCTGATAACAGGTGAGTAAATCGGAATTCATCGTTCAGCTGATTTTAGAGGAATATTTGTAAGTTTCAAAACTCCACACTTAGAAGAATTTCCAAGTGAAAACAGTCAATCTTAGCCTATGGAAGGAAATTCAAGTTATTGGTAAGTACAGTTAGAATTACTTTTCAGGATCAGTACTGGGCTCAAAGATGCAGCACTGAGGTCTCTCCAGATAACAGGTGAGTAAATTGGAATTCGTAGTTCGGCTGATTTTAGAGGAATATTTGTAAGTTTCAAAACTCCACACTTAGAAGAATTTCCAAGAGAAACCAGTCAATCTTAGCCTGTGGAAGGAAATTCATGTTACTGGTAAGTATGGTTAGAATTACTTTTCAGGATCAGTACTGGGCTCAAAGATGCAGCACTGAGATCTCTGCTGATAACAGGTGAGTAAATCGGAATTCGTAGTTTGGCTGATTTTAGAGGAATATTTGTAAGTTTCAAAACTCCACACTTAGAAACTTTATCAGCAAAAAGCAGGCAATAATATCCTATGGAAGGAAATTTAAGTTACTGGTAAATACTGTTAGAATTACTTTTCAGGATCAGTACTGGGCTCAAAGATGCAGCACTGAGGTCTCTCCTGATAACAGGTGAGTAAATCGGAATTCGTAGTTCGGCTGATTTTAGAGGAATATTTGTAAGTTTCAAAACACCACATTTAGAAGATTTTCCAAGTGAAACCAGTCAATCTTAGCCTATGGAAGAAAATTCAAGTTACTGGTAAGTGTGGTTAGAATTACTTTTCATGATCAGTACTGGGCTCAAAGATGCAGCATTGAGGTCTCTCCTGATAACAGGTGAGTAAATCGGAATTCATAGTTCGGCTGATTTTAGATGAATATTAGTAAGTTTCAAATATCGACACTTAGAAACTTTTTCAGCAAAAATCAGGCAATGATATCCTATGGAAGGAAATTCAAGTTTCTGGTAAGTACGGTTAGAATTACTTTTAAGGATCAGTACTGGGCTCAAAGATACAGCACTGAGGTCTCTCCTGATAACAGGTGAGTAAATCGGAATTCATCGTTCAGCTGATTTTAGAGGAATATTTGTAAGTTTCAAAACTCCACACTTAGAAGAATTTCCAAGTGAAACCAGTCAATCTTAGCCTATGGAAGGAAATTCAAGTTATTGGTAAGTACAGTTAGAATTACTTTTCAGGATCAGTACTGGGCTCAAAGATGCAGCACTGAGGTCTCTCCAGATAACAGGTGAGTAAATTGGAATTCGTAGTTCGGCTGATTTTAGAGGAATATTTGTAAGTTTCAAAACTCCACACTTAGAAGAATTTCCAAGTGAAACCAGTCAATCTTAGCATATGGAAGGAAATTCAAGTTATTGGTAAGTACGGTTAGAATTACTTTTCAGGATCAGTACTGGGCTCAAAGATGCAGCATTGTCTCCTGATAACAGGTGAGTAAATCAAATTCGTAGTTCGGCTGATTTTAGAGGAATATTTGTAAGTTTCAAAACTCCACACTTAGAAGAATTTCCAAGAGAAACCAGTCAATCTTAGCCTATGGAAGGAAATTCAATTTACTGGTAAGTGTGGTTAGAATTACTTTTCATGTTCAGTACTGGGCTCAAAGATGCAGCATTGAGGTCTCTCCTGATAACAGGTGAGTAAATCGGAATTCATAGTTCGGCTGATTTTAGATGAATATTAGTAAGTTTCAAATATCGACACTTAGAAACTTTTTCAGCAAAAATCAGGCAATGATATCCTATGGAAGGAAATTCAAGTTTCTGGTAAGTACGGTTAGAATTACTTTTAAGGATCAGTACTGGGCTCAAAGATACAGCACTGCGGTCTCTCCTGATAACAGGTGAGTAAATCGGAATTCATCGTTCAGCTGATTTTAGAGGAATATTTGTAAGTTTCAAAACTCCACACTTAGAAGAATTTCCAAGTGAAACCAGTCAATCTTAGCCTATGGAAGGAAATTCAAGTTATTGGTAAGTACAGTTAGAATTACTTTTCAGGATCAGTACTGGGCTCAAAGATGCAGCACTGAGGTCTCTCCAGATAACAGGTGAGTAAATTGGAATTCGTAGTTCGGCTGATTTTAGAGGAATATTTGTAAGTTTAAAAACTCCACACTTAGAAGAATTTCCAAGTGAAACCAGTCAATCTTAGCCTATGGAAGGAAATTCAAGTTATTGGTAAGTACGGTTAGAATTACTTTTCAGGATCAGTACTGGGCTCAAAGATGCAGCATTGTCTCCTGATAACAGGTGAGTAAATCAAATTCGTAGTTCGGCTGATTTTAGAGGAATATTTGTAAGTTTCAAAACTCCACACTTAGAAGAATTTCCAAGAGAAACCAGTCAATCTTAGCCTATGGAAGGAAATTCAATTTACTGGTAAGTGTGGTTAGAATTACTTTTCATGTTCAGTACTGGGCTCAAAGATGCAGCATTGAGGTCTCTCCTGATAACAGGTGAGTAAATCAGAATTCATAGTTCGGCTGATTTTAGAGGAATATTAGTAAGTTTCAAATATCGACACTTAGAAACTTTTTCAGCAAAAAGCAGGCAATGATATCCTATGGAAGGAAATTTAAGTTACTGGTAAGTACTGTTAGAATTACTTTTCAGGATCAGTACTGGGCTCAAAGATGCAGCACTGAGGTCTCTCCTGATAACAGGTGAGTAAATCGGAATTTGTAGTTCGGCTGATTTTAGAGGAATATTTGTAAGTTTCAAAACTCCACACTTAGAAGATTTTCCAAGTGAAACCAGTCAATCTTAGCCTATGGAAGGAAATTCAAGTTACTGGTAAGTATGGTTAGAATTACTTTTCAAGATCAGTACTGGGCACAAAGATGCAGCACTGAGGTCTCTCCTGATAACAGGTGAGTAAATCGGAATTCGTAGTTCGGCTGATTTTAGAGGAATATTTGTAAGTTTCAAAACTCCACACTTAGAAGAATTTCCAAGTGAAACCAGTCAATCTTAGCCTATGGAAGGAAATTCAAGTTATTGGTAAGTACAGTTAGAATTACATTTCATGATAAGTATTGGGCTCAAAGATGCAGCATTGAGGTCTCTCCTGATAACTGGTGAGTAAATCGGAATTCGGAGTTCGGCTGATTTTAGAGGAATATTAGTAAGTTTCAAATATCGACACTTAGAAACTTTTTCAACAAAAAGCAGGCAATGATATCCTATGAAAGGAAATTCAAGTTTCTGGTACTTATGCTTAGAATTACTTTTCAGGGTCAGTACTGGGCTCAAAGATGCAGCACTGAGGTCTCTCCTGATAACAGGTCAGTAAATCAGAATTCGTAGTTCGGCTGATTTTAAAGAGGAATATTTGTAAGTTTCAAAACTCCACACTTAGAAGGATTTCCAAGTGAAACCAGTCAATGTTAGCCTGTGGAAGGAAATTCAAGTTACTGGTAAGTATGGTTAGAATTACTTTTCAGGATCAGTACTGGGCTCAAAGATGCAGCACTGAGATCTCTGCTGATAACAGGTGAGTAAATCGGAATTCGTAGTTCGGCTGATTTTAGAGGAATATTTGTAAGTTTCAAAACTCCACACTTAGAAACTTTATCAGCAAAAAGCAGGCAATGATATCCTACGGAAGGAAATTTAAGTTACTGGTAAATACTGTTAGAATTACTTTTCAGGATCAGTACTGGGCTCAAAGATGCAGCACTGAGGTCTCTCCTGATAACAGGTGAGTAAATCGGAATTCGTAGTTCGGCTGATTTTAAAGAGGAATATTTGTACGTTTCAAAACTCCACACTTAGAAGGATTTCCAAGTGAAACCAGTCAATGTTAGCCTGTGGAAGGAAATTCAAGTTACTGGTAAGTATGGTTAGAATTACTTTTCAGGATCAGTACTGGGCTCAAAGATGCAGCACTGAGATCTCTGCTGATAACAGGTGAGTAAATCGGAATTCGTAGTTCGGCTGATTTTAGAGGAATATTTGTAAGTTTCAAAACTCCACACTTAGAAACTTTATCAGCAAAAAGCTGATATGGAAGGAAATTTGATATGGAAGGAAATTTAAGTTACTGGTAAATACTGTTAGAATTACTTTTCAGGATCAGTACTGGGCTCAAAGATGCAGCACTGAGGTCTCTCCTGATAACAGGTGAGTAAATCGGAATTCATCGTTCAGCTGATTTTAGAGGAATATTTGTAAGTTTCAAAACTCCACACTTAGAAGAATTTCCAAGTGAAAACAGTCAATCTTAGCCTATGGAAGGAAATTCAAGTTATTGGTAAGTACAGTTAGAATTACTTTTCAGGATCAGTACTGGGCTCAAAGATGCAGCACTGAGGTCTCTCCAGATAACAGGTGAGTAAATTGGAATTCGTAGTTCGGCTGATTTTAGAGGAATATTTGTAAGTTTCAAAACTCCACACTTAGAAGAATTTCCAAGAGAAACCAGTCAATCTTAGCCTGTGGAAGGAAATTCATGTTACTGGTAAGTATGGTTAGAATTACTTTTCAGGATCAGTACTGGGCTCAAAGATGCAGCACTGAGATCTCTGCTGATAACAGGTGAGTAAATCGGAATTCGTAGTTTGGCTGATTTTAGAGGAATATTTGTAAGTTTCAAAACTCCACACTTAGAAACTTTATCAGCAAAAAGCAGGCAATAATATCCTATGGAAGGAAATTTAAGTTACTGGTAAATACTGTTAGAATTACTTTTCAGGATCAGTACTGGGCTCAAAGATGCAGCACTGAGGTCTCTCCTGATAACAGGTGAGTAAATCGGAATTCGTAGTTCGGCTGATTTTAGAGGAATATTTGTAAGTTTCAAAACACCACATTTAGAAGATTTTCCAAGTGAAACCAGTCAATCTTAGCCTATGGAAGAAAATTCAAGTTACTGGTAAGTGTGGTTAGAATTACTTTTCATGATCAGTACTGGGCTCAAAGATGCAGCATTGAGGTCTCTCCTGATAACAGGTGAGTAAATCGGAATTCATAGTTCGGCTGATTTTAGATGAATATTAGTAAGTTTCAAATATCGACACTTAGAAACTTTTTCAGCAAAAATCAGGCAATGATATCCTATGGAAGGAAATTCAAGTTTCTGGTAAGTACGGTTAGAATTACTTTTTAGGATCAGTACTGGGCTCAAAGATACAGCACTGAGGTCTCTCCTGATAACAAGTGAGTAAATCGGAATTCATCGTTCAGCTGATTTTAGAGGAATATTTGTAAGTTTCAAAACTCCACACTTAGAAGAATTTCCAAGTGAAACCAGTCAATCTTAGCCTATGGAAGGAAATTCAAGTTATTGGTAAGTACAGTTAGAATTACTTTTCAGGATCAGTACTGGGCTCAAAGATGCAGCACTGAGGTCTCTCCAGATAACAGGTGAGTAAATTGGAATTCGTAGTTCGGCTGATTTTAGAGGAATATTTGTAAGTTTCAAAACTCCACACTTAGAAGAATTTCCAAGTGAAACCAGTCAATCTTAGCCTATGGAAGGAAATTCAAGTTATTGGTAAGTATGGTTAGAATTACTTTTCAGGATCAGTACTGGGCTCAAAGATGCAGCATTGTCTCCTGATAACAGGTGAGTAAATCAAATTCGTAGTTCGGCTGATTTTAGAGGAATATTTGTAAGTTTCAAAACTCCACACTTAGAAGAATTTCCAAGAGAAACCAGTCAATCTTAGCCTATGGAAGGAAATTCAATTTACTGGTAAGTGTGGTTAGAATTACTTTTCATGTTCAGTACTGGGCTCAAAGATGCAGCATTGAGGTCTCTCCTGATAACAGGTGAGTAAATCAGAATTCATAGTTCGGCTGATTTTAGAGGAATATTAGTAAGTTTCAAATATCGACACTTAGAAACTTTTTCAGCAAAAAGCAGGCAATGATATCCTATGGAAGGAAATTTAAGTTACTGGTAAGTACTGTTAGAATTACTTTTCAGGATCAGTACTGGGCTCAAAGATGCAGCACTGAGGTCTCTCCTGATAACAGGTGAGTAAATCGGAATTTGTAGTTCGGCTGATTTTAGAGGAATATTTGTAAGTTTCAAAACTCCACACTTAGAAGATTTTCCAAGTGAAACCAGTCAATCTTAGCCTATGGAAGGAAATTCAAGTTACTGGTAAGTATGGTTAGAATTACTTTTCAAGATCAGTACTGGGCACAAAGATGCAGCACTGAGGTCTCTCCTGATAACAGGTGAGTAAATCGGAATTCGTAGTTCGGCTGATTTTAGAGGAATATTTGTAAGTTTCAAAACTCCACACTTAGAAGAATTTCCAAGTGAAACCAGTCAATCTTAGCCTATGGAAGGAAATTCAAGTTATTGGTAAGTACAGTTAGAATTACTTTTCATGATAAGTATTGGGCTCAAAGATGCAGCATTGAGGTCTCTCCTGATAACTGGTGAGTAAATCGGAATTCGGAGTTCGGCTGATCTTAGAGGAATATTAGTAAGTTTCAAATATCGACACTTAGAAACTTTTTCAGCAAAAAGCAGGCAATGATATCCTATGAAAGGAAATTTAAGTTACTGGTAAGTAATGTTAGAATTACTTTTCAGGATCAGTACTGGGCTCAAAGATGCAGCACTGAGATCTCTGCTGATAACATGTGAGTAAATCGGAATTCGTAGTTCGGCTGATTTTAGAGGAATATTTGTAAGTTTCAAAACTCCACACTTAGAAACTTTTTCAGCAAAACGCAGGCAATGATGTCCTATGGAAGGAAATTCAAGTTTCTGGTAAGTACGGTTAGAATTACTTTTCAGGATCAGTACTGGGCTTAAAGATGCAGCACTGAGTTCTCTCCTGATAACAGGTCAGTAAATCAGAATTCGTAGTTCGGCTGATTTTAAAGAGGAATATTTGTAAGTTTCAAAACTCCACACTTAGAAGGATTTCCAAGTGAAACCAGTCAATGTTAGCCTGTGGAAGGAAATTCAAGTTACTGGTAAGTATGGTTAGAATTACTTTTCAGGATCAGTACTAGGCTCAAAGATGCAGCACTGAGATCTCTGCTGATAACAGGTGAGTAAATCGGAATTCGTAGTTTGGCTGATTTTAGAGGAATATTTGTAAGTTTCAAAACTCCACACTTAGAAACTTTATCAGCAAAAAGCAGGCAATGATATCCTATGGAAGGAAATTTAAGTTACTGGTAAATACTGTTAGAATTACTTTTCAGGATCAGTACTGGGCTCAAAGATGCAGCACTGAGGTCTCTCCAGATAACAGGTGAGTAAATTGGAATTCGTAGTTCGGCTGATTTTAGAGGAATATTTGTAAGTTTCAAAACTCCACACTTAGAAGAATTTCCAAGAGAAACCAGTCAATCTTAGCCTGTGGAAGGAAATTCATGTTACTGGTAAGTATGGTTAGAATTACTTTTCAGGATCAGTACTGGGCTCAAAGATGCAGCACTGAGATCTCTGCTGATAACAGGTGAGTAAATCGGAATTCGTAGTTTGGCTGATTTTAGAGGAATATTTGTAAGTTTCAAAACTCCACACTTAGAAACTTTATCAGCAAAAAGCAGGCAATAATATCCTATGGAAGGAAATTTAAGTTACTGGTAAATACTGTTAGAATTACTTTTCAGGATCAGTACTGGGCTCAAAGATGCAGCACTGAGGTCTCTCCTGATAACAGGTGAGTAAATCGGAATTCGTAGTTCGGCTGATTTTAGAGGAATATTTGTAAGTTTCAAAACACCACATTTAGAAGATTTTCCAAGTGAAACCAGTCAATCTTAGCCTATGGAAGAAAATTCAAGTTACTGGTAAGTGTGGTTAGAATTACTTTTCATGATCAGTACTGGGCTCAAAGATGCAGCATTGAGGTCTCTCCTGATAACAGGTGAGTAAATCGGAATTCATAGTTCGGCTGATTTTAGATTAATATTAGTAAGTTTCAAATATCGACACTTAGAAACTTTTTCAGCAAAAATCAGGCAATGATATCCTATGGAAGGAAATTCAAGTTTCTGGTAAGTACGGTTAGAATTACTTTTAAGGATCAGTACTGGGCTCAAAGATACAGCACTGAGGTCTCTCCTGATAACAGGTGAGTAAATCGGAATTCATCGTTCAGCTGATTTTAGAGGAATATTTGTAAGTTTCAAAACTCCACACTTAGAAGAATTTCCAAGTGAAACCAGTCAATCTTAGCCTATGGAAGGAAATTCAAGTTATTGGTAAGTACAGTTAGAATTACTTTTCAGGATCAGTACTGGGCTCAAAGATGCAGCACTGAGGTCTCTCCAGATAACAGGTGAGTAAATTGGAATTCGTAGTTCGGCTGATTTTAGAGGAATATTTGTAAGTTTAAAAACTCCACACTTAGAAGAATTTCCAAGTGAAACCAGTCAATCTTAGCATATGGAAGGAAATTCAAGTTATTGGTAAGTACGGTTAGAATTACTTTTCAGGATCAGTACTGGGCTCAAAGATGCAGCATTGTCTCCTGATAACAGGTGAGTAAATCAAATTCGTAGTTCGGCTGATTTTAGAGGAATATTTGTAAGTTTCAAAACTCCACACTTAGAAGAATTTCCAAGAGAAACCAGTCAATCTTAGCCTATGGAAGGAAATTCAATTTACTGGTAAGTGTGGTTAGAATTACTTTTCATGTTCAGTACTGGGCTCAAAGATGCAGCATTGAGGTCTCTCCTGATAACAGGTGAGTAAATCGGAATTCATAGTTCGGCTGATTTTAGATGAATATTAGTAAGTTTCAAATATCGACACTTAGAAACTTTTTCAGCAAAAATCAGGCAATGATATCCTATGGAAGGAAATTCAAGTTTCTGGTAAGTACGGTTAGAATTACTTTTAAGGATCAGTACTGGGCTCAAAGATACAGCACTGCGGTCTCTCCTGATAACAGGTGAGTAAATCGGAATTCATCGTTCAGCTGATTTTAGAGGAATATTTGTAAGTTTCAAAACTCCACACTTAGAAGAATTTCCAAGTGAAACCAGTCAATCTTAGCCTATGGAAGGAAATTCAAGTTATTGGTAAGTACAGTTAGAATTACTTTTCAGGATCAGTACCTGGCTCAAAGATGCAGCACTGAGGTCTCTCCAGATAACAGGTGAGTAAATTGGAATTCGTAGTTCGGCTGATTTTAGAGGAATATTTGTAAGTTTAAAAACTCCACACTTAGAAGAATTTCCAAGTGAAACCAGTCAATCTTAGCCTATGGAAGGAAATTCAAGTTATTGGTAAGTACGGTTAGAATTACTTTTCAGGATCAGTACTGGGCTCAAAGATGCAGCATTGTCTCCTGATAACAGGTGAGTAAATCAAATTCGTAGTTCGGCTGATTTTAGAGGAATATTTGTAAGTTTCAAAACTCCACACTTAGAAGAATTTCCAAGAGAAACCAGTCAATCTTAGCCTATGGAAGGAAATTCAATTTACTGGTAAGTGTGGTTAGAATTACTTTTCATGTTCAGTACTGGGCTCAAAGATGCAGCATTGAGGTCTCTCCTGATAACAGGTGAGTAAATCGGAATTCATAGTTCGGCTGATTTTAGATGAATATTAGTAAGTTTCAAATATCGACACTTAGAAACTTTTTCAGCAAAAAGCAGGCAATGATATCCTATGGAAGGAAATTTAAGTTACTGGTAAGTACTGTTAGAATTACTTTTCAGGATCAGTACTGGGCTCAAAGATGCAGCACTGAGGTCTCTCCTGATAACAGGTGAGTAAATCGGAATTTGTAGTTCGGCTGATTTTAGAGGAATATTTGTAAGTTTCAAAACTCCACACTTAGAAGATTTTCCAAGTGAAACCAGTCAATCTTAGCCTATGGAAGGAAATTCAAGTTACTGGTAAGTATGGTTAGAATTACTTTTCAAGATCAGTACTGGGCACAAAGATGCAGCACTGAGGTCTCTCCTGATAACAGGTGAGTAAATCGGAATTCGTAGTTCGGCTGATTTTAGAGGAATATTTGTAAGTTTCAAAACTCCACACTTAGAAGAATTTCCAAGTGAAACCAGTCAATCTTAGCCTATGGAAGGAAATTCAAGTTATTGGTAAGTACAGTTAGAATTACTTTTCATGATAAGTATTGGGCTCAAAGATGCAGCATTGAGGTCTCTCCTGATAACTGGTGAGTAAATCGGAATTCGGAGTTCGGCTGATCTTAGAGGAATATTAGTAAGTTTCAAATATCGACACTTAGAAACTTTTTCAGCAAAAAGCAGGCAATGATATCCTATGAAAGGAAATTTAAGTTACTGGTAAGTAATGTTAGAATTACTTTTCAGGATCAGTACTGGGCTCAAAGATGCAGCACTGAGATCTCTGCTGATAACATGTGAGTAAATCGGAATTCGTAGTTCGGCTGATTTTAGAGGAATATTTGTAAGTTTCAAAACTCCACACTTAGAAACTTTTTCAGCAAAACGCAGGCAATGATGTCCTATGGAAGGAAATTCAAGTTTCTGGTAAGTACGGTTAGAATTACTTTTCAGGATCAGTACTGGGCTCAAAGATGCAGCACTGAGTTCTCTCCTGATAACAGGTCAGTAAATCAGAATTCGTAGTTCGGCTGATTTTAAAGAGGAATATTTGTAAGTTTCAAAACTCCACACTTAGAAGGATTTCCAAGTGAAACCAGTCAATGTTAGCCTGTGGAAGGAAATTCAAGTTACTGGTAAGTATGGTTAGAATTACTTTTCAGGATCAGTACTGGGCTCAAAGATGCAGCACTGAGATCTCTGCTGATAACAGGTGAGTAAATCGGAATTCGTAGTTTGGCTGATTTTAGAGGAATATTTGTAAGTTTCAAAACTCCACACTTAGAAACTTTATCAGCAAAAAGCAGGCAATGATATCCTATGGAAGGAAATTTAAGTTACTGGTAAATACTGTTAGAATTACTTTTCAGGATCAGTACTGGGCTCAAAGATGCAGCACTGAGGTCTCTCCAGATAACAGGTGAGTAAATTGGAATTCGTAGTTCGGCTGATTTTAGAGGAATATTTGTAAGTTTCAAAACTCCACACTTAGAAGAATTTCCAAGAGAAACCAGTCAATCTTAGCCTGTGGAAGGAAATTCATGTTACTGGTAAGTATGGTTAGAATTACTTTTCAGGATCAGTACTGGGCTCAAAGATGCAGCACTGAGATCTCTGCTGATAACAGGTGAGTAAATCGGAATTCGTAGTTTGGCTGATTTTAGAGGAATATTTGTAAGTTTCAAAACTCCACACTTAGAAACTTTATCAGCAAAAAGCAGGCAATAATATCCTATGGAAGGAAATTTAAGTTACTGGTAAATACTGTTAGAATTACTTTTCAGGATCAGTACTGGGCTCAAAGATGCAGCACTGAGGTCTCTCCTGATAACAGGTGAGTAAATCGGAATTCGTAGTTCGGCTGATTTTAGAGGAATATTTGTAAGTTTCAAAACACCACATTTAGAAGATTTTCCAAGTGAAACCAGTCAATCTTAGCCTATGGAAGAAAATTCAAGTTACTGGTAATTGTGGTTAGAATTACTTTTCATGATCAGTACTGGGCTCAAAGATGCAGCATTGAGGTCTCTCCTGATAACAGGTGAGTAAATCGGAATTCATAGTTCGGCTGATTTTAGATTAATATTAGTAAGTTTCAAATATCGACACTTAGAAACTTTTTCAGCAAAAATCAGGCAATGATATCCTATGGAAGGAAATTCAAGTTTCTGGTAAGTACGGTTAGAATTACTTTTAAGGATCAGTACTGGGCTCAAAGATACAGCACTGAGGTCTCTCCTGATAACAGGTGAGTAAATCGGAATTCATCGTTCAGCTGATTTTAGAGGAATATTTGTAAGTTTCAAAACTCCACACTTAGAAGAATTTCCAAGTGAAACCAGTCAATCTTAGCCTATGGAAGGAAATTCAAGTTATTGGTAAGTACAGTTAGAATTACTTTTCAGGATCAGTACTGGGCTCAAAGATGCAGCACTGAGGTCTCTCCAGATAACAGGTGAGTAAATTGGAATTCGTAGTTCGGCTGATTTTAGAGGAATATTTGTAAGTTTAAAAACTCCACACTTAGAAGAATTTCCAAGTGAAACCAGTCAATCTTAGCATATGGAAGGAAATTCAAGTTATTGGTAAGTACGGTTAGAATTACTTTTCAGGATCAGTACTGGGCTCAAAGATGCAGCATTGTCTCCTGATAACAGGTGAGTAAATCAAATTCGTAGTTCGGCTGATTTTAGAGGAATATTTGTAAGTTTCAAAACTCCACACTTAGAAGAATTTCCAAGAGAAACCAGTCAATCTTAGCCTATGGAAGGAAATTCAATTTACTGGTAAGTGTGGTTAGAATTACTTTTCATGTTCAGTACTGGGCTCAAAGATGCAGCATTGAGGTCTCTCCTGATAACAGGTGAGTAAATCGGAATTCATAGTTCGGCTGATTTTAGATGAATATTAGTAAGTTTCAAATATCGACACTTAGAAACTTTTTCAGCAAAAATCAGGCAATGATATCCTATGGAAGGAAATTCAAGTTTCTGGTAAGTACGGTTAGAATTACTTTTAAGGATCAGTACTGGGCTCAAAGATACAGCACTGCGGTCTCTCCTGATAACAGGTGAGTAAATCGGAATTCATCGTTCAGCTGATTTTAGAGGAATATTTGTAAGTTTCAAAACTCCACACTTAGAAGAATTTCCAAGTGAAACCAGTCAATCTTAGCCTATGGAAGGAAATTCAAGTTATTGGTAAGTACAGTTAGAATTACTTTTCAGGATCAGTACTGGGCTCAAAGATGCAGCACTGAGGTCTCTCCAGATAACAGGTGAGTAAATTGGAATTCGTAGTTCGGCTGATTTTAGAGGAATATTTGTAAGTTTAAAAACTCCACACTTAGAAGAATTTCCAAGTGAAACCAGTCAATCTTAGCCTATGGAAGGAAATTCAAGTTATTGGTAAGTACGGTTAGAATTACTTTTCAGGATCAGTACTGGGCTCAAAGATGCAGCATTGTCTCCTGATAACAGGTGAGTAAATCAAATTCGTAGTTCGGCTGATTTTAGAGGAATATTTGTAAGTTTCAAAACTCCACACTTAGAAGAATTTCCAAGAGAAACCAGTCAATCTTAGCCTATGGAAGGAAATTCAATTTACTGGTAAGTGTGGTTAGAATTACTTTTCATGTTCAGTACTGGGCTCAAAGATGCAGCATTGAGGTCTCTCCTGATAACAGGTGAGTAAATCAGAATTCATAGTTCGGCTGATTTTAGAGGAATATTAGTAAGTTTCAAATATCGACACTTAGAAACTTTTTCAGCAAAAAGCAGGCAATGATATCCTATGGAAGGAAATTTAAGTTACTGGTAAGTACTGTTAGAATTACTTTTCAGGATCAGTACTGGGCTCAAAGATGCAGCACTGAGGTCTCTCCTGATAACAGGTGAGTAAATCGGAATTTGTAGTTCGGCTGATTTTAGAGGAATATTTGTAAGTTTCAAAACTCCACACTTAGAAGATTTTCCAAGTGAAACCAGTCAATCTTAGCCTATGGAAGGAAATTCAAGTTACTGGTAAGTATGGTTAGAATTACTTTTCAAGATCAGTACTGGGCACAAAGATGCAGCACTGAGGTCTCTCCTGATAACAGGTGAGTAAATCGGAATTCGTAGTTCGGCTGATTTTAGAGGAATATTTGTAAGTTTCAAAACTCCACACTTAGAAGAATTTCCAAGTGAAACCAGTCAATCTTAGCCTATGGAAGGAAATTCAAGTTATTGGTAAGTACAGTTAGAATTACATTTCATGATAAGTATTGGGCTCAAAGATGCAGCATTGAGGTCTCTCCTGATAACTGGTGAGTAAATCGGAATTCGGAGTTCGGCTGATTTTAGAGGAATATTAGTAAGTTTCAAATATCGACACTTAGAAACTTTTTCAGCAAAAAGCAGGCAATGATATCCTATGAAAGGAAATTCAAGTTTCTGGTACGTATGCTTAGAATTACTTTTCAGGGTCAGTACTGGGCTCAAAGATGCAGCACTGAGGTCTCTCCTGATAACAGGTCAGTAAATCAGAATTCATAGTTCGGCTGATTTTAAAGAGGAATATTTGTAAGTTTCAAAACTCCACACTTAGAAGGATTTCCAAGTGAAACCAGTCAATGTTAGCCTGTGGAAGGAAATTCAAGTTACTGGTAAGTATGGTTAGAATTACTTTTCAGGATCAGTACTGGGCTCAAAGATGCAGCACTGAGATCTCTGCTGATAACAGGTGAGTAAATCGGAATTCGTAGTTCGGCTGATTTTAGAGGAATATTTGTAAGTTTCAAAACTCCACACTTAGAAACTTTATCAGCAAAAAGCAGGCAATGATATCCTATGGAAGGAAATTTAAGTTACTGGTAAATACTGTTAGAATTACTTTTCAGGATCAGTACTGGGCTCAAAGATGCAGCACTGAGGTCTCTCCTGATAACAGGTGAGTAAATCGGAATTCGTAGTTCGGCTGATTTTAAAGAGGAATATTTGTACGTTTCAAAACTCCACACTTAGAAGGATTTCCAAGTGAAACCAGTCAATGTTAGCCTGTGGAAGGAAATTCAAGTTACTGGTAAGTATGGTTAGAATTACTTTTCAGGATCAGTACTGGGCTCAAAGATGCAGCACTGAGATCTCTGCTGATAACAGGTGAGTAAATCGGAATTCGTAGTTCGGCTGATTTTAGAGGAATATTTGTAAGTTTCAAAACTCCACACTTAGAAACTTTATCAGCAAAAAGCTGATATGGAAGGAAATTTGATATGGAAGGAAATTTAAGTTACTGGTAAATACTGTTAGAATTACTTTTCAGGATCAGTACTGGGCTCAAAGATGCAGCACTGAGGTCTCTCCTGATAACAGGTGAGTAAATCGGAATTCATCGTTCAGCTGATTTTAGAGGAATATTTGTAAGTTTCAAAACTCCACACTTAGAAGAATTTCCAAGTGAAAACAGTCAATCTTAGCCTATGGAAGGAAATTCAAGTTATTGGTAAGTACAGTTAGAATTACTTTTCAGGATCAGTACTGGGCTCAAAGATGCAGCACTGAGGTCTCTCCAGATAACAGGTGAGTAAATTGGAATTCGTAGTTCGGCTGATTTTAGAGGAATATTTGTAAGTTTAAAAACTCCACACTTAGAAGAATTTCCAAGTGAAACCAGTCAATCTTAGCATATGGAAGGAAATTCAAGTTATTGGTAAGTACGGTTAGAATTACTTTTCAGGATCAGTACTGGGCTCAAAGATGCAGCATTGTCTCCTGATAACAGGTGAGTAAATCAAATTCGTAGTTCGGCTGATTTTAGAGGAATATTTGTAAGTTTCAAAACTCCACACTTAGAAGAATTTCCAAGAGAAACCAGTCAATCTTAGCCTATGGAAGGAAATTCAATTTACTGGTAAGTGTGGTTAGAATTACTTTTCATGTTCAGTACTGGGCTCAAAGATGCAGCATTGAGGTCTCTCCTGATAACAGGTGAGTAAATCGGAATTCATAGTTCGGCTGATTTTAGATGAATATTAGTAAGTTTCAAATATCGACACTTAGAAACTTTTTCAGCAAAAATCAGGCAATGATATCCTATGGAAGGAAATTCAAGTTTCTGGTAAGTACGGTTAGAATTACTTTTAAGGATCAGTACTGGGCTCAAAGATACAGCACTGCGGTCTCTCCTGATAACAGGTGAGTAAATCGGAATTCATCGTTCAGCTGATTTTAGAGGAATATTTGTAAGTTTCAAAACTCCACACTTAGAAGAATTTCCAAGTGAAACCAGTCAATCTTAGCCTATGGAAGGAAATTCAAGTTATTGGTAAGTACAGTTAGAATTACTTTTCAGGATCAGTACTGGGCTCAAAGATGCAGCACTGAGGTCTCTCCAGATAACAGGTGAGTAAATTGGAATTCGTAGTTCGGCTGATTTTAGAGGAATATTTGTAAGTTTAAAAACTCCACACTTAGAAGAATTTCCAAGTGAAACCAGTCAATCTTAGCCTATGGAAGGAAATTCAAGTTATTGGTAAGTACGGTTAGAATTACTTTTCAGGATCAGTACTGGGCTCAAAGATGCAGCATTGTCTCCTGATAACAGGTGAGTAAATCAAATTCGTAGTTCGGCTGATTTTAGAGGAATATTTGTAAGTTTCAAAACTCCACACTTAGAAGAATTTCCAAGAGAAACCAGTCAATCTTAGCCTATGGAAGGAAATTCAATTTACTGGTAAGTGTGGTTAGAATTACTTTTCATGTTCAGTACTGGGCTCAAAGATGCAGCATTGAGGTCTCTCCTGATAACAGGTGAGTAAATCAGAATTCATAGTTCGGCTGATTTTAGAGGAATATTAGTAAGTTTCAAATATCGACACTTAGAAACTTTTTCAGCAAAAAGCAGGCAATGATATCCTATGGAAGGAAATTTAAGTTACTGGTAAGTACTGTTAGAATTACTTTTCAGGATCAGTACTGGGCTCAAAGATGCAGCACTGAGGTCTCTCCTGATAACAGGTGAGTAAATCGGAATTTGTAGTTCGGCTGATTTTAGAGGAATATTTGTAAGTTTCAAAACTCCACACTTAGAAGATTTTCCAAGTGAAACCAGTCAATCTTAGCCTATGGAAGGAAATTCAAGTTACTGGTAAGTATGGTTAGAATTACTTTTCAAGATCAGTACTGGGCACAAAGATGCAGCACTGAGGTCTCTCCTGATAACAGGTGAGTAAATCGGAATTCGTAGTTCGGCTGATTTTAGAGGAATATTTGTAAGTTTCAAAACTCCACACTTAGAAGAATTTCCAAGTGAAACCAGTCAATCTTAGCCTATGGAAGGAAATTCAAGTTATTGGTAAGTACAGTTAGAATTACATTTCATGATAAGTATTGGGCTCAAAGATGCAGCATTGAGGTCTCTCCTGATAACTGGTGAGTAAATCGGAATTCGGAGTTCGGCTGATTTTAGAGGAATATTAGTAAGTTTCAAATATCGACACTTAGAAACTTTTTCAGCAAAAAGCAGGCAATGATATCCTATGAAAGGAAATTCAAGTTTCTGGTACGTATGCTTAGAATTACTTTTCAGGGTCAGTACTGGGCTCAAAGATGCAGCACTGAGGTCTCTCCTGATAACAGGTCAGTAAATCAGAATTCATAGTTCGGCTGATTTTAAAGAGGAATATTTGTAAGTTTCAAAACTCCACACTTAGAAGGATTTCCAAGTGAAACCAGTCAATGTTAGCCTGTGGAAGGAAATTCAAGTTACTGGTAAGTATGGTTAGAATTACTTTTCAGGATCAGTACTGGGCTCAAAGATGCAGCACTGAGATCTCTGCTGATAACAGGTGAGTAAATCGGAATTCGTAGTTCGGCTGATTTTAGAGGAATATTTGTAAGTTTCAAAACTCCACACTTAGAAACTTTATCAGCAAAAAGCAGGCAATGATATCCTATGGAAGGAAATTTAAGTTACTGGTAAATACTGTTAGAATTACTTTTCAGGATCAGTACTGGGCTCAAAGATGCAGCACTGAGGTCTCTCCTGATAACAGGTGAGTAAATCGGAATTCGTAGTTCGGCTGATTTTAAAGAGGAATATTTGTACGTTTCAAAACTCCACACTTAGAAGGATTTCCAAGTGAAACCAGTCAATGTTAGCCTGTGGAAGGAAATTCAAGTTACTGGTAAGTATGGTTAGAATTACTTTTCAGGATCAGTACTGGGCTCAAAGATGCAGCACTGAGATCTCTGCTGATAACAGGTGAGTAAATCGGAATTCGTAGTTCGGCTGATTTTAGAGGAATATTTGTAAGTTTCAAAACTCCACACTTAGAAACTTTATCAGCAAAAAGCTGATATGGAAGGAAATTTGATATGGAAGGAAATTTAAGTTACTGGTAAATACTGTTAGAATTACTTTTCAGGATCAGTACTGGGCTCAAAGATGCAGCACTGAGGTCTCTCCTGATAACAGGTGAGTAAATCGGAATTCATCGTTCAGCTGATTTTAGAGGAATATTTGTAAGTTTCAAAACTCCACACTTAGAAGAATTTCCAAGTGAAAACAGTCAATCTTAGCCTATGGAAGGAAATTCAAGTTATTGGTAAGTACAGTTAGAATTACTTTTCAGGATCAGTACTGGGCTCAAAGATGCAGCACTGAGGTCTCTCCAGATAACAGGTGAGTAAATTGGAATTCGTAGTTCGGCTGATTTTAGAGGAATATTTGTAAGTTTAAAAACTCCACACTTAGAAGAATTTCCAAGTGAAACCAGTCAATCTTAGCATATGGAAGGAAATTCAAGTTATTGGTAAGTACGGTTAGAATTACTTTTCAGGATCAGTACTGGGCTCAAAGATGCAGCATTGTCTCCTGATAACAGGTGAGTAAATCAAATTCGTAGTTCGGCTGATTTTAGAGGAATATTTGTAAGTTTCAAAACTCCACACTTAGAAGAATTTCCAAGAGAAACCAGTCAATCTTAGCCTATGGAAGGAAATTCAATTTACTGGTAAGTGTGGTTAGAATTACTTTTCATGTTCAGTACTGGGCTCAAAGATGCAGCATTGAGGTCTCTCCTGATAACAGGTGAGTAAATCGGAATTCATAGTTCGGCTGATTTTAGATGAATATTAGTAAGTTTCAAATATCGACACTTAGAAACTTTTTCAGCAAAAATCAGGCAATGATATCCTATGGAAGGAAATTCAAGTTTCTGGTAAGTACGGTTAGAATTACTTTTAAGGATCAGTACTGGGCTCAAAGATACAGCACTGCGGTCTCTCCTGATAACAGGTGAGTAAATCGGAATTCATCGTTCAGCTGATTTTAGAGGAATATTTGTAAGTTTCAAAACTCCACACTTAGAAGAATTTCCAAGTGAAACCAGTCAATCTTAGCCTATGGAAGGAAATTCAAGTTATTGGTAAGTACAGTTAGAATTACTTTTCAGGATCAGTACTGGGCTCAAAGATGCAGCACTGAGGTCTCTCCAGATAACAGGTGAGTAAATTGGAATTCGTAGTTCGGCTGATTTTAGAGGAATATTTGTAAGTTTAAAAACTCCACACTTAGAAGAATTTCCAAGTGAAACCAGTCAATCTTAGCCTATGGAAGGAAATTCAAGTTATTGGTAAGTACGGTTAGAATTACTTTTCAGGATCAGTACTGGGCTCAAAGATGCAGCATTGTCTCCTGATAACAGGTGAGTAAATCAAATTCGTAGTTCGGCTGATTTTAGAGGAATATTTGTAAGTTTCAAAACTCCACACTTAGAAGAATTTCCAAGAGAAACCAGTCAATCTTAGCCTATGGAAGGAAATTCAATTTACTGGTAAGTGTGGTTAGAATTACTTTTCATGTTCAGTACTGGGCTCAAAGATGCAGCATTGAGGTCTCTCCTGATAACAGGTGAGTAAATCAGAATTCATAGTTCGGCTGATTTTAGAGGAATATTAGTAAGTTTCAAATATCGACACTTAGAAACTTTTTCAGCAAAAAGCAGGCAATGATATCCTATGGAAGGAAATTTAAGTTACTGGTAAGTACTGTTAGAATTACTTTTCAGGATCAGTACTGGGCTCAAAGATGCAGCACTGAGGTCTCTCCTGATAACAGGTGAGTAAATCGGAATTTGTAGTTCGGCTGATTTTAGAGGAATATTTGTAAGTTTCAAAACTCCACACTTAGAAGATTTTCCAAGTGAAACCAGTCAATCTTAGCCTATGGAAGGAAATTCAAGTTACTGGTAAGTATGGTTAGAATTACTTTTCAAGATCAGTACTGGGCACAAAGATGCAGCACTGAGGTCTCTCCTGATAACAGGTGAGTAAATCGGAATTCGTAGTTCGGCTGATTTTAGAGGAATATTTGTAAGTTTCAAAACTCCACACTTAGAAGAATTTCCAAGTGAAACCAGTCAATCTTAGCCTATGGAAGGAAATTCAAGTTATTGGTAAGTACAGTTAGAATTACATTTCATGATAAGTATTGGGCTCAAAGATGCAGCATTGAGGTCTCTCCTGATAACTGGTGAGTAAATCGGAATTCGGAGTTCGGCTGATTTTAGAGGAATATTAGTAAGTTTCAAATATCGACACTTAGAAACTTTTTCAGCAAAAAGCAGGCAATGATATCCTATGAAAGGAAATTCAAGTTTCTGGTACGTATGCTTAGAATTACTTTTCAGGGTCAGTACTGGGCTCAAAGATGCAGCACTGAGGTCTCTCCTGATAACAGGTCAGTAAATCAGAATTCATAGTTCGGCTGATTTTAAAGAGGAATATTTGTAAGTTTCAAAACTCCACACTTAGAAGGATTTCCAAGTGAAACCAGTCAATGTTAGCCTGTGGAAGGAAATTCAAGTTACTGGTAAGTATGGTTAGAATTACTTTTCAGGATCAGTACTGGGCTCAAAGATGCAGCACTGAGATCTCTGCTGATAACAGGTGAGTAAATCGGAATTCGTAGTTCGGCTGATTTTAGAGGAATATTTGTAAGTTTCAAAACTCCACACTTAGAAACTTTATCAGCAAAAAGCAGGCAATGATATCCTATGGAAGGAAATTTAAGTTACTGGTAAATACTGTTAGAATTACTTTTCAGGATCAGTACTGGGCTCAAAGATGCAGCACTGAGGTCTCTCCTGATAACAGGTGAGTAAATCGGAATTCGTAGTTCGGCTGATTTTAAAGAGGAATATTTGTACGTTTCAAAACTCCACACTTAGAAGGATTTCCAAGTGAAACCAGTCAATGTTAGCCTGTGGAAGGAAATTCAAGTTACTGGTAAGTATGGTTAGAATTACTTTTCAGGATCAGTACTGGGCTCAAAGATGCAGCACTGAGATCTCTGCTGATAACAGGTGAGTAAATCGGAATTCGTAGTTCGGCTGATTTTAGAGGAATATTTGTAAGTTTCAAAACTCCACACTTAGAAACTTTATCAGCAAAAAGCTGATATGGAAGGAAATTTGATATGGAAGGAAATTTAAGTTACTGGTAAATACTGTTAGAATTACTTTTCAGGATCAGTACTGGGCTCAAAGATGCAGCACTGAGGTCTCTCCTGATAACAGGTGAGTAAATCGGAATTCATCGTTCAGCTGATTTTAGAGGAATATTTGTAAGTTTCAAAACTCCACACTTAGAAGAATTTCCAAGTGAAAACAGTCAATCTTAGCCTATGGAAGGAAATTCAAGTTATTGGTAAGTACAGTTAGAATTACTTTTCAGGATCAGTACTGGGCTCAAAGATGCAGCACTGAGGTCTCTCCAGATAACAGGTGAGTAAATTGGAATTCGTAGTTCGGCTGATTTTAGAGGAATATTTGTAAGTTTAAAAACTCCACACTTAGAAGAATTTCCAAGTGAAACCAGTCAATCTTAGCATATGGAAGGAAATTCAAGTTATTGGTAAGTACGGTTAGAATTACTTTTCAGGATCAGTACTGGGCTCAAAGATGCAGCATTGTCTCCTGATAACAGGTGAGTAAATCAAATTCGTAGTTCGGCTGATTTTAGAGGAATATTTGTAAGTTTCAAAACTCCACACTTAGAAGAATTTCCAAGAGAAACCAGTCAATCTTAGCCTATGGAAGGAAATTCAATTTACTGGTAAGTGTGGTTAGAATTACTTTTCATGTTCAGTACTGGGCTCAAAGATGCAGCATTGAGGTCTCTCCTGATAACAGGTGAGTAAATCGGAATTCATAGTTCGGCTGATTTTAGATGAATATTAGTAAGTTTCAAATATCGACACTTAGAAACTTTTTCAGCAAAAATCAGGCAATGATATCCTATGGAAGGAAATTCAAGTTTCTGGTAAGTACGGTTAGAATTACTTTTAAGGATCAGTACTGGGCTCAAAGATACAGCACTGCGGTCTCTCCTGATAACAGGTGAGTAAATCGGAATTCATCGTTCAGCTGATTTTAGAGGAATATTTGTAAGTTTCAAAACTCCACACTTAGAAGAATTTCCAAGTGAAACCAGTCAATCTTAGCCTATGGAAGGAAATTCAAGTTATTGGTAAGTACAGTTAGAATTACTTTTCAGGATCAGTACTGGGCTCAAAGATGCAGCACTGAGGTCTCTCCAGATAACAGGTGAGTAAATTGGAATTCGTAGTTCGGCTGATTTTAGAGGAATATTTGTAAGTTTAAAAACTCCACACTTAGAAGAATTTCCAAGTGAAACCAGTCAATCTTAGCCTATGGAAGGAAATTCAAGTTATTGGTAAGTACGGTTAGAATTACTTTTCAGGATCAGTACTGGGCTCAAAGATGCAGCATTGTCTCCTGATAACAGGTGAGTAAATCAAATTCGTAGTTCGGCTGATTTTAGAGGAATATTTGTAAGTTTCAAAACTCCACACTTAGAAGAATTTCCAAGAGAAACCAGTCAATCTTAGCCTATGGAAGGAAATTCAATTTACTGGTAAGTGTGGTTAGAATTACTTTTCATGTTCAGTACTGGGCTCAAAGATGCAGCATTGAGGTCTCTCCTGATAACAGGTGAGTAAATCAGAATTCATAGTTCGGCTGATTTTAGAGGAATATTAGTAAGTTTCAAATATCGACACTTAGAAACTTTTTCAGCAAAAAGCAGGCAATGATATCCTATGGAAGGAAATTTAAGTTACTGGTAAGTACTGTTAGAATTACTTTTCAGGATCAGTACTGGGCTCAAAGATGCAGCACTGAGGTCTCTCCTGATAACAGGTGAGTAAATCGGAATTTGTAGTTCGGCTGATTTTAGAGGAATATTTGTAAGTTTCAAAACTCCACACTTAGAAGATTTTCCAAGTGAAACCAGTCAATCTTAGCCTATGGAAGGAAATTCAAGTTACTGGTAAGTATGGTTAGAATTACTTTTCAAGATCAGTACTGGGCACAAAGATGCAGCACTGAGGTCTCTCCTGATAACAGGTGAGTAAATCGGAATTCGTAGTTCGGCTGATTTTAGAGGAATATTTGTAAGTTTCAAAACTCCACACTTAGAAGAATTTCCAAGTGAAACCAGTCAATCTTAGCCTATGGAAGGAAATTCAAGTTATTGGTAAGTACAGTTAGAATTACATTTCATGATAAGTATTGGGCTCAAAGATGCAGCATTGAGGTCTCTCCTGATAACTGGTGAGTAAATCGGAATTCGGAGTTCGGCTGATTTTAGAGGAATATTAGTAAGTTTCAAATATCGACACTTAGAAACTTTTTCAGCAAAAAGCAGGCAATGATATCCTATGAAAGGAAATTCAAGTTTCTGGTACGTATGCTTAGAATTACTTTTCAGGGTCAGTACTGGGCTCAAAGATGCAGCACTGAGGTCTCTCCTGATAACAGGTCAGTAAATCAGAATTCGTAGTTCGGCTGATTTTAAAGAGGAATATTTGTAAGTTTCAAAACTCCACACTTAGAAGGATTTCCAAGTGAAACCAGTCAATGTTAGCCTGTGGAAGGAAATTCAAGTTACTGGTAAGTATGGTTAGAATTACTTTTCAGGATCAGTACTGGGCTCAAAGATGCAGCACTGAGATCTCTGCTGATAACAGGTGAGTAAATCGGAATTCGTAGTTCGGCTGATTTTAGAGGAATATTTGTAAGTTTCAAAACTCCACACTTAGAAACTTTATCAGCAAAAAGCAGGCAATGATATCCTATGGAAGGAAATTTAAGTTACTGGTAAATACTGTTAGAATTTCTTTTCAGGATCAGTACTGGGCTCAAAGATGCAGCACTGAGGTCTCTCCTGATAACAGGTGAGTAAATCGGAATTCGTAGTTCGGCTGATTTTAAAGAGGAATATTTGTACGTTTCAAAACTCCACACTTAGAAGGATTTCCAAGTGAAACCAGTCAATGTTAGCCTGTGGAAGGAAATTCAAGTTACTGGTAAGTATGGTTAGAATTACTTTTCAGGATCAGTACTGGGCTCAAAGATGCAGCACTGAGATCTCTGCTGATAACAGGTGAGTAAATCGGAATTCGTAGTTCGGCTGATTTTAGAGGAATATTTGTAGGTTTCAAAACTCCACACTTAGAAACTTTATCAGCAAAAAGCTGATATGGAAGGAAATTTGATATGGAAGGAAATTTAAGTTACTGGTAAATACTGTTAGAATTACTTTTCAGGATCAGTACTGGGCTCAAAGATGCAGCACTGAGGTCTCTCCTGATAACAGGTGAGTAAATCGGAATTCATCGTTCAGCTGATTTTAGAGGAATATTTGTAAGTTTCAAAACTCCACACTTAGAAGAATTTCCAAGTGAAAACAGTCAATCTTAGCCTATGGAAGGAAATTCAAGTTATTGGTAAGTACAGTTAGAATTACTTTTCAGGATCAGTACTGGGCTCAAAGATGCAGCACTGAGGTCTCTCCAGATAACAGGTGAGTAAATTGGAATTCGTAGTTCGGCTGATTTTAGAGGAATATTTGTAAGTTTCAAAACTCCACACTTAGAACAATTTCCAAGAGAAACCAGTCAATCTTAGCCTGTGGAAGGAAATTCATGTTACTGGTAAGTATGGTTAGAATTACTTTTCAGGATCAGTACTGGGCTCAAAGATGCAGCACTGAGATCTCTGCTGATAACAGGTGAGTAAATCGGAATTCGTAGTTTGGCTGATTTTAGAGGAATATTTGTAAGTTTCAAAACTCCACACTTAGAAACTTTATCAGCAAAAAGCAGGCAATAATATCCTATGGAAGGAAATTTAAGTTACTGGTAAATACTGTTAGAATTACTTTTCAGGATCAGTACTGGGCTCAAAGATGCAGCACTGAGGTCTCTCCTGATAACAGGTGAGTAAATCGGAATTTGTAGTTCGGCTGATTTTAGAGGAATATTTGTAAGTTTCAAAACTCCACACTTAGAAGATTTTCCAAGTGAAACCAGTCAATCTTAGCCTATGGAAGGAAATTCAAGTTACTGGTAAGTATGGTTAGAATTACTTTTCAAGATCAGTACTGGGCACAAAGATGCAGCACTGAGGTCTCTCTTGATAACAGGTGAGTAAATCGGAATTCGTAGTTCGGCTGATTTTAGAGGAATATTTGTAAGTTTCAAAACTCCACACTTAGAAGAATTTCCAAGTGAAACCAGTCAATCTTAGCCTATGGAAGGAAATTCAAGTTATTGGTAAGTACAGTTAGAATTACTTTTCATGATAAGTATTGGGCTCAAAGATGCAGCATTGAGGTCTCTCCTGATAACTGGTGAGTAAATCGGAATTCGGAGTTCGGCTGATCTTAGAGGAATATTAGTAAGTTTCAAATATCGACACTTAGAAACTTTTTCAGCAAAAAGCAGGCAATGATATCCTATGAAAGGAAATTTAAGTTACTGGTAAGTAATGTTAGAATTACTTTTCAGGATCAGTACTGGGCTCAAAGATGCAGCACTGAGGTCTCTCCTGATAGGTGAGTAAATCGGAATTTGTAGTTCGGCTGATTTTAGAGGAATATTTGTAAGTTTCAAAACTCCACACTTAGAAGATTTTCCAAGTGAAACCAGTCAATCTTAGCCTATGGAAGGAAATTCAAGTTACTGGTAAGTGCGGTTAGAATTACTTTTCAGGATCAGTACTGGGCTCAAAGATGCAGCACTGAGATCTCTGCTGATAACATGTGAGTAAATCGGAATTCGTAGTTCGGCTGATTTTAGAGGAATATTTGTAAGTTTCAAAACTCCACACTTAGAAACTTTTTCAGCAAAACGCAGGCAATGATGTCCTATGGAAGGAAATTCAAGTTTCTGGTAAGTACGGTTAGAATTACTTTTCAGGATCAGTACTGGGCTCAAAGATGCAGCACTGAGTTCTCTCCTGATAACAGGTCAGTAAATCAGAATTCGTAGTTCGGCTGATTTTAAAGAGGAATATTTGTAAGTTTCAAAACTCCACACTTAGAAGGATTTCCAAGTGAAACCAGTCAATGTTAGCCTGTGGAAGGAAATTCAAGTTACTGGTAAGTATGGTTAGAATTACTTTTCAGGATCAGTACTGGGCTCAAAGATGCAGCACTGAGATCTCTGCTGATAACAGGTGAGTAAATCGGAATTCGTAGTTTGGCTGATTTTAGAGGAATATTTGTAAGTTTCAAAACTCCACACTTAGAAACTTTATCAGCAAAAAGCAGGCAATGATATCCTATGGAAGGAAATTTAAGTTACTGGTAAATACTGTTAGAATTACTTTTCAGGATCAGTACTGGGCTCAAAGATGCAGCACTGAGGTCTCTCCAGATAACAGGTGAGTAAATTGGAATTCGTAGTTCGGCTGATTTTAGAGGAATATTTGTAAGTTTCAAAACTCCACACTTAGAAGAATTTCCAAGAGAAACCAGTCAATCTTAGCCTGTGGAAGGAAATTCATGTTACTGGTAAGTATGGTTAGAATTACTTTTCAGGATCAGTACTGGGCTCAAAGATGCAGCACTGAGATCTCTGCTGATAACAGGTGAGTAAATCGGAATTCGTAGTTTGGCTGATTTTAGAGGAATATTTGTAAGTTTCAAAACTCCACACTTAGAAACTTTATCAGCAAAAAGCAGGCAATAATATCCTATGGAAGGAAATTTAAGTTACTGGTAAATACTGTTAGAATTACTTTTCAGGATCAGTACTGGGCTCAAAGATGCAGCACTGAGGTCTCTCCTGATAACAGGTGAGTAAATCGGAATTCGTAGTTCGGCTGATTTTAGAGGAATATTTGTAAGTTTCAAAACACCACATTTAGAAGATTTTCCAAGTGAAACCAGTCAATCTTAGCCTATGGAAGAAAATTCAAGTTACTGGTAAGTGTGGTTAGAATTACTTTTCATGATCAGTACTGGGCTCAAAGATGCAGCATTGAGGTCTCTCCTGATAACAGGTGAGTAAATCGGAATTCATAGTTCGGCTGATTTTAGATGAATATTAGTAAGTTTCAAATATCGACACTTAGAAACTTTTTCAGCAAAAATCAGGCAATGATATCCTATGGAAGGAAATTCAAGTTTCTGGTAAGTACGGTTAGAATTACTTTTAAGGATCAGTACTGGGCTCAAAGATACAGCACTGAGGTCTCTCCTGATAACAGGTGAGTAAATCGGAATTCATCGTTCAGCTGATTTTAGAGGAATATTTGTAAGTTTCAAAACTCCACACTTAGAAGAATTTCCAAGTGAAACCAGTCAATCTTAGCCTATGGAAGGAAATTCAAGTTATTGGTAAGTACAGTTAGAATTACTTTTCAGGATCAGTACTGGGCTCAAAGATGCAGCACTGAGGTCTCTCCAGATAACAGGTGAGTAAATTGGAATTCGTAGTTCGGCTGATTTTAGAGGAATATTTGTAAGTTTAAAAACTCCACACTTAGAAGAATTTCCAAGTGAAACCAGTCAATCTTAGCATATGGAAGGAAATTCAAGTTATTGGTAAGTACGGTTAGAATTACTTTTCAGGATCAGTACTGGGCTCAAAGATGCAGCATTGTCTCCTGATAACAGGTGAGTAAATCAAATTCGTAGTTCGGCTGATTTTAGAGGAATATTTGTAAGTTTCAAAACTCCACACTTAGAAGAATTTCCAAGAGAAACCAGTCAATCTTAGCCTATGGAAGGAAATTCAATTTACTGGTAAGTGTGGTTAGAATTACTTTTCATGTTCAGTACTGGGCTCAAAGATGCAGCATTGAGGTCTCTCCTGATAACAGGTGAGTAAATCGGAATTCATAGTTCGGCTGATTTTAGATGAATATTAGTAAGTTTCAAATATCGACACTTAGAAACTTTTTCAGCAAAAATCAGGCAATGATATCCTATGGAAGGAAATTCAAGTTTCTGGTAAGTACGGTTAGAATTACTTTTAAGGATCAGTACTGGGCTCAAAGATACAGCACTGCGGTCTCTCCTGATAACAGGTGAGTAAATCGGAATTCATCGTTCAGCTGATTTTAGAGGAATATTTGTAAGTTTCAAAACTCCACACTTAGAAGAATTTCCAAGTGAAACCAGTCAATCTTAGCCTATGGAAGGAAATTCAAGTTATTGGTAAGTACAGTTAGAATTACTTTTCAGGATCAGTACTGGGCTCAAAGATGCAGCACTGAGGTCTCTCCAGATAACAGGTGAGTAAATTGGAATTCGTAGTTCGGCTGATTTTAGAGGAATATTTGTAAGTTTAAAAACTCCACACTTAGAAGAATTTCCAAGTGAAACCAGTCAATCTTAGCCTATGGAAGGAAATTCAAGTTATTGGTAAGTACGGTTAGAATTACTTTTCAGGATCAGTACTGGGCTCAAAGATGCAGCATTGTCTCCTGATAACAGGTGAGTAAATCAAATTCGTAGTTCGGCTGATTTTAGAGGAATATTTGTAAGTTTCAAAACTCCACACTTAGAAGAATTTCCAAGAGAAACCAGTCAATCTTAGCCTATGGAAGGAAATTCAATTTACTGGTAAGTGTGGTTAGAATTACTTTTCATGTTCAGTACTGGGCTCAAAGATGCAGCATTGAGGTCTCTCCTGATAACAGGTGAGTAAATCAGAATTCATAGTTCGGCTGATTTTAGAGGAATATTAGTAAGTTTCAAATATCGACACTTAGAAACTTTTTCAGCAAAAAGCAGGCAATGATATCCTATGGAAGGAAATTTAAGTTACTGGTAAGTACTGTTAGAATTACTTTTCAGGATCAGTACTGGGCTCAAAGATGCAGCACTGAGGTCTCTCCTGATAACAGGTGAGTAAATCGGAATTTGTAGTTCGGCTGATTTTAGAGGAATATTTGTAAGTTTCAAAACTCCACACTTAGAAGATTTTCCAAGTGAAACCAGTCAATCTTAGCCTATGGAAGGAAATTCAAGTTACTGGTAAGTATGGTTAGAATTACTTTTCAAGATCAGTACTGGGCACAAAGATGCAGCACTGAGGTCTCTCCTGATAACAGGTGAGTAAATCGGAATTCGTAGTTCGGCTGATTTTAGAGGAATATTTGTAAGTTTCAAAACTCCACACTTAGAAGAATTTCCAAGTGAAACCAGTCAATCTTAGCCTATGGAAGGAAATTCAAGTTATTGGTAAGTACAGTTAGAATTACATTTCATGATAAGTATTGGGCTCAAAGATGCAGCATTGAGGTCTCTCCTGATAACTGGTGAGTAAATCGGAATTCGGAGTTCGGCTGATTTTAGAGGAATATTAGTAAGTTTCAAATATCGACACTTAGAAACTTTTTCAGCAAAAAGCAGGCAATGATATCCTATGAAAGGAAATTCAAGTTTCTGGTACGTATGCTTAGAATTACTTTTCAGGGTCAGTACTGGGCTCAAAGATGCAGCACTGAGGTCTCTCCTGATAACAGGTCAGTAAATCAGAATTCGTAGTTCGGCTGATTTTAAAGAGGAATATTTGTAAGTTTCAAAACTCCACACTTAGAAGGATTTCCAAGTGAAACCAGTCAATGTTAGCCTGTGGAAGGAAATTCAAGTTACTGGTAAGTATGGTTAGAATTACTTTTCAGGATCAGTACTGGGCTCAAAGATGCAGCACTGAGATCTCTGCTGATAACAGGTGAGTAAATCGGAATTCGTAGTTCGGCTGATTTTAGAGGAATATTTGTAAGTTTCAAAACTCCACACTTAGAAACTTTATCAGCAAAAAGCAGGCAATGATATCCTATGGAAGGAAATTTAAGTTACTGGTAAATACTGTTAGAATTACTTTTCAGGATCAGTACTGGGCTCAAAGATGCAGCACTGAGGTCTCTCCTGATAACAGGTGAGTAAATCGGAATTCGTAGTTCGGCTGATTTTAAAGAGGAATATTTGTACGTTTCAAAACTCCACACTTAGAAGGATTTCCAAGTGAAACCAGTCAATGTTAGCCTGTGGAAGGAAATTCAAGTTACTGGTAAGTATGGTTAGAATTACTTTTCAGGATCAGTACTGGGCTCAAAGATGCAGCACTGAGATCTCTGCTGATAACAGGTGAGTAAATCGGAATTCGTAGTTCGGCTGATTTTAGAGGAATATTTGTAAGTTTCAAAACTCCACACTTAGAAACTTTATCAGCAAAAAGCTGATATGGAAGGAAATTTGATATGGAAGGAAATTTAAGTTACTGGTAAATACTGTTAGAATTACTTTTCAGGATCAGTACTGGGCTCAAAGATGCAGCACTGAGGTCTCTCCTGATAACAGGTGAGTAAATCGGAATTCATCGTTCAGCTGATTTTAGAGGAATATTTGTAAGTTTCAAAACTCCACACTTAGAAGAATTTCCAAGTGAAACCAGTCAATCTTAGCCTATGGAAGGAAATTCAAGTTATTGGTAAGTACAGTTAGAATTACTTTTCATGATAAGTATTGGGCTCAAAGATGCAGCATTGAGGTCTCTCCTGATAACTGGTGAGTAAATCGGAATTCGGAGTTCGGCTGATCTTAGAGGAATATTAGTAAGTTTCAAATATCGACACTTAGAAACTTTTTCAGCAAAAAGCAGGCAATGATATCCTATGAAAGGAAATTTAAGTTACTGGTAAGTAATGTTAGAATTACTTTTCAGGATCAGTACTGGGCTCAAAGATGCAGCACTGAGGTCTCTCCTGATAGGTGAGTAAATCGGAATTTGTAGTTCGGCTGATTTTAGAGGAATATTTGTAAGTTTCAAAACTCCACACTTAGAAGATTTTCCAAGTGAAACCAGTCAATCTTAGCCTATGGAAGGAAATTCAAGTTACTGGTAAGTGCGGTTAGAATTACTTTTCAGGATCAGTACTGGGCTCAAAGATGCAGCACTGAGATCTCTGCTGATAACATGTGAGTAAATCGGAATTCGTAGTTCGGCTGATTTTAGAGGAATATTTGTAAGTTTCAAAACTCCACACTTAGAAACTTTTTCAGCAAAACGCAGGCAATGATGTCCTATGGAAGGAAATTCAAGTTTCTGGTAAGTACGGTTAGAATTACTTTTCAGGATCAGTACTGGGCTCAAAGATGCAGCACTGAGTTCTCTCCTGATAACAGGTCAGTAAATCAGAATTCGTAGTTCGGCTGATTTTAAAGAGGAATATTTGTAAGTTTCAAAACTCCACACTTAGAAGGATTTCCAAGTGAAACCAGTCAATGTTAGCCTGTGGAAGGAAATTCAAGTTACTGGTAAGTATGGTTAGAATTACTTTTCAGGATCAGTACTGGGCTCAAAGATGCAGCACTGAGATCTCTGCTGATAACAGGTGAGTAAATCGGAATTCGTAGTTTGGCTGATTTTAGAGGAATATTTGTAAGTTTCAAAACTCCACACTTAGAAACTTTATCAGCAAAAAGCAGGCAATGATATCCTATGGAAGGAAATTTAAGTTACTGGTAAATACTGTTAGAATTACTTTTCAGGATCAGTACTGGGCTCAAAGATGCAGCACTGAGGTCTCTCCAGATAACAGGTGAGTAAATTGGAATTCGTAGTTCGGCTGATTTTAGAGGAATATTTGTAAGTTTCAAAACTCCACACTTAGAAGAATTTCCAAGAGAAACCAGTCAATCTTAGCCTGTGGAAGGAAATTCATGTTACTGGTAAGTATGGTTAGAATTACTTTTCAGGATCAGTACTGGGCTCAAAGATGCAGCACTGAGATCTCTGCTGATAACAGGTGAGTAAATCGGAATTCGTAGTTTGGCTGATTTTAGAGGAATATTTGTAAGTTTCAAAACTCCACACTTAGAAACTTTATCAGCAAAAAGCAGGCAATAATATCCTATGGAAGGAAATTTAAGTTACTGGTAAATACTGTTAGAATTACTTTTCAGGATCAGTACTGGGCTCAAAGATGCAGCACTGAGGTCTCTCCTGATAACAGGTGAGTAAATCGGAATTCGTAGTTCGGCTGATTTTAGAGGAATATTTGTAAGTTTCAAAACACCACATTTAGAAGATTTTCCAAGTGAAACCAGTCAATCTTAGCCTATGGAAGAAAATTCAAGTTACTGGTAAGTGTGGTTAGAATTACTTTTCATGATCAGTACTGGGCTCAAAGATGCAGCATTGAGGTCTCTCCTGATAACAGGTGAGTAAATCGGAATTCATAGTTCGGCTGATTTTAGATGAATATTAGTAAGTTTCAAATATCGACACTTAGAAACTTTTTCAGCAAAAATCAGGCAATGATATCCTATGGAAGGAAATTCAAGTTTCTGGTAAGTACGGTTAGAATTACTTTTAAGGATCAGTACTGGGCTCAAAGATACAGCACTGAGGTCTCTCCTGATAACAGGTGAGTAAATCGGAATTCATCGTTCAGCTGATTTTAGAGGAATATTTGTAAGTTTCAAAACTCCACACTTAGAAGAATTTCCAAGTGAAACCAGTCAATCTTAGCCTATGGAAGGAAATTCAAGTTATTGGTAAGTACAGTTAGAATTACTTTTCAGGATCAGTACTGGGCTCAAAGATGCAGCACTGAGGTCTCTCCAGATAACAGGTGAGTAAATTGGAATTCGTAGTTCGGCTGATTTTAGAGGAATATTTGTAAGTTTAAAAACTCCACACTTAGAAGAATTTCCAAGTGAAACCAGTCAATCTTAGCATATGGAAGGAAATTCAAGTTATTGGTAAGTACGGTTAGAATTACTTTTCAGGATCAGTACTGGGCTCAAAGATGCAGCATTGTCTCCTGATAACAGGTGAGTAAATCAAATTCGTAGTTCGGCTGATTTTAGAGGAATATTTGTAAGTTTCAAAACTCCACACTTAGAAGAATTTCCAAGAGAAACCAGTCAATCTTAGCCTATGGAAGGAAATTCAATTTACTGGTAAGTGTGGTTAGAATTACTTTTCATGTTCAGTACTGGGCTCAAAGATGCAGCATTGAGGTCTCTCCTGATAACAGGTGAGTAAATCGGAATTCATAGTTCGGCTGATTTTAGATGAATATTAGTAAGTTTCAAATATCGACACTTAGAAACTTTTTCAGCAAAAATCAGGCAATGATATCCTATGGAAGGAAATTCAAGTTTCTGGTAAGTACGGTTAGAATTACTTTTAAGGATCAGTACTGGGCTCAAAGATACAGCACTGCGGTCTCTCCTGATAACAGGTGAGTAAATCGGAATTCAT
The DNA here is from genome assembly GCF_964204655.1 of Triturus cristatus. Lineage (NCBI taxonomy): Eukaryota > Metazoa > Chordata > Amphibia > Caudata > Salamandridae > Triturus > Triturus cristatus. Next base: position 3,530,583 of record NW_028187322.1, read on the forward strand.
CGTTCAGCTGATTTTAGAGGAATATTTGTAAGTTTCAAAACTCCACACTTAGAAGAATTTCCAAGTGAAACCAGTCAATCTTAGCCTATGGAAGGAAATTCAAGTTATTGGTAAGTACAGTTAGAATTACTTTTCAGGATCAGTACTGGGCTCAAAGATGCAGCACTGAGGTCTCTCCAGATAACAGGTGAGTAAATTGGAATTCGTAGTTCGGCTGATTTTAGAGGAATATTTGTAAGTTTAAAAACTCCACACTTAGAAGAATTTCCAAGTGAAACCAGTCAATCTTAGCCTATGGAAGGAAATTCAAGTTATTGGTAAGTACGGTTAGAATTACTTTTCAGGATCAGTACTGGGCTCAAAGATGCAGCATTGTCTCCTGATAACAGGTGAGTAAATCAAATTCGTAGTTCGGCTGATTTTAGAGGAATATTTGTAAGTTTCAAAACTCCACACTTAGAAGAATTTCCAAGAGAAACCAGTCAATCTTAGCCTATGGAAGGAAATTCAATTTACTGGTAAGTGTGGTTAGAATTACTTTTCATGTTCAGTACTGGGCTCAAAGATGCAGCATTGAGGTCTCTCCTGATAACAGGTGAGTAAATCAGAATTCATAGTTCGGCTGATTTTAGAGGAATATTAGTAAGTTTCAAATATCGACACTTAGAAACTTTTTCAGCAAAAAGCAGGCAATGATATCCTATGGAAGGAAATTTAAGTTACTGGTAAGTACTGTTAGAATTACTTTTCAGGATCAGTACTGGGCTCAAAGATGCAGCACTGAGGTCTCTCCTGATAACAGGTGAGTAAATCGGAATTTGTAGTTCGGCTGATTTTAGAGGAATATTTGTAAGTTTCAAAACTCCACACTTAGAAGATTTTCCAAGTGAAACCAGTCAATCTTAGCCTATGGAAGGAAATTCAAGTTACTGGTAAGTATGGTTAGAATTACTTTTCAAGATCAGTACTGGGCACAAAGATGCAGCACTGAGGTCTCTCCTGATAACAGGGGAGTAAATCGGAATTCGTAGTTCGGCTGATTTTAGAGGAATATTTGTAAGTTTCAAAACTCCACACTTAGAAGAATTTCCAAGTGAAACCAGTCAATCTTAGCCTATGGAAGGAAATTCAAGTTATTGGTAAGTACAGTTAGAATTACATTTCATGATAAGTATTGGGCTCAAAGATGCAGCATTGAGGTCTCTCCTGATAACTGGTGAGTAAATCGGAATTCGGAGTTCGGCTGATTTTAGAGGAATATTAGTAAGTTTCAAATATCGACACTTAGAAACTTTTTCAGCAAAAAGCAGGCAATGATATCCTATGAAAGGAAATTCAAGTTTCTGGTACGTATGCTTAGAATTACTTTTCAGGGTCAGTACTGGGCTCAAAGATGCAGCACTGAGGTCTCTCCTGATAACAGGTCAGTAAATCAGAATTCGTAGTTCGGCTGATTTTAAAGAGGAATATTTGTAAGTTTCAAAACTCCACACTTAGAAGGATTTCCAAGTGAAACCAGTCAATGTTAGCCTGTGGAAGGAAATTCAAGTTACTGGTAAGTATGGTTAGAATTACTTTTCAGGATCAGTACTGGGCTCAAAGATGCAGCACTGAGATCTCTGCTGATAACAGGTGAGTAAATCGGAATTCGTAGTTCGGCTGATTTTAGAGGAATATTTGTAAGTTTCAAAACTCCACACTTAGAAACTTTATCAGCAAAAAGCAGGCAATGATATCCTATGGAAGGAAATTTAAGTTACTGGTAAATACTGTTAGAATTACTTTTCAGGATCAGTACTGGGCTCAAAAATGCAGCACTGAGGTCTCTCCTGATAACAGGTGAGTAAATCGGAATTCGTAGTTCGGCTGATTTTAAAGAGGAATATTTGTACGTTTCAAAACTCCACACTTAGAAGGATTTCCAAGTGAAACCAGTCAATGTTAGCCTGTGGAAGGAAATTCAAGTTACTGGTAAGTATGGTTAGAATTACTTTTCAGGATCAGTACTGGGCTCAAAGATGCAGCACTGAGATCTCTGCTGATAACAGGTGAGTAAATCGGAATTCGTAGTTCGGCTGATTTTAGAGGAATATTTGTAAGTTTCAAAACTCCACACTTAGAAACTTTATCAGCAAAAAGCTGATATGGAAGGAAATTTGATATGGAAGGAAATTTAAGTTACTGGTAAATACTGTTAGAATTACTTTTCAGGATCAGTACTGGGCTCAAAGATGCAGCACTGAGGTCTCTCCTGATAACAGGTGAGTAAATCGGAATTCATCGTTCAGCTGATTTTAGAGGAATATTTGTAAGTTTCAAAACTCCACACTTAGAAGAATTTCCAAGTGAAAACAGTCAATCTTAGCCTATGGAAGGAAATTCAAGTTATTGGTAAGTACAGTTAGAATTACTTTTCAGGATCAGTACTGGGCTCAAAGATGCAGCACTGAGGTCTCTCCAGATAACAGGTGAGTAAATTGGAATTCGTAGTTCGGCTGATTTTAGAGGAATATTTGTAAGTTTAAAAACTCCACACTTAGAAGAATTTCCAAGTGAAACCAGTCAATCTTAGCATATGGAAGGAAATTCAAGTTATTGGTAAGTACGGTTAGAATTACTTTTCAGGATCAGTACTGGGCTCAAAGATGCAGCATTGTCTCCTGATAACAGGTGAGTAAATCAAATTCGTAGTTCGGCTGATTTTAGAGGAATATTTGTAAGTTTCAAAACTCCACACTTAGAAGAATTTCCAAGAGAAACCAGTCAATCTTAGCCTATGGAAGGAAATTCAATTTACTGGTAAGTGTGGTTAGAATTACTTTTCATGTTCAGTACTGGGCTCAAAGATGCAGCATTGAGGTCTCTCCTGATAACAGGTGAGTAAATCGGAATTCATAGTTCGGCTGATTTTAGATGAATATTAGTAAGTTTCAAATATCGACACTTAGAAACTTTTTCAGCAAAAATCAGGCAATGATATCCTATGGAAGGAAATTCAAGTTTCTGGTAAGTACGGTTAGAATTACTTTTAAGGATCAGTACTGGGCTCAAAGATACAGCACTGCGGTCTCTCCTGATAACAGGTGAGTAAATCGGAATTCATCGTTCAGCTGATTTTAGAGGAATATTTGTAAGTTTCAAAACTCCACACTTAGAAGAATTTCCAAGTGAAACCAGTCAATCTTAGCCTATGGAAGGAAATTCAAGTTATTGGTAAGTACAGTTAGAATTACTTTTCAGGATCAGTACTGGGCTCAAAGATGCAGCACTGAGGTCTCTCCAGATAACAGGTGAGTAAATTGGAATTCGTAGTTCGGCTGATTTTAGAGGAATATTTGTAAGTTTAAAAACTCCACACTTAGAAGAATTTCCAAGTGAAACCAGTCAATCTTAGCCTATGGAAGGAAATTCAAGTTATTGGTAAGTACGGTTAGAATTACTTTTCAGGATCAGTACTGGGCTCAAAGATGCAGCATTGTCTCCTGATAACAGGTGAGTAAATCAAATTCGTAGTTCGGCTGATTTTAGAGGAATATTTGTAAGTTTCAAAACTCCACACTTAGAAGAATTTCCAAGAGAAACCAGTCAATCTTAGCCTATGGAAGGAAATTCAATTTACTGGTAAGTGTGGTTAGAATTACTTTTCATGTTCAGTACTGGGCTCAAAGATGCAGCATTGAGGTCTCTCCTGATAACAGGTGAGTAAATCAGAATTCATAGTTCGGCTGATTTTAGAGGAATATTAGTAAGTTTCAAATATCGACACTTAGAAACTTTTTCAGCAAAAAGCAGGCAATGATATCCTATGGAAGGAAATTTAAGTTACTGGTAAGTACTGTTAGAATTACTTTTCAGGATCAGTACTGGGCTCAAAGATGCAGCACTGAGGTCTCTCCTGATAACAGGTGAGTAAATCAGAATTTGTAGTTCGGCTGATTTTAGAGGAATATTTGTAAGTTTCAAAACTCCACACTTAGAAGATTTTCCAAGTGAAACCAGTCAATCTTAGCCTATGGAAGGAAATTCAAGTTACTGGTAAGTATGGTTAGAATTACTTTTCAAGATCAGTACTGGGCACAAAGATGCAGCACTGAGGTCTCTCCTGATAACAGGTGAGTAAATCGGAATTCGTAGTTCGGCTGATTTTAGAGGAATATTTGTAAGTTTCAAAACTCCACACTTAGAAGAATTTCCAAGTGAAACCAGTCAATCTTAGCCTATGGAAGGAAATTCAAGTTATTGGTAAGTACAGTTAGAATTACATTTCATGATAAGTATTGGGCTCAAAGATGCAGCATTGAGGTCTCTCCTGATAACTGGTGAGTAAATCGGAATTCGGAGTTCGGCTGATTTTAGAGGAATATTAGTAAGTTTCAAATATCGACACTTAGAAACTTTTTCAGCAAAAAGCAGGCAATGATATCCTATGAAAGGAAATTCAAGTTTCTGGTACGTATGCTTAGAATTACTTTTCAGGGTCAGTACTGGGCTCAAAGATGCAGCACTGAGGTCTCTCCTGATAACAGGTCAGTAAATCAGAATTCGTAGTTCGGCTGATTTTAAAGAGGAATATTTGTAAGTTTCAAAACTCCACACTTAGAAGGATTTCCAAGTGAAACCAGTCAATGTTAGCCTGTGGAAGGAAATTCAAGTTACTGGTAAGTATGGTTAGAATTACTTTTCAGGATCAGTACTGGGCTCAAAGATGCAGCACTGAGATCTCTGCTGATAACAGGTGAGTAAATCGGAATTCGTAGTTCGGCTGATTTTAGAGGAATATTTGTAAGTTTCAAAACTCCACACTTAGAAACTTTATCAGCAAAAAGCAGGCAATGATATCCTATGGAAGGAAATTTAAGTTACTGGTAAATACTGTTAGAATTACTTTTCAGGATCAGTACTGGGCTCAAAGATGCAGCACTGAGGTCTCTCCTGATAACAGGTGAGTAAATCGGAATTCGTAGTTCGGCTGATTTTAAAGAGGAATATTTGTACGTTTCAAAACTCCACACTTAGAAGGATTTCCAAGTGAAACCAGTCAATGTTAGCCTGTGGAAGGAAATTCAAGTTACTGGTAAGTATGGTTAGAATTACTTTTCAGGATCAGTACTGGGCTCAAAGATGCAGCACTGAGATCTCTGCTGATAACAGGTGAGTAAATCGGAATTCGTAGTTCGGCTGATTTTAGAGGAATATTTGTAAGTTTCAAAACTCCACACTTAGAAACTTTATCAGCAAAAAGCTGATATGGAAGGAAATTTGATATGGAAGGAAATTTAAGTTACTGGTAAATACTGTTAGAATTACTTTTCAGGATCAGTACTGGGCTCAAAGATGCAGCACTGAGGTCTCTCCTGATAACAGGTGAGTAAATCGGAATTCATCGTTCAGCTGATTTTAGAGGAATATTTGTAAGTTTCAAAACTCCACACTTAGAAGAATTTCCAAGTGAAAACAGTCAATCTTAGCCTATGGAAGGAAATTCAAGTTATTGGTAAGTACAGTTAGAATTACTTTTCAGGATCAGTACTGGGCTCAAAGATGCAGCACTGAGGTCTCTCCAGATAACAGGTGAGTAAATTGGAATTCGTAGTTCGGCTGATTTTAGAGGAATATTTGTAAGTTTCAAAACTCCACACTTAGAAGAATTTCCAAGAGAAACCAGTCAATCTTAGCCTGTGGAAGGAAATTCATGTTACTGGTAAGTATGGTTAGAATTACTTTTCAGGATCAGTACTGGGCTCAAAGATGCAGCACTGAGATCTCTGCTGATAACAGGTGAGTAAATCGGAATTCGTAGTTTGGCTGATTTTAGAGGAATATTTGTAAGTTTCAAAACTCCACACTTAGAAACTTTATCAGCAAAAAGCAGGCAATAATATCCTATGGAAGGAAATTTAAGTTACTGGTAAATACTGTTAGAATTACTTTTCAGGATCAGTACTGGGCTCAAAGATGCAGCACTGAGGTCTCTCCTGATAACAGGTGAGTAAATCGGAATTTGTAGTTCGGCTGATTTTAGAGGAATATTTGTAAGTTTCAAAACTCCACACTTAGAAGA